>NC_090175.1:23034725-23359725 GCF_024679245.1 Pseudorasbora parva
CATCATTATTCTAAATGAGAACCAGCCGGTGCACAATTTCAGAGGGTGCAAGTGGCAGACACAGCTCCAGGCTAAAGCCTCCCCTCCACAGTGGAAGCTCCACACAAAACGCATAAATTCTATCTCCAAGTGCCCAATGATCACATCTACATCACATTAAACCCTATCATTGAATATATGAACCTGTGCAATAGCTCATTCTGGGTCGGAAGCACCATACAAGCTGTAACTTCCTGAACTTGCTCACCGTTTCCCTCAGCATGAGCCAGTCTTGACACGTATACATACACACAAATGCACAAAGGAGGTAGGGGGTGGGGGGGCAGGGATATTAAAAGATTAAAGGCTCCTGTTTTTACTATATATTTTTATGTTGTGTAGTGAGACGCGAGATACAATGGCACTGTGAAGTCAGTGTCCTGTTACTGTTTTTTCATAGTCGTTTTCAATTTGTTATACTGAGGCTCAGGGTCTGGAGGGCAGGGAACATTTGTCATGCAGTCTTTTGCCTTAAAAGCCATCTGTGCAGAGGCTAATTCATTTCCTCTCTCTGCCGACCGCTTCTCTATAAACCCCCACCAAATAAGTCATTAGAAATAAAATCATCATAAAACTGCTCGAGCAAGATGAACACGACTGCCGCTCGGTCTGGGTGAACAACAACACTTAAACATCACGGGAGCCCTTGCACTCGGTTGCAGAAATTGACCGGCGCCAGAGAAGGAGAGATGCTTTGGTGGCAGTTGGCCTGTGCCTTGAATTAGTCTTTGATTTTTGGGGCTTGGATATCAATATTTCGCCATTCACCCAATGAGTTTGACAAACATTCACCTAGAGTACCGCATGTACCGTGATATGAATCACTGCTGTATATAACCAGTACATTATAAATGTATCTATATGGGCCTCCTGGCTCATATTGGACTGTGTTCTAAGAACAGAAGTTTTAATAAATCAAGGGGCGCCAAGCTGCATTTGGAAAGTGCCCGAGTTTATTTCTTGCTCTCACTGTAGATGAGCAATACATCCTGCCTAGATCCAGAGTTGCAAAATGCTTCATTTCATCTTTTGGCAGCCAAAAAAAAAAAAAAAGAGACTCGCTAGCGACAACCTCCTGCTGCAGCTGAATTAATGGCGAGCGGAATACACCAGTGTGTAGCATCACATTCACCAAATCATATTTACCATCTTTGATGTCCCGGATCTCTTCATGGAAGTAGTGATTTCAAGTACTTCAAGCTTTTTTTGTGACTGGAGAGGTCACGTTTTCCTCCCTAACCTTTAAAACTTCCAAACAAATAAGAGCTTATCAGTTACAGTGAATTAGAACACGATCATCCATCTCCCGGATAGAAAAGAACTCTACATCCAGAGGCTTGTTCCAGCCCTCCAGGGAAAGGAAAAAAGTTCATGCAGAGAGCCAGACAAAGAGAGAGGGAGATGTACTCCCTCTTCATCCTCAAAGATGGGCCGTCTTGTTTACAAGTTGGACAATTTGGCTACGGCTATCATGCTATGCCAGAATGTAGCGCGCTGGTTTATCTGCCTGACATTCTTCAAACGGCTCCCTGAACTTCCATGTGAACGTAAACATGCATAGAGAGAGAGAGACCCTGGTAATTGATCTGCGAACATCCTTGATAGTAACATCCTATAAGGCATCTTCAGCAAAAGGAATAATCTGGTCACAGCCAAAGAGGGGAAGGGTTCCAACAGGACATCTCTGCATAACAAGAGCCAGTACATTTTTGCTGACAGCTATCACATACAGAAAACATCTTCATAACAAAATATTTTTCAGCTTCAGTTATTGGCACAATACAAAAAAAATTACTGAATTTTTTACAATGTAAAATTATGCTGGTATAAATTATTCAATAAAGAATTAAACAGTTTTGTATTACATCATTTTAAAAAATGCCTTCAAATAATCTGGGGGGGTATTCCAGAAAGCAAGGTTAATTTACCATCACATATACCTTACTCTCTATAATACTCTCGGTTGATTCAACCAATCCTTGCTTACGCGAGGTATGCTGGTTCCAAAAACAAGTCCCAGAGTAAGTGTGGATGACTTAAGAGTATGTTCCCACTTAAAACAAGACATTTAAAACAGTCACCATTGAAACAGACAGGTGCTATATACTATTTTCTTCTCCTGATTTTGTTTAATGGAGATTTACACAACCTACTTGGTGCACCATCTATTTGGTGGTTGTGCAATCTTTTTTTATTTTATTTAATAAGTCATCTTTATTTACTGAAAATAAGGATTATATTGTTTGTTTGATGCTAATTTATTGAACGCAGATCCATGTGTGAGATGAACAATAAAATAAATAATATAACATTTAAAAATTACACTCTAAAAAATGCTGGGTTAAAAACAGCCCAAGTTGGGTTGAAGATGGACAAACCGAGAAATTGGGTTGTTTGAATGGGTCCATTCTTTGGATTCAAACAACCCAATTTCTGGGTTTGTCCATTTTCAACCAAACTTGGGTTGTTTTTAACCCAGCATTTTTTAGAGTGTACCTTGTTATAAAATTAATATATAATATTGTGTATTATAACTGTAAGTATATAACATTTAGTTATATTAATATAACTGTAAATTACACACATCTGAATATCTCTTAAGCAAACTAACCCTGGAACATGAACTGCTCTAGAGCGAGTTGCTATGGCTACTTACATACCCTGAAAACTTTTGGAACTGAAAGTTGAGGTTATCGACTCTTAAACATACCCCCCTGCTACACTGCTGCTGCTGCTGGCATGAGTGAAGGCTACCGCCAAAACGTGATGCAATCAGCTGCAAGCAAAGCATAGGGAGATCCACCTAGCACATATAGGCAGGTGGAGCTGGGGAAGATGAAGGCCAATGAAAATTCCCATCATGGTGTGCTTCAGGGCGGAAATAAATAGGTTACGTTGAGAACTTTTTGATTGACTAAAGCCGTCGGCTTTATGAGAAAGTATTAGAAGAAAAGTTTCATGACAGTACTATGTGTGTGTGTGTGTCCTGGTACACCCTACGTTACGGGAACAAAATGGCAATATCCGTAATCCTTGTGCTTGTGGGGACATTTTTGGTCACCATGAGGAAAACGGCTCATCATACTAAGTGATGTTTTTTGAAAATGTAAAAATGCTAAAGGTTTTCTGTGGTGTGTGTGTGTGTGTGTGTGTGTGTGTGCGTGCGTGTGTGTGAGTGTGTGTGAGGGAAAAATTATTTTAAAATGCTTAGCATTGAGCAATAACTCTAATGGGTTATTGGTTTCGCTAAATTTCAGACATTGTTTCAACTGGAAAAGGTCTATGCAGTGATAAAACTTTATTACATTCTCAAAAGGCCAGTCATGTTTTCTGATTTTCCAGAACTTTAGATCTAAGACCCTCTTAAATTCCAGACAAAACGAAGGAAATAAAACAAAATTGTGTGCGAGGAACACTCAGTCCTAAATCCTTGTTTACCACATGTGCCATTGATAAAGGTCTCTAAAGTGTGTCTGTTATAGTAACAGAGATAATTAAAGTCTGTGAAAATGCTTGTGAAGTTCACTTACACCTATAATTTACATTCTTTTTGAGCATCTAGGTCTGTATTAAACATATTTACAGTGGCTTTAGTAGGAGTAGTATGTGCCCTTTGGTCATCTTCAAATAATTTGATATTAAACGTTTCGGTAACACTTTAGAATACTGTTCCATCATTAATAAATAACTACACCGGAACATTATTAATACTCTAGTACTATCAACAAACAGGAAACCATGATTAATGAATTAGTAAGTAGTGGTGCTTATAGCTGTTCACTATTATCTAATCAGTAAGTAACTTTTTTTTTCATACCTCCCAGAGAAGGGGACTACTACAGGCCTGTACAGTTCAGAAGGAATTACTAATTATTTGGATCATTATTCTAAAGTAAAGATCATAGCATTACACTAATAATGACTCAGGTGTTACCAAATCCATCAGAAGGAATTACTATCCAAAGCCTTACACACAAATGTACAAAAACCTCAAAAGCTTACAATGACTTTATTAGGGAGTTATCAGCCTCAGAATACTGATCCAAATGATGAATAATTCTCTCTGAAGGATTTGGTAATACTTTAGTCATTACTAGTGGGTTATCCTGTCCTTCACTTTAGAATTTATTATACATTATGATTTATTCATGTTAATTATGAACCTGTAGTACTTCTTAGTATTCCTCTGGGAAGTATGACAAAAATATAGTAGTTATTGATTAGTGAATATCACATTCAACTAAGCACTGCTAATTTGTTAATCAGAGTTTCTTGTTAGTTTGTAGTAGTTGTTCTCTTTAACCCCAATTTAAGTTCATTGATTAAGAATGCAAATGATGGTCTAAATGCTTATGCTATTTAGTTTAATTTAAATACATTATTTTAAAATATATATCTTTTAAAATAAAAATACAAATTTTAGTGGTAAAAAAAAAATACCCTAAGGATTTATCAAAAATTATAATTGATTCTACTTAGCTGCCTTAAAAAAACATTGATAGGAGTTGGAGTTGGAGGGAACAAGCTGAAAATACACGGAAAATCCATTAATCTAATGATATAATAAGGAGGTTTTGGCAGCGTGTTCTTCTTACTCTAGTTTAATTTATACGTATATCTTTCATATTGTAATATAGTTTAAATGAGCGCTTTTCCTACCACTCTTTAAAAAAATATCCTTAAGAAACATTGTTAGAATTGCAACCCATTTCATGCATTCTTAAGGTTTTTACTGCTAAATATATTCATATTTCTCAAATATGTGTTTTCATTTATAAGATATTCGAGTGAAGGTAACTTTCCAGAGAAATTTAAAATGCATTTTGAAGTAAATTAACAGGTTCATTGTCACTTAAATTTGCCATTTTCAGAATTTCAGGAAATTTTCAATACATTTTTCACCTGTACTGGTCAATACTCCATAAGATGAATGGATATTAAATTATAGAATTGTTTATCCCATCTAGCAAAAATATGTTATAAAAGATATAAAGATGTATAAATATAAAATATGTATAAAGGATCATTTTATTGCTTTCTTGTAATTGTGTTTTCTTGTTTTTTTTTGTTGTTTATGTATTTTATGAACCTTGTAGGGCTTATTCTGAAGTACAATTTTTGGGGGGTTTTGATGTTGTAATCAACTTAATATAAATGTATATGTTTGCTATTGTAATTTAGCTCTTTTTTAATTTCATTACTTTCTTTAATTTTCTTTGTTGTGTAAGGGTTTCTGCCTCTCCCTGCACACTATATAGATTGTACTTTCTTGTTTGTTTTGCATATATTTTATATTCAGCAAATAAACTGAATTAAACTAAAACTAAGTTTCTGTTACTCATCTGTTAATTCAATTACAAATGTATGCAATGTATACATTTTTTTATACATCTATGAAAGCTTTTTTTCTATCTCAAATAAGAAGGATTTTACATTCCACTATCCTGTTAAAGCACTTATTTATGGGACCGATATTGTTATTTTAAGAGTTCAGCGGCACATTCCTTCATGTGACAACACTAAAATAATCAGAGCCTGCTTGTCTTTACAGTTCCACATCCTGAGCCTTCTCAAACGTTTATGATTTGTGGCAAAACAAAAAAATATATCTTTCCCCTTTTTCGGCTTTGAGCAAGCAGTCCCTGTACAATGTAGTTGGATCAAATCCTGGAAAAAAGGGATTCAGATGTAAACACAGCAAACGTTTGGATGTGGGACAATGAAGTGGTCTGAAAGATAAGTGGGATTCATAAAAGCAAAACATCAAACGCATTTTCAAAATCATGAGCGCAACCATTTCAAATAAGTCACAATGACTGATTAGATCGTCTCAAAAGAGCCATGTGACCCTGCCTTACAGAGATGTGAGCAACACTGGCCATGTAAGTGTGAATATAAAACGTTGACATACACAAACTAGTGAGATACAACTTTACTGCTATCTATTAATACTCACCTCCCATTCAAACGTAGTTTATGTTTGATTTCAAAATGTGTACTTTATAAAGTGTTGGGGGAGAATGGGGGGAAATGAATGCAACCACCTTCTAAGTATTACAAAAGCACGTGTTGTGATCACAGGGGTCTGGCATCTCCGACTTAGGCAACACTGTGTCAGTGTGGTTCATGCAAACACCATCCATGTGAGCTGCTCATAATTCCCACAGTTACTCCTCTTCAATCCCAGCGGTTATCTGTATCCTCTCCCTACTTTTTTATGACACGTAAGAGTTCACTCCGTGATATGCTCACACTCCTAAAAGTGCTGCTTTTAAGGCCCTCACACACAAAAAAAAGAAAAGAAAAAGATCTCGGTGTAAAGCCTTGAGAAAGAATGTCCAGCATGCCCGAAAACACTTTCCTGGGTGTTGCTCCACTGCACTGATGTATGTGTTCCTGTTAACAATATTTTAGCATGAGCATGACCTTCGGTTGAGTTCTATATCCTGAGAAAATATGTCTCCTAATACCGGAACGGATTATTTTCTGTCACCATATCTTTGGGGAGATGTCGACATAAATATGCACACTTCCTCACCGCAAAAGATTTTAGCACATTGGTTAAAGTTATGGCCGTGGCTGTAAATCACTGGAGCCAGATTTGTGTTCTCTAAAATGCGTAGGATTGTATCATAAATTATTTATCTTGTTCATCTTCACAAATTAAAACACTCCTCTTACAAGACTAAGAATTATCACCGCTCCTCACTGCAGAAGCCAATGCCATCCGCTGGCTAACTGAGTTTCAAAGACTTGATCCCATTTGTGCCAAAGAGTTTCTCCCAACTTCATTTATCACTTTTCCCCCTCTCTTTTATATTTTCTCTGCTTAGTTAACTCTAAGGTCCATGCATTTGTTACCGTTAAAATGCACTGTTTTATCGACAGAGATCTCTGTCTTCTCTATACCGGGTGTTTTAGGTCCTCATTTAGAACTTAGATTGATACCTTACCGGTTCAGGAAACCTGGACTGTTGCCATGAGTCCCATTACTGAACTTTCCGGGACGCTCACTCTTGCCGTTACAGTTTTGCCTAATTAGAAAATATGAATCAATGGGCACGTGTAATTTGTGTCTGCTTGACATCGCAAGCATGCCAATAGTGGCAACATTTCTCAGAGAAACACTAAAACTGCCAGGTGTACACACATAAATGAAGGCAATTCATCATGCATATGAGAAGGTATCATGGACATCAAGCCCCTGGCCAAATATAGAAAAAGGCGTTATACTCTTCAAATGGACAGGACACCTTAGTTCATATGAAATATTGCTGTGTAAAAAAATAACCTGGCTCCATTTCAACAGAGAGGTGTTAATCTTGGCCCTTCTACTGTGTACACGTTCAGTAAATTGTTTTAGTGTTTATTTGCTCAGGTATGCGCTTAGTATTGGATGAATGGGAATTCACACATCTCTTCGCTCCTATCTTTCCTTTTTCAGTCATAATGACTCACTAAATTGCAGGAAAGTATGTCATTGAGAATTTCCACAAGAGCAGGGACGCCGTACAAAAGAATGACCTGCTATTAAATAGTCTGGAAGGTTCTTCAACTGAGTTGTACCATCTAAATTTGGTCATTCTTAGTCATTTAAGGGGGTGAATGAGAAGTGAAGTCAGTATCAACAATTTAACATCATCTCTCGCTTTTTATACTGTTGCACTGAGTTGGAGAACAAGGAGGAGAAAAAAGAGACAAATTACATGCAGCTTGAACAATAAATAAAACAACTGTAATGATTGCGGTCCTCTCACTTTAAAAAAAAAAAAAAAAGAGAAAATGTGGCAAAATAATAATATAGCTTGTTTGCACCAGTTTACAAGTGTTCAAAGACATGTCTGGAAAAGTAACAATGCTTTAATCATGCTCTTTAATTTAAACAGTTATGGCAACTACACTTTTTCCATCCAATAGTAATTAGAGGAATATTCTGTGTTCGATACAAAAAAGCGTAATCAACAGAATTTGCAGAATAATGTTGATTAATACAAAAAAAAGCAAATTTGTTCCTTTGTTTTCATTAAAAAAATGATGTTATGGTAATTTTTAGAGGAATTAAAATCTATAGTCTATACATTGATAAAGGCACGCTAATTATTTTCTTTGTGTTAGTTTCATTGTTGTTGGGCTGTTTTGCTGATTCAATCATACTTTTAACTGATAGTTTAAGGTTTTAGGTGTGGCAATGTCATGAATGCGAAGAAGTTGTACAATTAGATACATTTACTAAAGTCATGTTAACACAAATAGGAGTAATTTAAGGTCAGAGTTTGGCCTATTTTAAATGCTTCACACTAAGCCAGATGTTTGCTTTTATTAAAGAAAAAGAGGGACTATTGGAAATTAACATTTTGCCAAGTGCTGCCAACTGAGCTGACATGATTTTTGGTTTCAGATCTTTCAACACAATGCCTCTCTACTTACTTAAAGTACCAAAACCCAAATGCTGCAAAATGATTCATAATACGTAACGATAGTAATACCGTCAGAAAGCTAAGGTCCGGCAAGACTGTGGCTCTGACCATCCTGAACCCAGACTTTTCATTCTCACTGCAGAAGAGCTCAAATTTATTACTTGTTATCCTTTCCCCAAATCTCCCTAACACCATTACATAACATGCCCAAGGTAATGTACACACTAATGGGGCAAGTGGTGTAAATCCATCAGTATGCCATAAATTAACGCTAGGCACACTTGTGTGCATGGATTACATTGTTGGGGGGGATAATGGCCGCCAAGAGAGCCCTGCCATGATATACGTCGGTTTTGACGCGAGCGGCGCTACTATAAATCGGCCTGGGCCACAAACGCAGGGCAAGTAATGCCCAAACAGTCCGGTAAAGATGTCACTGGAGGCCTGGGATTTGACTCATATCTAGGTATTTATCTCTTCGGAATTCTCTGGAAGCTCTCTTTGTCTCTTTTTCCTACACACTGAAAGACCCACCCACTTTCTCTGGTGAATAAAGACCATGTCGTGTAAACCTAGACACACTTCATTATTGGTGGAGGCATGGATGGACTTTGGTGAAATACTGCAGAGTCAAGAAAAGCTCTCCATCATAGCCGCTGTGACAGTCTATCCTCACCGCATTAATAATGGACTGGATGTTTGGTGTGCCTGGTGTCTGTCCACTAGGGTTTGATATGATGACCCAGCATAGAAGTCTCACGAAGCCTAATGGCTCCACTCAGAGGGAAGGAAAATACAGGCACTGACACACATCCATTGTTTGGTCAAATAAATACTGGATTTCAGTTGCTGTTGTCTTGCAATAACTGCATTAAAAACATACGTCTTAATGAGCTGTGAAAGTGTGTAATAACAGACTAATTCCTGTTTGTTTTATTCCTCCATGCAAACAGAGGAGGAGGAAATGGAGAGAAAATAGCCGGAACAAGAACAATCTGAGAAGGCAGAGATAGGAAGACTTTTCCACTGTAACACACCCTAAAAAAAGGCTGGGTTAAAAACAACCCAAGTTGGGTTGAATATGGGTTTGTCCATATTCAACCCAACTTGGGTTGTTTTTAACCCAGCATGTTTTAGAGTGCACTTTACTTTGTCTCTTTTGAACATGCAGTTGACTACAAGTAACTTTGCATCTACATGTCAACTAACTCTCACTGGAATATTAGTTTTAATATCCGCTAACATTTTATTGTGATGCTCCTCCAAACATACATTCTTTTGACTATAATTAACTTTGCACTACATACAGTGTAATAAAACTCTACTAACACTCCAATGAGAGCTAGTAGATATGTAGGTGCAATGTTACTTAAAATCAAAAGAATGTGTTAAAGGGATCCTCAAAAATAAAGTCAAACCAGAGCAACAAATGGTTTCCACACTTATGCAAAAGTAAGCAATGTTAGCAATGACCCTATTACAGAAGACTCAGTCTAGACATTAACTGTAATATATTCCATTCAAAGTTTAGCTGTGCTTTTTTCAGCTTCAAATACAAGCATTGCCAAATAGAACTAAACAAAGACTTTAGTGCAAAGTCATACACATAGACAAATCCAAGCAATAAGGAAAACAACAGCTTAGCAGCCAATTTGTCACATAAGCACCTGTTAAGAGAACAGCCAATGACAGGCAAGGTAAAAGCCCAGTTTTGCTTGGCACATCACAGCCATTTCAAAAAGACGGAGTCAATTGGGAAAAGGCCACGCTTTTGCTTGGCAATTCCCATCCATCATCTTACCAAAAAGAGGGAGCTGGTCTATTGGCATTGAAACACGATGATTAAATGAACTTGGCTCCACAAACAGAGTGTCACATTTTGAAAGGTTTTAAACAGCTGCATTAGATAAAGTGATTCATGGCCTCACAATTCATTTCTGAATGTTTTGATAATAATCAGACGTGCAACAGTCCATAGTCTTCTAGGGAATGCTCCAGCTGTAGTAACACTACAGAAATGAGCTGATCATCAAATAGTTCCTCTCATCCGTGTGGTATGATTGGATAAGTAGGGGATTCAGGCATGTGTGGCTCAGAGTCCAGGAGGATATGATGCAGAGCAGAGTAATCCATGAGTGTGTGATTGATTGAGGGACACAATACACCAAAGCTTGTTAACAGCTCATATTATGGAGAACTGAGAAAGGAGATTCCCTGATGTTCAACATCAAACCCCCATGACTGTGAGTTTTTGTTTTGCTTAAAAAAAAGTAATTCAGCAGACCTGTTACCAACTTAAATAAATGCATTTTTCAAATTTCAAATTTGAAATAAATCAAATGTCAAATTTGTTTTAATTAAAACTTTTAAGTTATGTTGACATTCTAATGTTGATCATTACAGTAACTTAATATCGTCTGTAATCAAAACTCAAATTTCTGCACTTTTTTTAATTTTATTTTTTTACATTAGGTTGTAGTAACTTAATAAAATTGTCTTGATCACATCACCAATAAGGCAGTTGATTTTTAGTTTCCAGCACTAGAAGCATAGGACCGGATAAGGGAAATAAACATTGAAATTAAGTGTTCATTCATTTGTTTTTGTGAAAGGAAAGACCTATTAGTGTTTAATGCTGTTATGTTAGACATTTAAAAGAGTGTCTTTAATGTTGAAGTTTTTGTGGTTGAGCTGAAGAGTAGATACAAGAAGATAAACACTACATCAACTATATGAGTATCGACTGTGCTATTGCCAGTGACAAGTAATATCTTCAATTAAGTTAAACATGTTGAAAAAAAAGTAATGTTAGCACGTGCAATGATAGCTGTTGATTTGAACAAAAATAGATTTGAATAATTTGTTCCAGGGCTACAACTCTGGAAGATGGAGCTATGAAATATTTTTTTGAATAATCAACTTAAAAATGTGTTTATGCTCAGTGTAGCTTGTTGTGTAGGTTGAACGTACATGCACTTAAAGTTGTCATAACTCAAAAAAGTATGCAATTTCTTTTTTTGATATTTTTTTTGTTGTTAAGCCAACACTTTTAAATTGTAGTTAAAAGGGACAGGTCACCCACAAAAAATAAAATCTTTCATAAATTCTTCTTTTGTGTTCCACAGAAGAAAGAAACTCATACATGATTGGAGAAACATGAGAATTGAAATTTTTGGGTTAACTATCCCTTTAAATTCGAATGGAGGAACAATGCCACCACCACTTCAGAAAAACCTTATTGTCTCAGAAAATGCGATATAAACCGAGGAAGAAGTAATTTACATCATATTGCACTGTCTACTGAATGGCATGAATTGTCATGTTGTTGTGCATACGATGTGCACCACAAGCATGCGCACATATGGCTCTGATTAAAGCCCAGATTCTCTGTTTTTTATTGGATTTGGGATGCATTGCATAAACTGGTTAGTAGTATTGTGTTAGGGCCAAAGAATCTGAATTATGAATCTCATTTGTCTCTGAAATTACTCTAAGCTCCGGGGGGAAAAAAAGGCTGGTCGGTAAATGCAGAGACTCTGGGGGGTGAAATTGCTTTAGAAGGTGTAGCCACATTAGAGAAACATACAGCAGAAACACCGGAGGGCAGACTGATGATGATGATGATGATGATGATGATGATGATGATAATGATTGGAAAAGTGAGTTTGACTGAAAACAAGCTGTCCGCATTAGTGTAATGATTTTTCACTCTCATTTTATTTGGGTAGAGATTGATTGGTGATAACACGTAATGTGGTTGCAAGTGGACATCAGGAGGAAATGGCCGCATGACGAGCGAATATGAACTTGAGTCTGTTGTGTGAACGGATGAGTTGTACGTGTCTGTTACTGTGGAGCTTGTCTGATGCCTTGGCTCTGAGGCCTGCTTTTCCCACATGTGTCAGGTGTGCTGCTCGTATTACTGTCTGTAGGGCTTCAACATTGACCTCAATGGTACGAAATGGACAGCAGCCTGTTCAAGAGGCACATGGAGATTAACCCTCTATTCAGATCGGCCCTTTTCTCACACGTTCCTGCTTTACGTAATCAGAGAGTAACTCAGTGGGGGAAAGAAAAAATGGAAGGTGTGTGTGTGTGGGGGGGGGGGGGGGGCATGGTTTTGTGACATATGAGGACACAAATGTGTATAATGACATGGGTATGACATAGGTATTACAAGGAGAGAGTGATGAAATATGAGGACATTGGCCATGTCCCCACTTTTCAAAATGCATATAAATCATACAGGATGAGTTTTTTAGAAAGTAAAAATGCAGAATGTTTGCTGTGATGGGTAGGTTTAGTGGTAGGGGCAGTGTAAGGTGATAGAAAATACGGTGTATATAATGTGCGTGTGTGTGTGTGTGTGTGTGTGTGTGTGTGTGTGTGTGTGTGTGTGTGTGTGTGTGTGTGTGTGTGTGTGTGTGTGTGTGTGTGTGTGTGTGTGTGTGTGTGTGTGTGTGTGTGTGTGTGTGTGTGTGGTGAAAGGAAGTGAGTGTTGGTGAAGGAGAGGTGAGGAGACTTTGAACCATCAAAAACAGTTCAAGAAGAAAGGGGGGATGAAAACAGAAGTGGGTGGTGATGAAAAGATGAAGAGGAGGAGGAAAAAATTCTGCGGTCAGTGGGGAAGTCTGGAAAAACATACGGAAAGAATGAAGATAACTTGGAGACGAATGGAGATAGTGGCATTGGTTCTGATCAGACAGAGAGTCAACCATCATTGGAAACCAGTAAAATCAGCCGATCCACAAATTGCTTCAGAATCAGAATCACTGGGAATTTTGGGAGCTCCAGAGTGCATTATTCAGGCTGGCTCTGAAAGTGAGGATGAGATATTATGTGTTAGGAGTGAACAGGTGTTATAAGACATGGGCTTCTGAGTGATGATTAGCATAGATACAGATTATGGATGGTTTGGAGAGAAAGAAAAGAGTGACAGAAAAGAAAGAGGAGGGTTCTCAGAAGATTAATGTTTGAAAATGGATTGCAAGAATTCACACAGGAGCTACAGCTGCTGACAAAATTGATGTGTTAGGGCATCCATGGTGCACATGCAACTGAAAACAAAATTCATGATTTGTATATATATATATATATATATATATATATATATATATATATATATATATATATATATATATATATATATATATATATATATATATATTGTATATATATATATTGTATATATATATAAAAAAATTTAAATGGTAACAAAAACTGCTACATTTTATAAAATAACAATTCAGCAAAAAAAGTTAATCCGAGTACCCGCTCATCAAATTTCCCTATGAGTATAAAATAACTTAAAATTTAACATATTCATGAAAGTTTATATTTAAATTTCCATCAAAGTTGCACTTAATATATTAATTTAATCTATGTTTTTATTTATATATGATCATGCATGGTTTAGACCTATAAATATAAAATACTTTTAAATTAAGCTGCTCTATAATATAGCTATAAAACGAATTAAACCAGTAGTTTTGGATAATATACATGTTGTTTGTTTGTTTTTTACTTTTACAATTGCAAATGCTAAAAGAACATTTAATGTTTTTCTAACTATTTGTTTAAATATAAAAAAAACTATTTGTCATAAATATATATGTTGCATTAATCATTATCGATTATTTGACTAAGTTATATAAATAATTACAAATATCTCAATCAATACCAGGTTGACATAAAATACATCTTTATATAGCCTAGGCCTAAAAACCCCCATCTACTGAGAATTAATTAGCAACTTACATTTTCTCTCATTACAATGGAATAGCCTACATGAACGAGGGAACGCTCTTCCCCCTTTTTTTCCAGACATGCGCATTTTAATGATCTATTAAGGGTAATAAAGAGAAATAAGAAATGAAAATCATTCAAATTAAATGATTCAATATTAACGAGCATTTTAAAACTATATGTTGTTACATATAGGCTAGTTTTAAAACTATATATTGCGAAAGAAAGAAAGAAAGAAAGAAAGAAAGAAAGAAAGAAAGAAAGAAAGAAAGAAAGAAAGAAAGAAAGAAAGAAAGAAAGAAAGAAAGAAAGAAAGGTGCCACCGCGAATAAAGTCACCTCATGTTTGGAATAACCTGTTTATAATGACTGTGATTCATGAGGGCAGATGAATTGTATTAAAATCTCGTAAATGTCCCCTAAATCTGGCCGTTTGCCTGTTCCATATCAGTTGACATATCAGATGGGCTTAATACTGATATAAATTAAGCTGAGTCGCTTGTTACGGCTTACCTGTCGGCATATTAGTGGAGAGGTAAGGTGGGAAAACATGTCGGTTTTCCGAGACAATCAATTATCACAAGTACAACGACAAAGAGAACAAACGTCTGGCTGAGATGTTGGGTAACGTGATTTGGGTGGATTTTCCGCCGGTGTGACTGAGCGGCTTTATTTAAAGTCAGTGGATTGAGGAAATGTTGGAAATAGCACACGACTCTCTTAATGAGACCTCTAGAGGAAAGAAAGAGCCCACTGGTCACTGGACTGAAGGGGGATGGGACATTATTCAACCCAATGAAGGATCAGGTATGTAAATAAAGAAAATGTTAATTTTAATAAACTTCAAATTCACATTCTGTCTAATACGGAAAGCATATGATAGTTGGGTTACTTTAGTCACGAAACAACAACAATGAGCATTTATAACGGACCAGGAAAGAAGGCACACGGTAAAAAAGACAAATTTTGATCTTTTGCAGTACAATCAACTTGGATGTTTAAGTTATTTCAACTTAAATTATGTTAAACTGACTTTAAAAAATGAGTTACATCTTGTAGCTAACTAGCCTAATAAAAAAAGTTTAACATTTCTTAACTGATTTTGATGAGTTAAAGCAATGAAAAAACAAATGTTGTCATGACTTATTGAACATATTTTTTACAGTGCAGAAGTGGGATAATCATCAAAAATATACTTTTAAATTGTGGATAAATATGCGTCAAAAGCGCAGCATCTTGCATATGGACATGACGCTTGCATAATGGGAGGTTTACAACGACCTTTCGGTTTAAAGAATGTCTTCATGTTGACATAAGCCTACTAACAGTGTGTGTGTGTGTGTATATATATATATATATATATATATATATATATATATATATATATATATATATATATATATATATATATATATATATATATATATATATATATATATATATATATGCTCTTTGATATAGACAATGAATATAGTGAAATAACTGCAGCCATACAGGCCTTTATTATTATTTGCTATAGCCTATATGTTTTGATTTTTTCACATTCGCCCTGCTGATGGCATAACATAAACTCGGATCATATTAGTTCTGATTCATCTGATTCATACGAATATTAAGCACTTTTCTCATGCTCAAATATTTGGTTCTGCATAACTTTATTTATTTTTACAAAATTCAGTTTGAAAGGAGATCAGAAGGAGGAGGAGGGGTCTGTACCAGGAGTCTGACCAAGTGACCTACAGGCTGATTATATGTCATTAACTGGAGACTCGGCCTATTTAAATTACTCGAGAACTTCCATTCAGACAGATGAATTACGCCTGAACCCCACACAACAACACTTAAACACGAATAAATCACGAGCCTTCTTTTGTGAGATTTGTGAAATTTTACACACATAGACACGCACACGCACTTATTCCACTCCCCCTTTCTTTCATTCTCCTCTTGCTTTTCCCCTCATCTCTCTCTCTCTCTCTCTCTCTCTCTCTCTCTCTCTCTCTCTCTCTCTCTCTCTCTCTCTCTCTCTCTCTCTCTCTCTCTCTCTCTCTCTCTCTCTCACGCACGCGAGAATAGCTATGCACAGATATTCACACATTGTTTAGCATAGCTGTTATACTTGGCACCTGGAGGAATACACTGTGAACTGTCAAAATACAGCGACTCAATTGTCAGTCCCCTGAAACGGCTCGCATGCAGTCAACACTGATAGGCTACTTGCAAGGTACACGAGGTATTACAACCAATCCTGTTCAGAATTATCATGCCTTTTGGATTCAGTTCAATGTATGTGTTCAAACATGGATGTCGTGAAAAATGAACGGCCAATTGAGGATTAACAGATCCAGGAAACATAATTCTGGTAAAGTGTTCCGTATACAAACATACGACACAAACATATATTACAGTCAAAATCATTGGCCTGAATGTTCTTGGTGATGCCTATAGCCTATTTAATTGATTTATCAAATATAATATTCCCTTAAACTGACGATGTCATGTGATAATTATATCAGAAATGTGAAAATCCAGTCAAAACAATTAAATAGGATACTTTAACAATATTATTTCATGCGTTTTATCATTTTTATATGTAGAATAGCTACTTGTTTTATGTATTGCATGAATTTTAAATGGTTCATTTAAACAATTTAATGCAAAACACTTAAGTTAAACATTTTATACGGAAAGGAAAATACATCCAATCAACTATCAAATGAAAAGAAAAAAACATCTCGTTTAGTGAATGTGTATATGTATACATTATTTAGTTTTGGAGTATTTCGAGATAGTAATATTTGCCTTATACTTAACTTAAAATTTTTTTTAAAAAAAATATTGTGTTGTGTTTACAATGATCATTGTGGTCATTTTATGAGTCCGTTTGTATTTTTTTTAACGCGTCAAAAAGCGTTAGGAGATATTGCACATTGTGTGTGTGTGTGTGTGTGTGTGTGTGTGTGTGTGTGTGTGTGTGTGTGTGTGTGTGTGTGTGTGTGTGTGTGTGTGTGTGTGTGTGTGTGCATTTATATTTATATAGGCCTATGTATATATTTATAAACAACCAAAATATTAGTACCCTAGCCTACAAATTCTAGAGGCATAGGCTTTAGCTACAAGGGGGATATGAATAATGTAAGTTTTAACGTCTGTTTAAATGGCAAATCTTTTGTTCTGCACTTTGCTTTTCCTTTCTTTTTTAAGAGGCAGTGATAAATAAACACACACACACACACACACACACACACACACACACACACACACACACACACACACACACACACACACACACACACACACAGTTCAAACCCTGACCAGGACAAATACGGCATATCTCTTTGGATCGTGTTCGTTTCAAATCTACCAATGTTTAATAAGTAGGCTCCTTATCTCAACAACAAAAAAATGTTTTCACCTATTTTATTACTATAGCCTACATTAAACTTTACATTCATTGGACTGACGGTATTTTGGCACAACATGACTATATTTAAAAATAATACAATTATCAACCTTGGCACATACATAGGCTTAGCTTAACATAGGCCTACATAGGCTTATTTAAAAATATATATATATACCCCTATGCATATGCTGTTGTGTTTACATATGTTGCCAGCCCCTTTCGCATTAATTAAAAAAAAATCTTCTTCTACATTTTATAGCCTATATAGGCTATAAGTAGGCCTATGCTATCTCTGCGAGGGTTCGTGCAATTTGGGAGCGTAAACACTCTAACGATGCAGTTCATGTCCCTCCTCCTCTTCAACGTTATTGGCTGAGAACAGTTTTGACGACATATATGAACCCAAGCCGCTCTAAAGATGTAGCTGACATGGAGATCAAACGGCGGAATTCGCCTGCTTCTACAGAGTGAATCAGGCTGCGATTTGCGTGCACAACATCGACTGGGATTGGAACTTTTTTTCCATCCAACGCTCATTGATTCCACAACGGGTGTGAAATTCAGAAAAAGGCTCTGAACTCCGCTAAAACATTAATAACCATTAGCAATGGAACTTTCTCGTGATGGATATTTGCAGTGGAGAATATAAGTGTAAGTAAATTATTTTTCAGTAGCCCATTAACTGTGTAGTTCGAGCCGAAGCCTATTTTGTTCACCCGTTAATGATCTGCTAGCCTATATTTTCAGCGATATCTTTGTTATGGACACATAAGCAGGACTGCATTTTTACATTCTGTCAAAAAGCAACAAATCAATAGGCTACTTTTATGGGGAGCCAGTGTTTAAATCATCAAGTCAAAGTACGCACAGTCTAAGAGCCAAAGCGTACTCCGTCTGTGGTTCGCCGTAGGGTACACAAATCTGTCGCCATGAGTTTAGTTGGAGGGTTTCCCCACCACCCGGTGATGCATCATGACGGCTATTCCTTCGCTGCTGCAGCTGCTGCCAGTCGCTGTCATGAGGAACCCCCCTATTTTCATGGGTGGCTTATCAGCCATCCGGAGATGTCTCCTCCAGACTACACGATGGCACCTTCGTATAGCCCCGAATACTCTACAGGAGCTCCCGGTCTCGACCACACGCACTACGGAGGAGTACCGGGCGCCGGCGCCGTTGGAATGGGACCCCGACCAGTGAAACGTAGACCCACGGCAAACCGAAAGGAGAGGCGCAGGACTCAGAGCATCAACAGCGCCTTTGCAGAACTCAGGGAATGCATTCCCAACGTGCCTGCGGACACGAAGCTATCCAAAATCAAAACCCTTCGTTTGGCTACCAGTTATATTGCTTACCTTATGGACATTCTGGACAAAGACGAACAGAACGGGGAGGCAGAGGCCTTCAAAGCGGAATTCAAAAAGACAGACGCTAAAGAAGAAAGGCGAAAGAAGGAAATGGTAAGATCTAAATTAACTTCGCAATGTAGGCTACATAATATAGCCTAGTTTATTGAAATATAGGCTACTGTAGCCTCATAGAGTTATAGGCTTAATTTATTAGGCTACGCAAACAATCAAGTTAGATAAACAGCACCGCGATGGGTTATATTAGACATACAGCTAATGGAAACTTGGGAGCTATAAAATCTTAAATAGGCTATTATTCTGTGGAAAAACTTTCTATTTTGTGTAGCTATGTTGTGTATGTATCTTTGTTGCATAACACATTACTGCATTTGCTGCCTGTATTGATGAAATTTGGTAATGTGCAACAGGTTTATAAATAATCTCTTTCGTGTTCTTTTTTTCACAGAATGACGTTTTGAAAAGTTCAGGGAGCAGCAATGACAAGAAAACTAAAGGGAGAACTGGTTGGCCGCAGCATGTATGGGCATTGGAACTGAAACAATGAGACTAATGCAAAAGACACAAAATGAGGCCCTCTGAACTCATTTTAGTTGTTCTCTCACTTTATTTAATGGAATATTTATGTGCAATTTCCCGCTACGGACAGTGGATATTTGAGGAAAAACCATTCCATTTTAGAAGGAGGATACTCTCTTGGTAAGAAATTGTATGTTGCTGTCTGATATTGTTTTATCATTGTTTGTTTTCTTGTCCCATTGTGAATCAGATATCTGCCACTAAGGAGTACGTGAAGTTTCTTTCTGCCTCTATCTCTATCACTCTCCGTATCTATCTCTGCCTCTCTTTCTCTCTCTATCTCCTTTAATTATGAGGAAGATTAGTCGATGTTATGATATAGTAAATGTTTTATTTGAAAATGTCATGAAGTGTTATAATGTCATTTTGTGGTCGTACAATGCTGGTGTCTGAAACAACTGTTGAGTCCACCCAGTGCACTTCCGTCCAGAGACACAAAATTTAAATAATATTGGAGATGTAAACAATGTAATTAATTCAATAAACCACTGTGTTTTTAACGATCTTAGAGCTTTTGTTGTATTGAAATGTAATTTAACTTAAAGGTGCCACTTAGTAAATTGCATATTTAATAATTATTCACAGAATATAAGTGCTGTTCGTAAACAGAACATACAGTGTAAATTAATGATACGTTTCAGAGCCCAGAGAGGCTGTTGAACGTATTTTCAATTATACTTACATTAACTTGACAGTCAAATCAAACAGCACTCACGCGATGCATATCCAGCAGCTCCTCGAACACAAACAGAATGATTCCCACACAGCCCAATCTGTGTCCCGCTTCGATATATATTACCCTTAAAAAAATAGGCATATATATAAAATATATATAGGCTATACCTGTATTTTTGCCTATTGTTTTTTTTTTTAGGGTAATCTAGAATTTTAAAGACGAGTGTTTAAATTTGACAAAACTGCTGTGAGTGTCAACAATGTGAATATTAAGTTTGCCTTTGATAGCCTAGCCTACTTACAATACTTGGATTGGCTACTTTAAAAAAATATTATATATATATATATATATATATATATATATATATATATATATATATATATATATATATATATACATATATATATATATATATATATATATATATATATATATATATATAGTTACATATAATTACCGTTCTTGCTAGCAGTTGCTATCGGTGTACAGTAATTCATTTTTACAAGCAGGCCTATTCGAGGTAGGCTACTTCAGGTAACAGCATAATCTGTAGTTTCGTGTTATTACAATAAAAAATGGCTATCATTATTATCTTAAAATGAGAAATTGTATTTCACATATCTAAATTTGTAATACATTTCCCAGTTTACAAATGCAATTTTGCAGTGAATTCTTCATATAATTAAATGAACTCTTTTGTTGGACAGGTGATACGGTTTTCTGCAGCAGGTGCCAAAAAAGAAAAACGATAAGCTAATATAGGCCTAATCTAAATAATGATTTGCCTTGATGCCTGTGACAAAAATATATTATATATATATATATATATATATATATATATATATATATATATATATATATATATATATATATATATATATATATATATATATATATTTGCAATATTGATGCCCTTGACAGTACTAGCCTAAACCAAATTTTAACACAGACTGCATAGGGTGGCTTAGACTTAATTAGACACAAGAAACTTAATTCCATAACTGATTGAGTAGACTTACTGGAGCCGTGGAAAATGCCAAAATGACGTTAAAACTAAATACGGAGGAGGGACAGACTTTGCCGGAGCACGGATGTGCAATTGATTGATAATGTGCTGATCAAAACTCGCAGCTGAAACTTCCCACTGTGGTGGAGGGGGGTAGCACTACAATTCACCGAACAGAATTTTGGCTCTAATGGCAAAAACAAGTAGGCTAGTATCAACTGGAATTATGGCGTAACAAAATCAGTGACTTATTATAAGTTATCTTTTATTTTTTTATTTTTTTTATTCATATTTAGAAAAGACTTTGTGGTTTTTTTTAAATACATTTTTTTATTGTATTTTTTGTGGCTATAACGTGCTATGCTTTTCAATTCAGGCCCAGTGTATGTCTGTTTCTTTTTTTCTTTCTTTTTTTCGTTTATTTTTTCTTTACGCAAAGGCATACGATTAAACCGACATCCCCGGGAGAGTATACATCTTAGACTGGAAAATACAGACAACTTAAGACCCATCCAATTGTTTTAAATTACCGCTTAGGCCTATACATTGTATTGTATGATTCCACAGGTCCTATATGCGCTAATAATTGTGGATAATTTGTTGAGAGTGTCAAGATGGCGTCTCAGATAAAATTAACCGTCCGTACTCCCTTGATTAAGAATACAGATAATACTGTGACCTCACTGTGACCTGCTGCTGCTGTAACATGAATGGCTCTCTAAATGGAAAAGAGCACATATCTTACATTCGACACCATGAATCCTGAAGGCCCAAAGTATAGTAAGGAGCCCTTATTTCCTCTGGCACTAAAGCAAACTAAGTATCTAATCCTGCTACAATGTCGAGCTCTTTTACTTCTCACTTCCGCTCATTTCATGTCCAATATGAATAAATAGGCTATATTTAAATTCAAAATTTTACAAATCCTGAACAGCAAAAAACTCCCAAATATATTTTCAGAAGCTTATATGTCTAGTGGCATAAGCCACTTATCAGCCTAGTAACAAATCGATTAGGTCTCTTATGTGAAATTGTCCAAAACTATTAAAGTTCTCGAAAAATGTCGTATTATATTTTAAAGCATGGACAAAACAGCATCTTTTTCTTGGTATTACAGACATCTGTAAACCATTAGCTCATAAGGCCCTCCTCCATTTTTTTTCTGTCTGCGGCAGTGGCTAGTAGACATGTTGACGTCAGAACAGAGCCATCCTGCGCCTATATGGCAAACGTAATCACGTACGAGGCCTCTACCTCAACAAAAAGCATTGCATTAAACCCGTTCAGTGAAATAACTTATGATAAAGACAATGGACGCTGTAGAAAAAAAAAAAAACAATGGTTTAGAAGTGCCACGAACTCAGCCTACAGCATTCGGTAGTCAGTTTGTGATTTAAAATTCTTAGTCTTTATGTCTTTATGTCAGTGTTTATAGCTAGCCTACTTTAAAATAAAATTTCAAAAGGCCATTTACCAATATTTTGCTGTCTTATAGGCTACGTTCTTAAATTTCGTGACGTGAGTAGAGCTCTTGCATCGTTTTTCGAAAAGTAGCCTATAGCCTATGCACACACTTAAAAGAAAAGTTCTTAAAATATCCATCTTCTTTTCTTAGTGTAGCCTAACGAATATTTTAATAACCCAATATATGTTTTTTTTTAAACTATAAAGAACCTTTTGTGCAATGCCAAGGTTGCATGCATGTTAAGGGTTCTTCGTGGAACCAGTTTGCCTATGGAGTGTAGATATTATAATAATATCAATATTATATTATAATCTATGGAAGATTGGACTGGATCGATCACCTCACCGTCATTTAAATGTAAAACATTTTGTCCCACATCCTCAATAGATAAATATCATTCTTACTTAATTTTGCTTGCGTTTCACCTTCATTTGCAGCCATTTTGAACGGCAAGGTTAACAGGGAAAATAATCAAGTCTGATATCGACTGAATTAGAGAAACAGTTTATTTTTTATTTCAATTTTATTCTATTATGTTCAAAAATGAGTAACCGTAGGCCTATGTTATAGTCTAGCCTAAGTGCGTTTCGAATAAAATATAGTCTACGAAAACTCAAGTTACAATTTTCTCTTTTGTTCTGGAATTAATTTGAAAATTGACATGCGATTGTTTGTTCTTACTTTTTTAACATGCAGGCTATAATAATGTATACATGTAATAAAGTACATGTATAGCCTAGATAAATCCTTAATTAGGCTACTTCCCAAAAAGTCTGACCCAAAACGTTTCCCGTGAGTTTATTATTATTACTATTTTTTTAAAGACAGTAATATCGATCTGCTAAACCTTTTAAATGTTGGTGTCACTGTATCAGGTTAAAATTAATCAGCCGTTTCCCCGCCAAAATTAAACAACCAGCCGATGTGCCATTCTGAGAGACTGCGCTGTGCGCTGCTGAATGTTGCATGCGCGGAAGATCAAGCCAGTGCCCGTGGTGCTGTCAGTTGTGACAGTTCCCAGATGGAGGCCGCTACTGTATGCGAGATTGAGTTTCTCACAGAAACAACTCCCTCTTCTTCCAAACCGTCCTCCAAAAGTTCTTCAGGCACTCTTGCGCCTCGACGCCTCAAACATCAGTAACGCGGAAAGAATGAGTGGAGCTTTGAAGGAATAAAGACGATTCGCTCCATCCGGGTATGCTTGACGAGAAGAGATGGCTATACATCTGCGTGACGAGCTAGTGGCAGGATCACTGTTGGTTAGGCTACTACGGTAATCTGGATTTAACTTGAATCTGTAAAGTGATTGTTTAGTACTGTATTGCGGGGCACAAATTGAATTGAAAAATCGCTTACTTAAACATTAACGCTTAGGCTACTTAACGTTTTGTTTCCCCTTTAAAAAATGTTTTTTTTGGGTTGGCCTACCAGGATGCGTATTCGAGGATGGCCCTCAAACAATGATAACGTTTTTATCTAGCCTATTTATTTATTTATTTATTTTGTAATTACAAAAATATGTGCCCTTACTCGATTTGTACAGTATAGCCTACTCATGACATATTGCATTTGATATGCTTTATATTTGAATAGCAGTTAAAACAAATCAGGCCTATGCTTGTAGACTAATATAAAAAATGTAATGTAAAATGTTATTATTTTTTTGACAGTTCAATTAGCCAACAAGATCGTTTTAAAGAACATCTTACTCCACAAAAACCTGGAGTAAGATGTTTTATTATCATTGTACACGGTACAACGAAATTGTGAGTGGCAACTCTCAGAGAGCAAAAATAAACATATTAGCTACACACATTGAAAAAAATAAATAAACATATTAAATGTAGCCTTTTGCACAACAACATATACGCTATATATTGCATTTTAAAATGGGCATAAAAGGCATACTTCACCATCTTTCATGTTTCTCAAGGGTAAACTAAATTTAAGTTCATAAAATAGACTCTCATTTAAATATAAAGTATTAGGCCTATTAAATATAATATCCTACCAAATAAAAATATTCAAACCATCTTAAAAAAATAGGCTACGTTACGCGTGCTAAACAGCTGGCATCACAGCTCAGCAATGAGCACAACGACTCCTTCAGAGACTTTTCAGAAAAAACTTATACTGCATAAAAAGCTTCACGTAGCCTATTGAGCCTGTGAGAGGAGAGGAAGACCTCCCAAGTGGTCAGGGCATGCGTGTCATTTCAAGCGAGTCCTCTAACACTCCATTTATCCCAGCGAGCATGAGGCGACTGCTCTGTTTTGTCGGTGATAAACACTTAAAACCTTTAAACGAGAGCATAAATCCAGATGGAGGGGAAAATCGCATGAAAAAGGCTACATTTTCAAAAACCGACATGATAACGGGAAAATACGGAAATGCGCTTTGGATAGATCTTAACAGGCGACGTTTATTAGGCTACGTAAATAATCAATTACGTACCTCTTTTACAATACGTTAAAATTGAGCGTCTAAATTATGTCTAAAGTATGCACGGCCTTTAAAATATAACTAATGCTTATATATCACAGAGTAACCATTTACATTATACTGTTCAGTGATAGCCAATGTTGCTGTAGCCTTTAAGAGTAAGTCTAATAAATAGCCTAAAATGCACATAGGCTGTTAATGTGGAGATGTAGCTAATTGTCATCCACATATACAATGTAACATGGCAAATGTTACTGTTGACGATTAATTCACAGCACGTGGACGTCGTGTGAATTTCATAGCGCTTCAACGGTGAACGTTCATCTTCTAATGTTGGTTGTGTGAGGAGATGGCGATCAAATCATTATCGGTAGGCCTCATATTACCATCTATTAAGCCTAATAGTAATGTTTTTTCAGCTAAACGTCCAGGATTGACACTGCCTGACCCTCACCAAAATCGCGCTTTCTTTATCCCATTTATTTAAATGGAACCTATAGGAGTGGTAGTGCAATATATCTTCAGTGAATAATAAACAGACTTCGTTTATCACAGACACAAATTATTCACAGTGTCAACCTTTTAAAATGACCTATTAAACAAACTGAATACAGGTCTATCCGAGCCATTGGCCTATATCTGGAATAAACTCTCCACGCTTAATACTCAAGCTCGCATATCTTATATGTTGACATTTTCTACATCGCCTTATTTCAGTTATTGCACAAGCAATTGCTATTCATTTTTAAAAAATATTTTATGTCAATGTTAATGTGATATATTTCATTGCAAATCTATGTTGCTTAATGTAGACCGCGAAGTAGATATTACGAAATAACTAGGTCTGTGACCTTGAACTTGGCAATTGCTTGTTGTTGTTTTCACTAAACCTGTGACCTGTTGATGTTTCAATTCAATCGGTATGCATGTAAAATGTTAACTGTATTTGTATTGGCTCATTTTTAATATGCTGTACAGTAGCCATTTTAATAGGCTGTATAATAATAATAATAATAATAATAATAATAATAATAATAATAATAATAATATAGTGTCAAATTCACGCGGTTTCAGGCAAAAAGCCTACTGTATAACAGTTTAAACATTTTTTATTTTAAAATTACACGTGAAAATATTGCTTTTGGTTGCAACATAGGCTTAAACATCTATTTTCAGTATCGCCAATCACAGACCTGCATTTAGAGAGCAAAATCCACCGTGGAACACAAAGAGAAACATTCAAGACGCCAGTCAGAAGACACCTACATTATTGCCCAGGGGGCCCGCGATGCTGCTGATAGTCTATAAAGATATCCTAATCTCCCTCTGATACTCTCATGGTTCTAACTATCGAAGGAGGAAATAGCGAAGCGACTTTCAAAGAAACCACATTAATCCACGCAAATGCAGCAATATGCTTTTGGACTTTTTAAATGAACAAATCAAAACAATTAACTGGGTGTCGCGTGCCCTTTATTAATTAATATGTGCAATGTGCAAAATGCAAGCACAGAATTAATGTTGTGTTTCACTGACTGACTTGGCGGTGCACAGTGCACTGAAGAAACATCAGATTGTGCTACCAACAATATAATTTGCTTTGTTTTAAGGGTATGGTTAGGGGTGGGGACGGGCCTAAGAATTTTTCGCTATCGATTTATTCTACCCTACCTATTTGTTTTAATGAGAGATAGCACAGGGCATCCTATGTCACAAATCATCGGAACAGCGGCATTTAGTATTTTGGTAGGCTATAATTGAAATTGAAATATTCATCATGTAGGCTAAGGAAATGAACAGATTTGAAATGACAAAAAAAAAAAAAAAAAAAAAAAAAAAACGTTGAAATGACAAAAATTGCAGAGTCTGAAAATTCATTCATGAATAAATTCACACAAGGAGATTCTAGCATCATCACTGGTGAACCATTTCTCTTTATGTATCTTCAATATGGCCGGTCAGTTTTCCAATCATGAAAACATCTGTTACTTCCTCAGACCTTACATATGCAACAACGGACTGTAAAAATAACCTCCTGTGGCATGTGGTAAAATACAAACGTTGAGTCACTGCTTGTGGTTATATATTGAAATATGGAGTTGAGAGTATGGTGCCGGTGCCCAACTAAAACGTGCTACGTTATTTGGGAAGAGTGTCTTCGAATGAAGGACAGCCAACTCATGTATCATTAATGAAGAGCAGATCAGGGTGTAACTATGGAAACAGTGATACCATAGCAACCCCAGGTTCTCCTGTCACTCAGGGGCCCCTCAGGCCATGTATATCCGGGGATAGGTTCCTCTCCCATCCATCATGGGCAGTAATGGAGAGTTTCTGGAGCAGTCTGTGGCTGACTGTGTTAAACCACAGCGATGACAGCTATCTGCTCTCCAGCTCTGAGCTGCCCTTCTCTCTCTTTGCATTTACTATCACATTTATTTTTCTCTCTCACATCTCATCAGGCATTTCACAAAGGCTGCCCTCTATTTTACATCGCAAAGACTCTCAAGCATGGATCACTTTGGATATCCATTTTCAGTTTGTGTTCCCCTTCACATTCAAGCGTCCGGTTTGTATCACAGTCTTTCTATGGAACAAACATAAGATGTCCAGATGACATATATGAATCTGTTGAATGATTAATGGATATACTGAAAAGACAGCGGCCTAAAAAGCAAAGGCCTCTCTACTACGAAGCCTAATGATTTTTAGTTCATTATTTAAAAAAAAAAAAACAAGATACTTTTTTTTTTAAAGAAAAAAACTTCATCCTTTTCTTTCACAAAATCGAGTTCTTAATTAAACCTTCGAGATTTACATCGAGTACGCTATAGCTACATTTCCTTTAAGCAATCTAGAATAGCCTATGAAATTAAAATGTGTGGTTACTAACGCTCTTTTTTTCTTTTGGCAACTTCATTAGGGCTTATAGATTTTTTTTCCCCCATTTGGCTTTGTTAAAAAATATTTGCAATTTTCATGGCCGGGAAATGGTTAAGGCTAGGTGTTCTATTTCTTTAACACAAACACTGCTCCGTTTGCAATGTTTCATTTTCACAAATATGGCGGATCGAGGTGCACGCTTGGGGCAATGATAAGGATAATGAGTACATTCACCTTGGTGCATAGCCCTTCGGTTAGCTGCGCTTTTGGGACATTCGCCAAATATTTTCATCAGCATGAAAACAATTTCAAAACTCAAATCATTCCCCATTAAACATATTCAGGTCCTCTGAAATGATTTGATTCTGCTGTCTAACAATCGTGCCACTTCTTAAATCAGTGTATTTTAATGTATTTAAATCTTTATTTCTTTGTTCCATTTATTATTTGTTTATTCCCTTTTTCTCTTCATTTGCCATGTATACTCTAAGAAAAAAAGGTGCATTGCTGTCACTGGAGCGGTATAAGGTACAAAAAAACATATCAGTAGGCTACTTTAAGACTGCGTATTACCTTAAGTTAAGGTACATATTAGTTATGTATTACCTTACAGCAATGCACCTTTTTTTCTGACAGTGTATATAGGCCTAACATTACTGTAATCACTGGTAACAATTAAAACTGAAGTCTACAGATATTAGTCACTGAACTACTATAAACCAATGCATATTTGCGTAAACATAATGTGTCTGTTGTCTGTTTTGTAGTATTGTACGTAATGTATTTACTGTGTTCTATAATAAAATATAAACACTATGTGTTTCTTAATTCACTTTATTGTATTTTTTTATTTTGTTATTGTTGTTATGTGCACTTGGTCCGTACCAAATCAAATTCCTGTATACTTGGCAATAAATCTCATTCTGATTCTGATATTAAGTGTAATTTTGAGTTTGTCCTGCAAATGATTGTATAGCCTTGGTCTCTTCATATGCATAGCACTAGTCTGTTGCTCCGGAGCACTTTCGGGTATTGCTTGATGGTGCTTTGGGATAAAGCCCGCTATTCTAACCATTAAAATATGACACAGTTATTAGTCCATATAAAAGAGCAGGGAACGGGACATTTGTGCCCTCCAAACAAATAAATCACTCATGCATGTTTAAATATCAACCACATATATAAAGATTATATATATATATATATATATATATATATATATATATATATATATATATATATATATATATATATATATATATATATATATATATATATATCTTTCAATTAAATAGGAAAATACTTTGGAGAAAAACATATTTGTCCGTCAACAAACAAACTTTGCTGGAAGATCAAGAGGGCTTGAATACTGAAATTGAAATGTTTCCAGTCATAGCTTGCTTGATCCAAACATTTAGACCCCATTATAGACGTTAAAACATAAACAACACTGCACATTTGAATGTCTCTCAGCATCTGTTTCGCCGTGGCTCAATAAAAACACATTAAAAAAATAATAATATTTGACACCCACTATCAATTGCAACTAAATTGTTTGCCGTTTTTCATTGCTTATCCCACTCAAGTACACTTATTGATTTAGGAAGTGGGTGGCAGATTGATTTGGGACTGCAGTGGCCCCATGTTTATTGGGCACACAAGTCCACAGGTCTGAGGGTATTAGGACTTCTCACGGGTGGCCAGGCCACTGTGATACACCACACCCCACTGCTTTCATTGCTTGCCGCAGAATGGTTTTGATCATGGTCAAAAGAAAAAGCAACACCTTGACTCCATGAGAGTGGTCATGTTGCTGGCACAATTTTGGGACACTGGAAAAGAAGAAAAAAAATCTGACGCAGGGTCATTATTTAATCTTATTGTTTTAGATGGAATGCCTTTAAAGTGAATTCGATAATCCAAAATAAAAAATAAAATAAAAATAAGTAGTTGGCCTGTATAGCTGCCAACTATATGCTGCGATCCCCGATGGATTTTGGCCCTGGAGCATCCTCAGCGTGCCGTGGTAACCTAAGGCCTACATTTGTAACTTGGTGGTTCCCTAAAATGTGCTTCACGTGAACGGGCGAACAGTGCAGCAATATCGCTGTTTGTTTATGACATGCTGAAATGTAAAGTAATTTTAATTTGTAGGCCATTACATTTTTTCGCCGCGTTTTGCGTCATTGCTTGTAATTTACCTGGATGGCAAAGTTTAAGATTAACCCGATTTTCTTAAATATTAAACTATTTTCTTCCTAACATACATATAATATATATATAACATATCTATCTATCTATCTATCTATCTATCTATCTATCTATCTATCTATCTATCTATCTATCTATCTATCTATCTATCTATATATATATATATACATTTTTTTTTTTTTTTTTTTTTTTTTTTTTTTGTGCATTACGATCATAGCTCTACTCATCTGAAGGCCATTTGCGTTGTTTCATTTCTTAAATGTGTAGGTCGAGGTACAAGCCTGCAGGGTCACTGAAGCCCTGTGACCATTAGCCTATAGCCTATACTGGCAATTGAAACGAATGCTTAGCACTGTTTGAATCAACGAGGTCTTCTGCGCAGGGTACTTTATGTATTTGTATTATTTGATTTCATACATTATGTTTCATTTTATTTATAATGTCCATGCGACTAATAGACTAGCTAACTATATGCACACGCAACTACCTCTATAACAAACCAAACCCTAGCCCTATGTAGCTACGTAGGTAATTAATATTACTACTCGGCTATTTAAATATAATTACACTGTAAAAATAGACACCTTAAAAAATAAAGTGAAGCTGCCTATTTGATAGGCTATCAGTTAAAATCATTGATTTAATGTAAAAGCATTCATTCATATTAAACCTCTCGTCAATAAAGTAGGGGGTGGAATCACTTGTTGCCATTAGGATGACTGGGAAAACTGTCCCAATCAACCCGAATTCAAGGCCAACGAATAATATAAATGATAAAATTCACTGCACACAAAGAAACAAGCCTAAGTGTAATTTTGCGGTTGCCCTGCAGGTGATTCTCCTTTGATGATTCGCTCGATCTATTTATAATCTGATTGGGGTTTGATGCTGTTGGGAAAATAAAATATATCCCCAACCATGATTCGATGATGCTATTAAGACGACTAAATATTGCTTTAAGAAACCTGGGTAGGCCTAATGGTAGGAAAATGCAAGCCCATAGATGTAATAGCCTACAATGCGACACTAAGTTAATAAAATGTTGAATATGCGTATTAACGAAATAAAAATGCAATACCAGACTACCAGCCTATTAATAAGAAGAGAAAAAAAACACTAACTGCCTAGATAGACTACTGCACTAATCTATGGTCAGAAGCGCCGTTTCAGTCTATGTGATTCAACGGAGCTTTAAAAATTATTGCTTTTTAGACACTGATCTCAGAGCAATTAGTGTTGTTGTGTGATTAGAGCCGTCAGATATGAAACCATCACTGTTCACAGTCACTAAGTGGCTATATGGACGAATCGCCAGTTGTCTTTTCCCACACAACGATCAATTAAGGTTGCACTAAAAAACATGCTCATGATGTAGGCCTAGCCTATATTCTCCCACCAAAATAAATAAAAAAGAGTAAAAAAAACATTCTGCAGAAAATTATTAGGCCTAGTAGGCCTACTCTTACACTTTATTGGAGGGATGCCTAGTTAAATATTCACATGCGGTCCCAATAGTGAACGAAACAATGGATTTCATAGTTTAAGTGCTTGCTTTATCATTTTCTGTAGAAAGCAGTTCATCAATAGTTAGCCTATCTAACAGATTTTGAAAACAATGCACACCGTGTAAGCACGTCCGTAGAAGAATAAAACAGTAGCTGCCTATAGTAACAGGTAATTCTGTATGAATACCAAGCCCCATAAATATTTCTAAACCACTGATAAAGTATACAATATGTGTAGACTAAACTGCGAGTCTTTTATCCATAGCTGTTGTTGATGACCGAGCGCTTTTAGAAAATATGGTAAAAACATAGGTTAAGGGCGCCACCTTGTGGTCTTTGCGTATTATAGTGCAAGTCAATTGCTTTTTGTTGTTGTTGTTTTTACAAACCAACGTGTAGTAGAACCTTTTAGAGTCTATGAGTAGAACGTTAAAATACTCAAAGTAGGCCCTACAGCACGTTTCTCAAAAACTTAATGTAATTGAAAATTCTTAATTGAACGTAATTGAAATTTGTAACTTTAATCGTTCGGAATCGCTTGACATTCCTGTCGCTTGAAAATTAGAAAACATGTAAATTATTATTTCTAATAGCCTAGCCTATTTAAGCCTAGCCTACCCACTCCAATATATATATATATATATATATATATATATATATATATATATATATATATATATATATATATATATATATATATATATATCCTGCTTGGAATTGTAGGCTAGACAAAAAAAACAGTGCTAAAACCAGTGCCTTTTATGCTACAAACAGTCTTCAAGGATCAAGACTGCAATAGCTTTAAAAAGTAATGAATAAGTGACAAATTGACACCTACGGAGCCATATTTGCGAGGGCAACGAGTGCGACCTCGTCTGTTTCACACAGTAAACGAAACGTTTCAAAGTGGTAGGCAGTAGGCTACTCACTGCAAACTAAAGTCAAATGACGTCCAGCTCCACCTCTCTGGACGTCCAATGGGGTGGAGTGACAACAATGGCTGCAGTACTGTCCACGGTAATTACACGACCTGGCCGCTAGAGCGCAGCAGAGAATCAGGTTTAAACTTTGAGCATGTTAGTTCTTGATGTGAAAGATTGTTTCTGAATATTACGAGGTTGATAATTCATGAGCCAAGCTTTCTCCATTTAAAAGTGCAAACCCAATCTCATTTGGCAACGTGAAGAATACCTAGGCTAATTAATAATCAGTACCCCAGCATTTATTATTGGAAGGTTACGAAGCAAGGTCAGTTTTCAGTTTTGCTTTATTAACATTCATGAGCTCTGACTCGATCGCCATTGTAGGCGTTTCTAATTTCGCAAGAGGGCGCCAAATTACATTTATACAGGCACACCGGATCCGGTTAGCGGCGGTCACTGAACAGAGACGTCTTTGTAGCTATTTTGAACTAGCCTATCTATTAATACATGCACATGACTAGCAGGGCTTTTTTCTTCACCGTGGTACTGATATACAGTTGCTTTTTTTGTTCAATGTAACAATGTAACGATTAGATAACTCTAATAATGGGACTGGACATTTTTTAAATCACCTTCATTGAGACGAAGATCTCCTTTAAAATTCCATACAAGAATTTCTAAGCTCTTTGTCCTATTATACATGCCAAATAAATGGTGTGATGGAAATCAGTTTAGCCGAATATGTTAAATATAAAGAAATGCATATAAAATAAGCTCACCTCGCCTCTTTTCTTAGCGCTACAATAACAAAGTGTGTGAGGCACTGGTTTGATCAAAGCCACCGTTAGGGGGCAGCATTTTAAAATGTGCCATTGTGATATTTTATTCGCCAAATGCAAAACAATTTTACCTCAATTTAGCTGTGGGAATTTTTGGTTTGATTTGTTTACTATTCACGATTTTGAATTTCTGTAGGCCTATGGGTGTGTGGGCATGTAGGCTATAGCCTACTATCTAAATGTTACATCTGAAAAGCACTGTTGCTACTATAGTTCTTAAGATATTTAAATCAAAAGGTCACGAGAACCACATTCTTCCAGTATATTTATTGTGATGTAGTCTATATATGCTAAAACTATACATTTCTACAATAATTAAGTAACATTTATTATTTAAGGTTAGATAACGTCAGAGTCAATATGAGCTTTATTGTAGATGCCCCTTTAAGAACAATGTGGATTACTTTTAATTTGTAACATATTAACATGTAAGTTTAGCATGTGCTGGATGATGATGCAGCCAACATTTGCTAATTTAGCACAACGTTAAACATTAAAAGAGAAGAAAGAAGCCCCTCCCCTTATAAACTTTTACAAAATGTATGAATGACTTTTGATATCATTCTTAATATTTCTTGTTTTTAAAGTGTTATTATGTAAAATACTAAAACTTTTCTAAAACAATTTAGTTGATGATATTTGAATAGCTGATGACAAACAATCCCAGTAAAAGAGATTCATCTGACAGGTAAACTTATTCTGTGACTTACATAAAAATAAAAAAAAAGAAGTAAAGTTGCTGGCAGCTTATTACGCGGACATTATCCAGTAATGTAACGGACATTTCGGTTAGCCCTATAAGTGCACAGTTCAAAACGAACATGAAACCTAACACCTGTAAAATATAAATTCGTAAAATTCAGTAAATTCAGTTGTGCCCTGTTTTATTTATACAGATCAGGAATATTCATATTTGCCATATGCTAAATTAAATGAATAAATAAATAAAAATGGACCACTGACCATGTTAACTCCTTTGAACAAAAGGTCAGAAGTTGTTGTGCATGCCCATTGGAGCACTATGCTCTTTGGAACACAAATCATCATCAGGGTTTGCACAGACATGCAGAGTTAATGCAGCTCTGTAGTGTTGATGACACTAAAAAGCAAAAGGGAGGCATACCAAAAAGATTGACTTGGTCTCATGAGACCAGAGTATGGATTCCCCGAAATCTGTATTTTGTAAATATAGGCCGTGGAAAAGGCTAATTGACTTTATTGGGCATTGCCAACAGAAGGTAGTTCTAGAGTGGACAACAACCCTGCATGTGTCTTCTGCAGACTGCATCTTGCTCTATCAGATAAACACTCTTTTTTGCAGGCTCTAAGACACTCACTTGGTATTTCTCCTGCTCTTTGTCTAGTGAAAATATCACTCATCGCCAAATGAAAGCTTAAAAAGAAGGCCTGGTTATTTTAGGGGCCTTGATACAATTCAATTCACATTTATTTGTATAGGGATTTTCACAATACATATCATTGCAAAGCATCTTCACTATATTACAATTTAAAGTGGTTTGTTAGAGGAGACTGTGTCCAATACATTTATTTAAGAAATGTACATATTCAACTCACACAGTAAGCTAACAATGTGTATTATTTATCAATATACAAATAAATTAATGCACAGACAATGTTGTTAACAATGATATGATTAGGATATATATATATATATAAATATATATATATATATATATATATATATATATATATATATATATATATATATATATATATATATATATATATATATATATATACAAGTCTATTGTTTTTGAATTTCTGTTATTTTTCCATACTTCCAATGATTTGGTAATCCTCTTGTCTGTCCTCTTTTGTGCTAGAAAAAGTCTCCTGACAGTTCTCTCCCTATTGGTTGTGTCAGGCAAGTATCTCCCATTGTTGTCAGGCAAGTCTGAGAATAATTAAATGGGCTATAAAACAGTTGTCAATACATTACTTCTCTTTAAATGTTTTGGTTCACAATACCTGTTGATCAAAAATTAAAAATTAAAAATAAACTAATAATACAAAAAAATAAACAAAAAAATAAATATATATATCAACAGGTATTGTAAACCAAAACATTTAAAGATAAGTATTTTATTGACAACTGTTTTATAGCCCATTGAATATACATATTCAATGCAACGAGGCACGGCTCCTCAGTTGCTGCACAGTCAACCTAATATATATATATTTGCATATACCCTTTAAAAGGGGACTGCTACTGAGTTGCTGCAGTCATCCTAAACAAATTAGCACTGCAATAAGATGATAGTTTTGGTTTGTATCAGCATGTATGCTCTTGTCAGCACCATGCGACAGGATGTGTTCTAATGTAGACATCTTAACGGAAGTGCATAAAGAAAGAAAAGGGGACAGTGTTTCACCTGTCTATTTTTCTATTATTTGCATTTTCTAAACTGGATGAAACATTTTCTGTTACATTTGCTTAAGTTCACAAAGACAATGTAAGTCAAATAACAGTGGAACACTGAAAAATAAAGACCAAAAATATATATTGTGCTTGTTTCTAAATAACATTTGGGACACAATACATCAAAACTTAACACTCCTTATTATTACACAAACAATATTTTTATTCACTTGTCAAAAACTAAAAAGTGATATAATGAAATGTAAGACTTTTCACATGCCTAGCTGGTAGATATTCTTAGATTGGTCAACAAGTCAGTACTCTTATTTGACCACATTTCAGAATCAGCTCAAAAGGCAGGTCATGCCTTTTGTGTTCAGACAAACTGTGCTTATAAGGGTGCTTAGACAGCCATTTGGCTAATTCACCAGAACTGTTTTACACCTCTATTGTCCTATAGACATATTGAAATCAAATGGCAAAATGTAAAGAGATCAGATTTAGATGAAGGTGATATGTTCTTTTAGGCTCAAACACAGGAGGTGGTAACAGTGTCATGCTAATACATGCTAATGACCTCATTCAGTTATCCATAACGGTTACATCTGGAATACCTAATTTTGTGAAAATATATGAGATGTGTGTGTATAAGTATATCAGATCTATTTAGTGATCCCTTGTTTGTATAAATACACAATTTCGTTCATATAAAAAGTTTCCTTTATATAAATACCATCTACTGCTCTTGTTCTTGATATACATTTCAGCAGAGTTCCAGTTGTCCATCCCCCCTCTGCCTTTCAGTTGTCTGAACAGCTGAGAGTGTTTTCCACAATGAATCTTGACAGAACTGGCTTGAACTGCCCAGACAAATAATTCAGATTAGATTTTAGAGACACACACATGCACTGCATACTATGACAAATATAACAAATTATAATCTCTTAAATCAAACTGAAATACATGTTAAATGGCACTGGCACAATTTAAAGATTGATAAGCAATAGCAACAGTAGCAATTTATAATTTGTGATTGCCACAATGATTCTTGAAGATATTCTTACATATATGTTTACAAACATAAAACATTTGTTTCTATTCAGAAATGTTTTTATGTGTTGATTGTTTTTATTTTTCTATATTTTTACTTGTTTTTATTATTTTTTATTTTCACATGCAGCACTTGAGATTCTTCGGAATGAATTATAAATTGAATTGAAAATGAATTATAAATAAAATCTATTATTAGTATTACCATTACATAACCTATTAAGAATGAGAAGGAAATGATTGCTTGTTATTACTATTAGTTTTAACTACGTTTTAGTGAACTATACAATCTTCTATTGCATTACTTTAATACTTTATACCATTCAATGGTACTCTTAAAAACAAAAAAACGCCCTTTCCCTCACAAAAGGAAAAGGGTAAAGTATCACGTGGACATGTGTTTACGAACGCAACAATCACGTCACCAAATGTGTAAAAATACGCTGCCACATTATACATGCACACACTTTAGTAAAAAAAAAAATATATATATATATATATATATATATATATATATATATATATATATATATATATATATATATATATATATATATATTTGTGGTGGTAACATGGAGATACGTTTTTTAAAAAGAGTTTAGGTTTGAACATAAATCAGAGTAACACGCTATTATGTACTTACAGAGGAGTCATCTTTTAACAGACACAAAAGATAGATGAAAAATAGACATGACGTGGGTTTAACCCATGGTTTAACCGTGTTACTATGGTTTTAACTGAAGTGTGAGGAGCAGAGACACAAGGCTGCCTCCTTTAAACTCGCATCAACTTTAGTCCATATGGCGCGACGTTATTATGCCAAATTTAAACATTACAATTTAAAACGTAATTCTGTTTGACATAGAGATAATCCCTCAAACGATTTCAATCAGAATGTGCAACGTATTCACATTTTTTATATAAAGTCATTTGAATAGAAGAATGAAACTGAAGCTCATTTCCTCGATTCAAAGACTTACCGCTCATTATTTTAAATCCCCAGTTCAACCAATAGCTGACTAGATCAGCGGCGTCGTCATCTGGATTTAATTTTCGCGAAGAAACTTGACTGCGCCCATAGACAGCCAATAAGAAATCAATACCGCGTCTAGAACGTTGCTGGTTTAAATTTGAACACGTCCCAGCCAATCAGACGAGAGCTCTTAGGGTGGAGTCTGTGGGCATTTAATCAAGTTTGTGCGCCTTGTAGCACAACGACAAACAGTTTACAACTAGAGTGCGTGTCGTGCGGTCGAGGCTGATTAGAGGTAAGCTGCAAGTCTTAAGGTGTCAGATAATTGTTTTAAACTGTGCTGTTATCGAGCAAGTTTTGTAAAGATAGCGTTACACGGTTGCGGTAGAATTTTGTATACCACTTTTAATATTTTTTTTCTCTCTATTGCTACAGTTGAAACCTAAGAAAGTGTTGTTTATTTAAAACAAATGGTATTCTTCTAATCTCAGCTGTAGCTTGATTTTCGTGAACACGTAAATTGAACGTATTTTTGACAGCTTGTTGATCTTTTAAAGTTAAGAGCGTTAGCAGCCATGACTGGCTTGGAGTTTGAGGTCGTTATGGGGGCGCAGCGCCCGTGTACGGCGACCGGAGCGGCTAAAAGTGCGCCAAAGTAGTATGCCATACAAACTTACTAGGTTAAGTTACTTCCAACGACTGGCGTCGAAAACTTGCTTTCAACATACATTCTAGTGCATATTTCCTGCAGTTTAGGCGGGAAAACAAAATGGAGGGACGCTTATTGTTCTAGCTGAGTGATCTGGTGGAAACGAAGCAGGAACTTGATCGGATTAACTAGCATTTAGTGAGCAGTCATTTCTCTGTCGCTTTACTAGCGCACAAAGCGATAAAACAACATAGGTTCTGACTAAGTTTATGCTGCTGTTTTTCTATGGCTTATTTTATTTTAACAAGTTGGCTTTTTCTCACACTCTAGCATATTACAGCCATGGGTAAGGATCCTAATAAGCCCAGAGGAAAGACGTCCTCTTACGCTTTCTTTGTGCAAACCTGCCGCGAGGAACATAAAAAGAAAAATCCAGGGACTTCGGTGAACTTTTCAGAGTTCTCCAAGAAGTGCTCTGAAAGATGGAAGGTGAGTTGAACAGAAGGGCTGCAATGTTTTTCCGGGGGGTGGTGGTTGTTAGGGAGGGGGTGGGGCAGAATTACACGATGCATCTGTTACTCAAGTGACTGAGGCGAATGTAGGGCGGGAGGATAAAGAGCCACACACTGCGCCTGGCAGAACCTAATCATAGTCTCATGTTTTTCAGACCATGTCCTCTAAGGAGAAGGGCAAATTTGAGGAAATGGCCAAAACCGACAAGGTCCGCTATGACCGGGAGATGAAAAATTATGTGCCTCCAAAAGGTGCAAAAGGAGGGAAAAAGAAGAAAGACCCAAATGCTCCCAAGAGACCACCGTAAGTCATGCATAAATAAACCCCTGATATGTGTATATGTATGCCTTTTATTATATATATAAATGAGATTTATAAATATACATTTATAAATGTATAAAGTGTCTCACGCGTACACATTTTAATTCTTAACTACTCTTCTCTCTACTGTCAGATCTGCTTTCTTTGTCTTTTGCTCTGACCATCGCCCAAAGGTGAAGGGTGACAACCCTGGCATCTCTATTGGTGACATTGCAAAGAAGCTTGGGGAAATGTGGTCCAAGCTTTCACCAAAGGAAAAGTCTCCATATGAGCAGAAAGCCATGAAGCTCAAGGAGAAATATGAAAAGGTAAAGCTTGACCCAATTCAGGTACACTTCATAGCCATTTGCCATGCTGCTTGTTGTTAACAAGTGTTTGTCCTAGGATGTTGCTGCATATCGCGCCAAAGGAGCAAAACCAGATGGTGGCAAGAAGGGTGGACCTGGCCGGCCAGCGGGAAAGAAAGTGGTGGATGACGATGATGACGACGATGAGGAGGACGAAGAAGAAGAGGACGAGGAGGATGAGGACGACGATGATGATGATGATTAAACTATCAGGAAAACTTGAGCTGAGTTGTTTGCAAAACGATGTGAATGCATTTTTTAGCATTTAAAATAAGACATGTACAGAAATGTGTATAATTGAATACATATTGAGGTCATGTGCTGTTTTGTAAATGTAACAGCTTTTTTTTTAAGCACTGCTTTTTGTCTGATAGCTTGGTTTCTACTTGAGCTCTGGTTTCTTGGTTTCTACTTGAGCTCTGCCTGTTTCATATTATTTCTACTGCCATTTTAAGACAAAATGAGGAACAATTTGTGTAGTCTCAATTTTTAAAATGAGCTTTAAAAGTTGTGTAGACTGAACTTTTTTTTTATTATTAAATTTTGTATATTGACCAATTCCCCTTTCCACTGTGTGCAATTTACTTATTTTGACTTATTAAAGATTTTTGCAGAATTTGTTCCATCTTGTCACTGCATTTGTTCAGCAACAAGTGCTAACTATCACTGAAGTATGAACTAATGTAATCCAGTTCTGCTTTGCCTTTTGAAACTAAGCTGGTTACTAAAATGCTTTACAAATCAGGGCAGTTTTGCGTTTAAAAAGGAGGCGATTTAAAATTGCTGTTTTAAATTAGACATGGTTTCTTTTGAACAGGCCATGGTGAAAGAGACTATAACTAGTGTACTTATCTTAAACTGAGGTTTGCAATTTATTTTTGGCCATTAGGCTGACTTGCCGGAAAAGGAAATGCTACTCTCACCAGAGAATTACATAATCTGAAGACTAACAGCACAAATGCACATGTAACCAGTTACATTAAGCACATTAATGATTTGTTCCAGCAGTCCTTCTGCTTGGTCATGTGACACATGGTCCTATATGGTATACAAGTTGGATAGTGCCATGACAATAGCTGTATATCATTTAACATCTGCTCGCCTGCATCTAAAAGCTCAGTCTATTGTATTGAATACCCTACTTGGCACAAGAACAGTCAATTGTAATCTAGGCATGTGCTGGTATCAATTTTTCATGTGATTAATTGCTGAAGCTTTTCTCACGGTATTGAAATATGTTGAAAAAGTGGTCATTAGTATAACCGCTTTAACAACTCTTTGTAAAAACTAACTTTAAATATATACAATTAATTTTCAAACAGATTAAAGTGCAAAAGATTTAGGCTATAAAAAATAAGTAACATTACAATAAGTTCTCATAATATAATGTTAAGAAGCAATAGCTACATTTGTTATAGTTCTTTTGTTAATGTTAGTTAAGAAATACAAATGATCATTGTTCGTTTTATCTTAGGTCCATTAAGTTCTTTTGATTTAAGTAATGTTATTAAACAGTAAGAAACTTACATTAGCCTACTTAGAATAAATTCTAAGTATTTTCATTGTCAGTTTGGTAATGAATTATGTTAATTAATGAAACCGTATGTCTCCGTTTTATGGAAGAACAAAAAAATCAACATTTCTAATCATTGTTGTAGTCCAGGGGCCTGTACCATGATAGTTTAACAAACTCAGGGTTACAGGATTAGTTTGGAGTTGACAAAACCAAACCAATCTATTCAGGCTTTGTTGGTCCCATGATGCTGATCATTAGCTTTCTCTGTCAACTCAGGCTTTGCTCTTGAGTTCAGCAGTTTAGCTGTGACATCAGTAGTGAACAGCCAATCAGATGCTCTGGATCACAGGAACTGAGATTCACTTCTTGCGTGAGAAGCAGTGAGGAATTTCTTGCTTCTGCAGAATATAACATGATTTAAAAATATTAAGAATTTAAACATTTAAAATTAACAAAGTGCCTATTAAATGTTAACTAAAATTATAAATGTGTAATTGATTAAGGGTATAAAAATTACATAAATTATATCTAAATCATTTAACATTATTTTAGCATTATTATAATTAAGCATTGTTAAAAGCCAAACATTTTAGTCTTTAAAACCCATTTGCTATGTGACTTTTAATTTGGAGTAGAAACAGGGGAGTAACTTTACTGCATCAAAGATGTGTTACTTTACGCACAGCTGATTGGTCCGATTTCAGTTTGAGATCTCTTATCCAGAACATAACCTGCCCTGGAGCAGGTTAGCCGTAGAGCATACGTTACTATGGAGATGAACACTGTTATTAAAAGCCAAACCACTTTAATGGTACCTAAAACCTAGGATTGGAACACACCAAGCTACAACATATCTGGCTAGCCAGCAAAACCAGATTCATGGTGGCCCAGATTAAAATATAAAAAGTGTAAGTTTGAAAATAAACAGCCTATTAAGTCTTTAAGTAAGACTTACCCTAATGTTGTTCCGCACCCATAAGACCTCCGTTCATCTTCGGAACACAGTTTAAGATATTTTATATTTAGTTCGAGAGCGTAAAAGTGTAGGCACACTATACTGTCCATGTCCAGAAAGGGAATAAAAACATCATCAAAGTAGTCCAAATGTGACATCAGTTAGTTAATTAGAATCTCTTGAAGCATCGAAAATACATTTTGGTCCAAAATAACAAAAGCTCAGACTTTATTCAGCATTTTCTTCTCTTTCGCATTTGTTTTCAAACCTCAAATAAAGATTCAAACAGTAATGAATCAGCGGATTGATTCATGATTCGGATTGCATGCCAAACTGCTGAAATCATGTGAAATTGGCGATCAATATGCTGATTCACAACCGTTTTAATCTTTATTTGAGATTTGATGCTGAAAATGCTGAATAAAGTCGTCATTTTTGGACCAAAATGTATTTTCGATGCTTCAAGAGATTCTAATTAACTAACTGATGTCACATATGGACTTCTTTGATGATGTTTTTATTCCCTTTCTTGACATGGACAGTATAGTGTGCATACACTTGGATACGCTCTCAGACTAAATATAAAATATCTTAAACTGTGTTCCGAAGATAAATGCAGTTCCTACAGGTGTGGAACAACATTAGGGTGAGTCATTCACGACATAAATTTCCTTTTTGGGTGAACTAACCCTTTAATGTTCATGAACCCAGAAAGCAAAATATGCATAACTTGCTTTAGATTTGCAACCCTGTTACTAACCCTTGGAACATTATCTTAGGAAACTGATTTGTCAAAAAAAAAAAAAAAAAAAAATCAGGACTAATATGAAACCTACTTTTCATAGTTACATTTTGTATAAATTATAACACTTTGATACAGAAAAGATTGCTAACTTAATCCTCTACATAGTTAACCTGATAAAAAAAAAACTAATACAACAACAAACGTAAAAATTTTCCATTTATTTTTGAGAAAAGAGCCATAAGTTAGATATTTACACCTTCATTCAGAACCCCACCGTATCTCAAAATGTTAATTTAGAAATAATCATATTTACATTGTATAAAACAAACAAAAATGTACACATTGCAATCATTCTCACCCTTAAAACGTAACTTTGCACCACTTGTTTGAGATTGGTGATTTTTGGCCATGAATAGTATAATCAATCATTGATTTTCACAAGTAAACATATTCCCCTAGCCAAACATTTCTGCAGTAGACAAAAATAAATGCTTTTTTTTTTCACTGTTGACACCCTTTTCCCATTTCCCTTTTCTTTCCACTCCCATTCTTTACCCATTGTCCCAAAGACAAAAATAGTTCAAGTGGCAGGTTGTCATCTCAAACATAATGAAGCTCCAGTGTTAAAAAAATATATGCATCCCCGTACTTGATGGACAACCTTTACTTTATAATGGAGCAGCAACAGAAGTGGTATTAGATCATTTACCTCAGCACACATTGTGCACATTCTACAAAAAAAGAATAACATTCTGTTAGGTAGACCCCTCCAATCCACAGATTCCAAAGAAAAACCCATGCGATGGACACTGGGGACGAACCGATGTAAACATTGTCTTCAATGGAGAGATTTTAGGTTTTTTTTTATGATCAGTTATTCTGGCAATGACTAAAACTTCATTAGTCACACGTTTACTGGTAATACATGTATTCTGTAGTCAGTGTTTTTTTTCTTGAAGCACATTTGAGAGTAAAGCCAGCTCTCAAACCGCCACAATGTTGTTCATCTCCCACTTCTGCGAGCTCTTATTGTTGTCACAGTCAGCTATATAAACCTTGTGCAATACATCAGAGCGATCCAAGCATTTCCCTGTAGTTATGTGTGTGAATCGATGCAGATCCTACGAGAAATCAGAAGCGTTGGAAAAGTTCACTGAAGAATCGACACAGCAAGGTACAAAATAATGCTTGCTAACACTTTAAAGTTAATAAATTGATATCACTATCAAACAAACGACTATTTTTCACAGCATTTATTAATGTATATACTTTTAGTCATTGTTAATGTTAATACATGTTTGCTAACAAAGGGTTATTGTTTTAGGTTTTACTGTAAGATTTCAAAAAAGTAATTAATACTTGTATTCATCAAGGAAGGATGAATTAAAAAAGATCAAAAGGGACAGTAAAGACTTTCACATTGTTACAAATATGTTCTATTACAAATAAACGATAATTATCAAAGAATCCTGAAAAAATTATTTTGGTTCCCAAAAAAACATTAAACAGCACTGTTTTCAACATTGATGATAGTAAGAAAAGCACCATATCAGCATATTATAAGGGTTTTTAAAGAATCATGTGACACTGAGTACCGGAGTAATTTTGCTGAAAATTCAGCTTTGCCATCACAGAAATAAATTACATTTTAAGATTATTGTGGTCAAAATTAACAATTTTAAAACATAATAATAAGAAATATTTAATGCTGTACCTTTTTTTTCTGTCATATTTTGGTTGCACTACAGTATATGACCATGCTATCATTCATTCAAGTGCTATTAAACCATCCAAGCATGGTATGACGCGAAAAGTTATTTGAACATTTACTGGCTGTCAAGCAGCTGCCTGTGAACAAACAGCCGAAACTCACTCACAGGAAGCCCCTACAGATAGCACAGCAGTTCAGTTTTACGCATAAACGGACAAAAACACAAATTTACGCCGAAATTCCTCATAGTATCCTCATAAGCATGGGTTGTTAATGACTTAAATAGTGACAAATTAAGTTTCAAAAAAATAGAATGCGTGTCAGATCCGGGTCAAGTGAGTCAGGTCACTTAAAGTGACAGCAGCCTAATAACCTGCTGCTGTCTGTGATTAATGTTAATCAAAGAACAAAAGAAAAACCGAATATTTGCTCACTGCTCTTAACTGGATAACATTTGTAGACTCGATGAATCTATATTTAATTAATAATTTATGCAGAGAAGATGCAAGTGTTTGATAACCTTATTTGAATCAGGTTATCAAACACTTGCATCTTCTCTGTATAAATGGACCTCTTTCTGTATATTTCCTACTTGTTAGACTTACCTGACATTGTAAAAGCAAAAACAATGAAAACAATATTTTGTGAGTTTTAGCAGGGCAGGTAAAAATCTGAACCACCAGATTGTTTTAAATTCACTTCAGTTAAATCTAATATACTTTTAAACCTATAGCTTTGAATTATTCTGTAATGTTGAATGGCTATAATGAATGTTATCAGCATGACCAACTTAAAAATGGTGGTTTTGTTGATTATGGACTCAAAACGGGCTCAATACGTTTGTGACATACCTTAAAGTATCTCCACTCCGTGTACTCGTTCAAGTTGCAGTGTGTTATGATGACGGCAGATCCATCAGACCCCTTTGTCAGGCACTGATCGTACTGCATGAGCTGGTTTGCTTCATTAATTCTGAAAAGCTGAAGAAAGGCAAAATTAAGATGACATCAAAACCTCACTCTAAAAACTGTCAAAGCAAAGCACTGCTGCCAAAACATTTCCCTTTACCTGATTCCCACCCATTCTGTGACAAGGCCCAATCTCGACATTGCCGCCATTGGTGTGGCCCATGCTGTCGATGCAGTAGCTGGTCTCAAACCCACGGATCTAAGGAAAGAAAAAGTGACTGAATGATGACAAGTTCCACAACCTGCACCATCACTCTAATCCACAGCACGTTCTGCGTTTATTGATTAACTACATATATGCACCTCTCCCCATTCGACATTCTTTGGAGGCAGTGGGTAATGTAGAGGGATGTCATAGGCAATCTCTTCCATGAACCACTTGAAGCTCTTGCAGCGATGTTCCTCTCTGAACTTTTTCAAGCTGCTGATGTCCCCGTAGGCCAGTGTGAGAGTCTCAGGCCGACTGGCATAGAAATAGTCCTTATACTCGTCCCACCACACCTCCACTACCCGTACATAGTTCTACATGCAGTAAATAAGAAGAAGGGAGAACACAGGATTAAAGTAAAATACAGTTTTGTTTTCAGAATTCAGAAAAGGCTGATTATAGAATATAAAACGAGTAACCGACCTTAAGTGTGGGGGATGAGCCTACGTGAGCAGGAGGTGGGTTTCCCTGCCAGCCCTGCAGACGGTAGATGTGCCCCACCCGTGAACATGGCACAAACAGAAGCTGCCCGCCACATTGCCATATCTACACAGGACACACACATGGCAGGAATTCCGAAACTGTCCACGTACAAATAAACGGCTGAAGTTGGATAACTATGTTGCTCTGTGCAATTAATGTAGAAGCATGAAGACATTTATTTTGTGATAATGACCGTATGTCAGACTGCAGTAAGAAAAATAGCCATCGGTTGCAATCCACGTTCCATGGATTTTATTTTTGATGCATATTCCTGTACATTTCTGTCTAAATATCACTTCCATCACAAAGCAGTCACCAAATATGAAACCTTGAGAGACTGACCTTTACGATGATATGTGTTTTGTCAAGATTGGAGAAGATTTTGACTATAAAGTAGTTAAAATAAATGTTGTAATATGAAACATGACACCACTCACTAGGGGAGGAGCCTGCTAGAAGAAATTTGAGCACCGTTTCCATGGGTAACGTAACGTCCGAATGGTTTTCAAAATGGGATAAATTCAAAATCGTTTCAAAATGGTTTTCACAGAATTTTGAGTTCGTAAGCTTTCAAATGATGAATGAATGAACGAAAAAAAGGCCATCAAAAAAGAGTGCCAAGCGTGTGGCTGACATCTTGGAGCCTGAGTGAGTGCAGTAGTGAGTGGAGATGACCAGAAAAGAGCCGGCGACTGTGTCCCGTCATAAAAGTCCCGTCACCTGCGAGGCGTGCAGTGCGCAACAAATCGCTCTATCGGGCTTGCTCAGCTCAACAACACTCAATCCTGCTCTGCTTCATACAGTAACGTTAATAACCACATCCATGAACAAGATTTCTGAGTCCTATCCTGATTTCTTTTCCACCAGCGTAGGTAAATGGTAAATGGACTGCATTTATATAGCGCTTTTAACAGACCCTATGGCCATCCAAAGGGCTTTACATTTTGCCTCACATTCACCCATTCATACACTGATGGCGGTGTCAGCCATGTAAGGGAGCAGCTGGGGTTAGGTGTCTTGCTCATGGACACCTCGACACTTGATCAGGTGGAACCAGGGATTGAACCACCGACCTTTCGGTTTGTAGACAACCTACATGAACCACCAAAGCCACTGCCGCCCACATGTAAAGACCACATGTCCCAAGATTCTGAGCTCAAACTTGGTGTCACTTCCATCACTTCCATTCCATTCATCAAACTACGCCTTTGTTTTGAATAGGCACCCTCTAGCGGACAGAAAAATTACATAGCTTTAAAAAAAAAGTGGAAAATTATAAATTATTTATCTGTGCACATCATCATTAAATCAAAATAACGTCTCCTTCTTCTTGTAACGTCATCTCTTTTCTTTTCTGTGATGACGTGATATCGACATGAGGGCAACCTGTCACCCGCTTGAGATCACAGTAATAGCAAACACCAATGATTCAACCATCCAAACAATTTTTGTTGAACAAAAGTTCCAGAAAAAGTCCCACACTACATTTTGTTTCACTTACCCAAATGCGTCATAATAGGAAACAAAAGACTATCACAACTTCTGTTACATGCCGACTTTAAACCAGATTAATTGATTGATTAAGAATAAACCTTCATTTATGCAAACTTTGGTGGGGAAAAAAGCAAACATTTCTATTGAGACCACTACAAATTTAAACTAAAGTTTACCTTGTAGGAGATCTCAAAGTTTTCTCCTCCCCAGATCTGAAGGCCCGGGTCATAGAGGCCCAGCTCGAAGAAGAATTCTCTTTCTATTGCGAAGAGTCCTCCAGCCATGGCAGGGGACCTGACGCACAAATTCACCCATCAGGAATGTTCACCCCTTACTTTTTACACACATACAATACGTTATTTAACAACCATAAGAGACGAGGCCTTGTTCAGACAGGCAAATATTTTTTAGTTTGAAATAAATTCAAGTAGACAACCAATGACAAAATATGCACATCATGACTGTTGACATTGTTAATGAATTTCCTCTTTGAAAAAAAAAAAAGTGTAGTGTGAACAAAATCGAAGAGACACCAAAACAAGCAGTAAAATGCTGACATACAATCAGGACGTTTCCATTATAATATCAGGATGTGCCAATTGTTTAAAATAAATAGCCCATGTTCTGTCTCCGTGCCTACATAATTTTGCGAAATTCTGGTGTCTCTTTTCAGGTTATATTGCCCATAGAATCAAACATCAGCAAGACTTAATAGCAGGTAAAATAGTACCGTATGTAATGTAAAGATGAAGTTGTAGTTAAAATTCAAGCAGCATACACAATTTCCCTTGTATGGTGACACTTGAGTTGTAGACTTATGCCAAGTCAATACCACAGAAGAGATTAGTTGGAGACGAGAATGGAGACATGCAAAGAGAAGCAGTAACAAGGTCTAGGAGTCGTTAGTTTCTAAATTCTAGTAGTTGAGCGACTCAACCAGAAGAGCCATAGTGGAGTCATAATATATGAAGTATTTTATTCAAATCACTTCATTGTTTTATGACCACTTCATAGCAGTTAGTATACAGCTTTAACACTTAGCGGAAAGTATCTAATGAGCATCAAAAGCAGACATGCAGACCACCACCAATCTTTACAAGAGAGAGACAAAGTCTCTCCAATTGTGTGTGTGTGTTGTGGTCAGCCCTAATCAGCTCAGGATTATGGCTCTAAATTACCGATAGGGCTCAGTTCTAGTTAGTCTCGTCTGCTTCTCCTTGCTACCCAGCGGCACGCGTTTCCAAAGCATGCTCCAGTCCCATGCTCCTCTGGCAAAGCCATCCTCGTCCCCGCCCCCCTGGGGATCGATGTTGTAAGTCTTGCCGCTAATAGAATCTATGAGAGGCACTGTGCACACCGTTCTGAACATGACCAAAGAGGATGGTGGAGAGGCAGGGGGGGGGCGTCCATACAAGCAAACATGGACACACATATACACAAACAAGGGGGTGGGGGAGACAAAACAAGAAAGAGATAGAATGGATTTAATGATCATGCTTATGGGAGGGTGGAAGTTTACCGATAAGGCTCTGTCTTATGCTTTCTCTTAGCCTTCTCCCTGCTGCTAAGAGGGACCCTTTTCCACAGGAGGCTCCAGTCCCAGGCGCCTCGCGCCAGACCGTCCTCGTCCCCGCCCTGCTGTGGCTCTATGGTATAATCATTGCCGTCTATGTAATCTATCAACGGTACTGTGCAGACCGTTCTGCAACATTAACACAACACAGTATTAACAATACATTTAGGTTAAGATAAATAAAAAAAATACCACACCTGTGTAGTGTATTAGAAATTAAAATGTAATATGCAGAGAAAACAATGATTAAGATTAGGGCTGGAATGATGCGTCAACATGTTCATCCCTGATCCCCTGTCATGTTTCACACAAAACAAAACTCTAGAGCAGTTACTAAAAGCTAGTATGGTAGCACCACTTGATACGGTTGTGTTCATAATAATACATTTTTTCAAACCTCAAATAAAGATTCAAACGGTCATGAATCCGATTCATGAAGCGTATTGATTCATGATTCGGATAGCCAATGTCATGTGATTTCAGCAGTTTGGCATTTTGACACATGATCCAAATCATGAATCAATCCGCTGATTCATGACCGTTTGAATCTTTATTTGATGTTTAAAAACAAACGCAAGAGAAGACAATGCTGAATAAAGTCATAGTTTTTGTTATTTTTGGACCAAAATGTATTTTCGATGCTTCAAGAGATTCTAATTAACTAACTGATGTCCCATATGGACTACTTTGATGATGTTTTTATTCCCTTTCTGGACATGGACAGTATAGTGTGCCTACACTTGGATATGCTGTCGGACTACATATAAAATATCTTAAACTGTGTTCCGAAGATGAACGGAGGTCTTACAGGTGTGGAACAATATTAGGGTAAGTCATTAATGACATTTTTGGGTGAACTAACCCTGTAAGAGCTGCAAAACGCACAGCTCAAACATACTCTACTCTCTGCATTTAAAGAACTCACGCCTTAACTGGACACGTTCATTTAACAACACGCTGTCAATTGTGACAAAACTTCCAGATGTTATGGACATCGCCATTTTTGATACTGTCGCTGAATGCAAGTCCTGAAAATGTGCAGGTTCGTATTAAGCAGCACTGCCATACTTGTCATTAGCATCTAGTTTTGTTTGGTGTGAAACATGACAGTGGATAGGAATGAACATGAACAGTGTGTAATCGATTACTTTGATGCATTGTTCCAGCCCTAATTAAGATGTACGCACGTCTTTGAAGGTGCAAGGTAAATGCTACGTTTTATTTTTTGTTATACCACATGACCTTCTTTAAGTCATTACATTTAAACAAGGTTTTGTGTTTGTGTTTGTTTTTTTCTATTCAATATGAAACCAACATGAATAGGAAGAGTACATTTCTAGAAAGCCGACACATGCTCATTAAAAAAAAAAACTTTTAAATATTCAAAAGATAAATGTATCTTCAAAGTCTCTTTTTAGTGAGCACAAAAGCAGCCCAGAACAAGTCATACCGGTCTTTTGAAATGGGGGCCACCAGTGGGGCATACCAGTTTATCCCAACTTCACAATGAGCATCCAAGTAGATCAGCACCTGAGGACAGGACCACAGCGGGAGTCAAACAAATAGGTACAGTTATGTGGTACCATTAAACAGTATGTTGATGGGGCCCAAACCTGTCCCAGAGTGGCTTTGCGGGCTCCTATGCTCCTGGCCTGAATCAGACCCTCTCTCTTCTCATTGCGAAACAGTTTGACCAACCCATTCCATTTTTTTATATACTCCTCCAGCCTCTCTTTAAGATGAACTAAAGAGAAAACACACAAAAACACTTTCAGACTTTTTACACTGACCAAGGTTATTTTCGTAAACGAAAACTGAAACTAAGACTAAAACTATTGGTCAAAAAACATTTTCGTAAACTGAAATAAAATTAAAAAATCTGAATAAGTAAAAAACTAAAACTAAACGAAACTAACTTCTCTTACTAAAAAACTAACTGAAATAAAATAATAATTAGCAAAAATAAATATTCGTTTTCCTTATTAATAAGCCCTATTTCATGTGGTGGAAAATCTGACTGTGGCGGTTGAGGGAGTGTCTATTGCGCAACTGCGCGTGAAGTGATCTCTGAGGAGATTAATCGCTGTCCTGTGACGGACGCGTGCAGACAGGCAACACATCGCCAGTCCTAAACGGCAGTTCACAAAGAACCAATGCGTCCGTGGCAGTGAAATGGGAAATAACACAAGGTAATGAGATGCACGTTGAATTTCATTTAACTTAAGCTCACTGTTTTAGAATGCCGTTTCTTACGCGACGAGAGACGCAGGCGCAAAAGTCAGCAACTAGTAGCAAGTACTAGCCTACTGTGCGTTGGAGATTTCATGTTTGCATAATATTGACAGGCTCAAAGGTGTTTTCATAATCATTTACTACTAATAATATTATTGTCTCTGTGGAGACATTTCCCCACAAAGTAGGGAATACCAGGACACACACACACACACACAGGTTTGTTTCACTATATAAGTGAGGACATTGCATGGACTTCTAATGATTTTATATCAGGTTAATGATATTTTATATCCCCTAACCCAATCCCTCTCCCCAAACCTACCCATCCCAAGAACGTGCAAAACAATAGATTTAAATAAAAACATGTGTTTGCCGATTTATAAGCCTTTTTAACTAGTGAGGACCAGTCAAATGTCCTCACTAGTCAGTTATCATAATATTTTACTAGATAAGTGAGGACATTGGTCCCCTTTACAATTATAGCACAACAAACACACACACACGCACACGCACACGCACACGCACACGCACACGCACACAGGTTTGTTTCACTATAATATTGAGGACATTAGATAGACTTCCATTGATTTTATATCAGGTTAATGATACTTTCTATCCCCTAACCTAACCTAACCCCTATCCCTAAACCTACCCATCACAGAAACATGTGCAGAACAACAGATTTAAATAAAAACATGTTATGGCTGATTTATAAGCCTTTTAAACTAGTGAGGACCAGTCCTCACTAGTGGGTCATTTTCATGTTTTACTATAAGTGAGGACATTTGTGTCCTCACAAGTATTGCCAAACAAGGAACACACACACACACACACACACACACACACACACACACACACACACAGCACAACAGTGTGTGTTGGCTGTATTCAGATGACTTTGTACTACTGAAGAAATTAAAATAAGCTTTTAATTGTTTAACAATATTTCATCTTTGTTATGAATGAGTTTGTCTGGAATTTATAATTTTTACTTTTATATTTTTCGTTGCATTTATTTTGTTTTTGTCAAAAATATCAAATATAAAGATTTAATATCAAAATACAATTTATTTCATTTTTAATCTCCAGATCGTTGTTTGTATAGGTCATAGTTTGACCCAACTTTATGCATGTTTTGTAAGACCTTCCTGGGTATAAACAATAATGCTTGTTTATCAAGTTATTTCACTTAAGGATGTTTAGTAAGATTAAACTCTAATCTGTGCAAACATTAAATTTTGCTGAAATTAAAAACCTTGATTTGGTCTCTACACTTCATTATGGTAACTCTGCTAAACTATAATTACTAAAACTAAAACTGAAACTAAATAAATAAAAACTAAATAGAAATGTATTTGCAAAATAAAAACTAAACTAAAACTAGCAAAACCATTTGTAAAACTAACTAAAACTAAACTGAAATTTGTAGCAAAATTGAAAACGATACTGAAATAAAAACGAATTTCAAAAAGCAAAACTATAATAACCTTGACACTGACAGACACAAAAATGTCATTAATTTTTTCTTGGCTTTATTTATGTTGTCCAATTTACCTCATGAGAACCACAGGGACATACCATGAGCGAATAGCAAAATGTCCAGCTTTTTGTCTGCTCTTTTTAATTATACCTTGCTGCTCAGTTGTCAAAGAGTTATTGGTGTATTGTCCAAACCTACATCACTACTACAGCAGCCAGTGTAGATATACCAGACATTGATTATATCTGAGCAAGCGGATCCGATTTGACCACTTGCAAAATAACAGTGCAGACAGTCAGCCATAAAGATTGCATTTGAAAAACAAATCGAAACTGTGTGCAGCATGAACAAAGTTTTACTGACCTTTACAACTAAAGTCATAAAACATTCTGAGCCTATATCGATTCTTATTGGCGAAGTCTGCAGCACTGCATTCATTCATAGTTCCCTTGTGAGCGATCTCTTAAAGAGTAATGATCTCCATTCAGTAACAGTCTGCTTGCCCCATATTAATGAACAAGCGCAAAGCATTAGTCTACATGCATAATAAAGGTTGTGGCAAAGATACGTCTCTTTCACTTATGAACTGCAGAACTGACTCTCAGGAGAGAGATATCAAAAATTCCATTCAAAAAAGCTATTCATCACTTCTATGAACCTGAAAAACCAGTAACTGCTGAAAGACAGTCACAACCCAAAACAACAAGAACATGCAAATCACAGAGCATTTAGAAGACTGAGGGGCATCAAAAAGCATATTTTGAGGAATGAACTCAAAAAGAGCAGAACATTAAAGGGTTAGTTCACCCAAACATGAAATTTATCTCATTAATGACTCACCCTAATGTCGTTCCACACCCGTAAGACCTTCATTCATCTTTGGAACACAGTTTAAGATATTTTATATTTAGTCTGAGAGCGTATCCAAGAGCAGGGGTTTTCAAACTGGGGTCCGGGGACCCCCAGGGGTCCTCCAGAATGTCCTAAGGGGTCCCCAGAAAATTTCAGAGAACAAAAAGACAAAGCAAAAATGGATAAAGTCTACCGAATATTCTGTTTAATTTCTAAACGTTTCTCTCCTTTCTTGTCGTAAGCATAGGCTATTTTCTTTCTAGTGAGTCCCCTTTATCTTGCTTCACTGGGGTTGTAAGGCAGTATTCTTAATGCTGTACATGAGATACTTACATACATCCATTGTCAAAGTTGAAATCAAATTACTTTTAGTTGAAAAATTGTTCTTCAGGTTTATACATGCAACATTAAGTATAGCCAATTTATTAGGTTTAAAATCAATACTTTGCTATTTAAAATGCCACACAATTTATCTAAAATTTAAATGTTTCTTCATAAAAATAGATGGATTTTAGGATGGGGGTCCCTCATAAGATTCATCGTATTTGGGGGTCCTTGGCATCATAAAGTTTGAAAACCCCTGTCCAAGAGTATGCACACTAGGGGTGGGTAGATAGGGGTAGATATTTAAAAAATATCTCGATATATTATGATGTGTCTAACTGATCGCATGGTTTTCGGTTAAAATGTCAAAATGATCGCATATTATTTAAAAACATTTAAAAATTATTGCAATATCATAATTATTATTATTTTGTCAGCTTTATCACGGGATTATGATGAATAGGTCTATGCATGTTTTAACCAAGAGGGAAATACAAGACATCCCGGGTGTCCTGAGACACAGTGCTCTTCTGTAAGTTGTACTGTATCATATAGCCTACCTTCTGACGTAAATATTTCGTTCTGTAACTGGAAAAGAAGGGAAGCTCGCCTCACGTGTAGCCTACATGATCCGCATGATGAGGCTCTCACGCTTTAGTAAAGAGCGCGACATCTAGCCTACTGTTTGAATTTTGATACAAATTTAACAGGAAGTGGTGTTATGACAAAATCATTTTATTTATATCTCAGTCATGCCCCAATCTTTCTGCAAAATGCTTACTGTTTACTTTAACTTTTAAAAAAAGGGAGTCTTTGATTCATCTTTTGAAGGCATGAAATGAATGAAAAGAATTAAGGCTATCTGTATTATTTATTTTATTTGACAGTTAAATTATTATTATTTATGTAATCAGGGAGTTTTTCTTTTTTTTTACGTCAAAAGCACATTGTTCCTACATGAACTGACTACCTCTTTGCACTTCAATAAAAATATTATGACTGTGGTATTTGGCATATTTGTTTTAGCTGTAGTTTTTAGGGGGTTATTTTTCCTGTAAAGATAGAGATATATATCGTATATCGAGATATAGCAAAATATATCGAGATATATTTTTTGCTCCATATCACCCAGCCCTAATGCACACTATACGGTGCATGTCCAGAAAGGGAATAAAAACATCATCCAAGTAGTCCATATGTGACATCAGTTAATTAGAATGTCTTGAAGCATTGGAAATACATTTTGGTCCAAAAATAACAAAACTATGGCTTTATTTAGCATAGTCCTCACGTCCACGTTTGTTTTCAAACCTCAAATAAAGATTCAAACGGTTATGAATCAGCTTATTCAACTCAATCAACATCACTGAGTTATTTGCCCTGATTATAGAGTAGCGGTTAGAGACACATGACATCAAGTTGATGCAAATCGATCAGAGGTTCGAATCCGCCTTTTGCCGAACTCTCTCTACTCCCTTTTCACATCACATATCAGATCGGAAAGGCATTTATTTTCAATAAAAATTGAAAAAATATTAGAAAAGTGAAAAAAAAGAAAAAAAAGTCAAAGACCTAATAAGTTTTTCTTGGTTAGGGGTAGGTAAACAGACGTGTTGAATTAGTGACGATAAAACTGAGTGGGTCCAATATCATTGGTCTTAAAAAGTGGGTGAGTCTTTTTTGAGATTTACACACGTAAATCATCACTCATAAAGCACTCTTTATTTTTGTTCATAGGCTACATACAATATCCAGCATCTGCCAGGGCTTTTAGTCCATCATGTGCACATATTTGGAGAAATAATGATTCATAATCACATGTTTGTAAAATATCATGTCCCCCGACCTCAGCAGACTGGTAAGAGTACATGTTAACGTCCAGCTCACAAACCTCGCGGATGTCTGAACACAGTTTGTGTCGGTGTCAAGGTCAGCGTTGTTGTTGTTTACATACTTTATTTGAGAATATTTCCCAATTTTACTTTTTTTAACTGCATTAGTAGTAACGTTACTCAAAAACGTCTAAAAATGCGTTTCTGCTACTTATTGCTAGCCACCATGACCAAATGAGAGCGAACGAGGTGACGTGACGGTGACGAAAGCACTTCCTGAGGAATTATTAAAATGATTAATCATTAGTTTATATCTTATCCACTGCCCATTATTTTAATCCCATATCATACACAGTATGTTATGTCAGTCTATTTTAATTGATTTTATTTCATTTCATGTTTTTAAATACAATATAATTTTAGTCCACAGCCCCCCCACTAGGGGGGTTGACGCTATAACAAGCTCCCACACTACTGGTCACTTATGGACTACTTTGATGATGTTTTTATTCCCTTTCTGGACATACGCTCATATAAATATAAAATATCTTAAACTGTGTTCTGAAGATGAACAGAGGTCTTATGGGTGTGGAACAAAATTAGGACGAGTCATTAATAACACAAATTTCATTTTTGGGTAAACTAACCCTTTAAGCCTTTCCAGGTCTTTTGGAGCATTACAGCTTCTGTATTTTAATCAAGTGATATTAAAACTTATTTTCTATCCATTTTCTAAATGCATGTTATTGATCTTATTGATCTAATTACAAAATCAAAAGACTCACAATTGAAAGCCATGTCCCAAACACTTCAACATAAATCACACTTATATAATACAGTTGCCAGTTTGAACCAGTTTAAGATTCCTTAAAGGGATAGTTCACTTTAAAATGAAAATTCTGTCATTCTTTACTCACCCTGAAGTTGTTTCAAACCTGTATGAATTTCTTTCTTCAGCTGAACACAAGGGAAGATATTTTGAAGAATGTCAGTAATCAAACAGTTAACTGGAGCCATTGACTTCCATTGTATTTTTTTCCTACTATGGAAGTCAACGGCTCTAGTTAACGGTTTGGTTACTGACATTCTTCAAAAAATCTTCCCTTGTGTTCAGCTGAAGAAATAAATTCATACAGGTTTGAAACAACTTGAAGGTGAGTAAAGGATGACAATTTTCTTTTTATTTCAAATTATTTTATTTTATTTCAAATTTTCAAATATTATAAATTTTCATTTTATTTCATTAACTTAAAATAAATCTTATACTCCTATGGCCAACTTTCTTTACATTAAAAAACAAGAACAAATTCAATTGCGTGTTGCAGAGCAGATTCAGGCTGAGTTCTCTCCACTTGTGTTAATTCTCTGAACATGCTCCTCCTGAATCTTGGGTGCCAAAATAGCTGCAGAAAGGCGTTGCAAATATGGCTGCCAAGAAAACGACTTTACTTGGAAGGAACTATCAACTGCAAGCTCATATTCAAGCAATCTGCCTCCATCCAATCAACTGACTGATAAAAACAGGCGTTTTTTTAATTTTTTATAAACATTTTTATTCAGTACAATGAAACAAACAGTCTAACCATTTCATCACGACTAAACCCGGGTGCACATGGTGCATATTTTGCTGTCATACGAGCTCGCAGGCTTTTTATTTTTCCGGAGAAATTGCAAGGAAATCACTGATGCTTTGTGTAAGGGAAATTACGAGGCTGAGCGCATCGTAAACATATTTAAAGGAACTGTATGTAAGAAATGTATTTCAATTAATCATAAAATGGCCCTGATATGTCACTAGACATTAAGAAATCATATTAATTTCAAATACTTAAATCACTGACAACAGTAGTCCAGCCAGGATATTGTCATTTAAAAGTTGTAGTTGCAGCCCTCAACTGATGTTGATGTTGTCATGTTGTGTTTTGGCCTGAAGCGCCACTCTCCTAGCCTAGAAATCTAGACGCACCCTAGCGGCAGCAAATTTAATCTGCCTGCAAGTGTCGTTTAGGAACTCTTAATACCCTTCTGAGCTGTATTCCCCTCACTCTGGACGGGCCAATCACATCGTGTATAGAGTCGGCGGGCCGGGCCATAATGACGATGGCCGAGTTGCGTTTGCGTGCTTCTAGTAAACACAGAAACTGGCGAACGGCGGCGGTCTTTCGAATCAGCTTTGACTGCGATTCTGGAAGACTTGGAGTTAAGCTTTTCTCTGAGAAAAGAACAAAGAACAGCACTGAAGTCATTCTTAAAAAGGGAAGATGTGTTCTGAGTTTAGCCGACCGGATACGGTGAATGTTTAATCTATCAACAAGCTCTGTTTCACCTTCATTGCTCTGGTTGGTGGTAGCACTATCCTATCGCGTGCAGAGGGAGTTTGAAAGACAACTGTTTATCCCCGCCGTTTGGATTTAGCCCTGTCTATGGGGAGTTTCCAGACCAAACATCTTGATGTGGGTCTGGCTTGTCAGGCTACCACTCTCCACCTATCTACCAACATGAAGTCAGTAGTCTTTTGGCGTCTGGGTTGCCAGCTCTGCTCTAGTTACCACAGCTGCCGCTACAAACGATCCTGCTGCATATCTGGCAAACTCGAGTCAGGGGGAGGGGGAAAGGGGATACACTGCTCTACAGTCATTTGAAAGGGATTACAGTTTTGGCCACAATCTTACATACACTTCCTTTTTTACCAAAATTTGGGAAGGTAGTCTGATTTTGACCAGTGTGTCTTTATATTTTCTTTCTTCTATCCGGAGCGACACCGAAAGCTCCACTCTCCGTGTTTAACGCGAAAGCTCATGTGATTGCCGCCGGATCGCCATGCAGTACAGACATGCCGTGTACCAGTTGCTTTAAGGCGATTATCAGGTTAACTGACTTGTAACGTGCAATGGCTCATGACCTCCCGAGTGTTGCGCATTGTACACCTGCCTTAAAGGGTTACTTCAGCGATTAGCATATGGCTTTTATCAGTAGAAACCCTGGAGTATATTCAAATTATCGTGCTCCCCCCCTCATATCCCTGAGACAAGAGATTTATGTTTTATATTTCTGGAAAAATTACTCCAATGACGCAAATATCGTCAATTTGTGTCATCTGTAAAAATTGTGGCCAGAGGCTAAAGTCTAAGAATCTTTGCTTAAATAGTTTCTTCTAAATTACCAAATGGATGAAATACATTTTAAATGATTAAGACTTATTGGTATTTGAGGAGGACAGGAAAGTGTGTTTGATTATTGCTTCTGTTTCCTTGCGGTTGCAACACAATAAAATGTGCAAGGGATGTAAAAACCAGCAACTCAACTCCCAGTTATTGAAATATCTACATTGATTAGAGATTTGAATCTGAAAAAAAGCAGAGAACTACTGTCACAATACTGAAAATAAAGATTTAGTTCCTTTTCTTTGCCATGTTTGTGGTGCAAATGTGACTTTAGTTGTCAGATCTGATGTTTTTTTTGCACCAGCACTGCGCCAAGTTTAAAGAAAAGTGCCAACCACAGAATATGCACAAATACCATTTGGAGTATTTGATCAAGAAATTAAAACAATGTTTACACTACCTTTGTTACTGAAGTCATCAATCATGACTATTTCAGCCAGGTATCTCCTTGGGGTTCTTTTGATGACGCTGTGCACCGTCCTCATCAGGGTAGACCAGCCCTCATTATGGAAGACAATGATCACGCTGGAGGTGAGGAGGTTGTCATCATAGTGCCAGTATTTACACCTGCAGACAATATGAACAGCTATAAAACACACTTTGTACTGAAAGTGAATGTTGATGTGGGGTATATATATATATGCATGGTTTGTGTTACTGATTACACAGGGTTTTCTCAGGGTTTGCACGCGAGCACACTTCGTGTTAACGGTAGATTATTACACACAGGCATGCACCTATATCCAGTGGAAGCCATTTGTGAGGCAGGAAATAGCAACTTTGCACGGTTTCCTCCGCACAGGGGGAGAGCCATCACACTTCCTCATTCTCTTTTAAAACTCGAAATTAAAGTTTTCATCATCTGGTTTTATTCACTTCCAGTACATAATACATAAATAATATGTGTGGGAAAGGAGAAATGTGGTTTAAGCTACAGTATGATTTGCACAAACTCCATGCTATTTTAAGAAGGTTTAAACTTCTAGACACCTTTAATGTATATTAGAAATATAGAGATGGTGGTAAACGGGGCACAAACAATTAACATTTGTATTATGCACAAACAATGTGACTTTGTTTGTAGGTTCCAGGTGGGTTATTTGCACTAGGGTTTAAATGTATGTACAAATTCTTACATAGTGCAAGCTTACAGTAAAAGCTTGAGCAGGTTAGCAAATGTATGAGGAAACTTGATGCCTTAGTAAATAAGACATAGATTTGCCTATGAATGTGCATGCGACACAGGCTATATCAAGCATAAAATTTCCCTCCACAAAACATTAAAAATATTGAATCCTGCCTGCAACACCTTGCCAGAGCAATACTTCCTTTCTTAAAGTGGTTTGACCTCTTTTAACACCAGATTTAGATTTCAATGTTCTTATGTGTGCAGAGTCAACAGGCCTAAGTTGTGTGTTACATGGCACAGTAAAGCTACTCAACTGGAAGAACAACTCCCATATGGCATTCAATCTCACTGGAGATCGGGGTGTGTTGCACTTCATACAAACATGTTGTCACCGTTCTAGCGCCAATGCTAACTGTTCTTCTAAACTACATGGATGTTATTTAGTTACATGTTTTAGCTATTTTTAGCACTGATTCTCTGAGGTAATGGAGCTGTTCGGTTGTGACGTTCAACTCAGAGGGACGTCAATCTCTTTTTAATTTCCTTGAGAATTTCCCCAGCATTATTTAAATAGCTGTTTTTGATTTAAGCATTATATTTCAAGCTTGGGTAACTGTAAGTTGGAGTAATCTGTGTGAAGGAAGGTTGGGGCAGGCCGAAAGGTAGGAACAAAATGAACTGTGATTGGTTGCTTTGCATGCCAATAAGACATACTCTTGGGAGGTCCTTAACAAATGTAAGCTGCGATAGACTCCAGACCTTCTGCCATCAGTCTGAAGGTCTGGCTACGCGAGACTAGGTTAGGGGTTAATTTCTGCTGTAGCTTTTCACCTTTCAGCCTGCAGCTACCCCTGTCTCTAAAAGGTTCTTGAAAAGATCACTTAGAGACTTTCATGTTTTGTTCAACAAAATAAATTACACACAGTTACACAAATGTGAGTTTAAAAAAATAAAATTACTAGTATAGATGAACTACAATGATTGTCACCTTATTTTACTTATAAATCAAGAAAGCATTCTCCATTGACGACCATTTAAAGGCAAATTTTTTGGCAAGCAACGAATTTGACAATTTTTCATTTAATTGTAGGCTATATAGTATAGGCTAGAGGATAGGAAGAAGCAGGACATAGATGGATGCATATTTGTCCTCGCCACAGCTTAAGAAAATAGCTAATAACTTGTACTTCAAGCACTCATTTTTACATGGTGATTGGCTCCAAAAAAAAAAAACTTGTATGTGCAAACAAACAAAGATGGCAGATTTAAAATGACAAAATTGATAAAACTATTCTTACTTGACTTACATGCTGCAGGGTGTTTGTCTTATGAGGAAGATTATGAACTAAAGCAAAACATCACTACTAAGAAACACAGTGTGTAAACACTGACATCTTCAGACAAAAGTTGGTATCACTGAGTACACTCACCAACTATTCCACAAGTACACCTTACAGCCTGCAGATCAGGGAGGGGCTGCGTGTCGCCTCGCCCCCCACTTATTTGATTGGCTCATTCGCCATTCATAGGCATGCATGATAGGGTTTGTATTTGGTGTGTGTTAGAGTAGTGCATCGATTGATGAGCGAATGTCATCAATCCAGTTACAAAACAGTTAAAGAGAGCTTTCTAATGACACACAAATAAGGTTGAGCTCAATCTAGAACACACTTAATCTGAGAGAAATTCAGGTGTTTTAAAAATAAATCGCTATTGTCCGCATCACTGAATCACTGAGTTGTTTACTTCTGTAGGTTGAATCTTCTAGATCAGTCGAATTCACAAATGATTCATGTTATTTTGTGGGTCTCTGAGATCTTGATTTAATATAGCCAGCTCACAAAGTATAATCACAATATTTGACTTCAGGGGCTGTAAGATTTTTGGATACTATTTGAACTAAAATTTAGTCAAAATGCGCCGTTTTACAAATATAATTTTGGCCACACCTGAAACAGAAGTAAAACAATCGCTCATTCAAGGATGTGCATTTATTGCATGGACTTAGCAAAAACTAAAATGCGTGTGCACAGTTCCGTTGAATGAAAAAACAAACATGTAACAATGCTGTTAAGCTGAATTAAGAAACTGCTGGCTGATATAACCACAACATTAAGAACGGCACTGAAATAAAAAACATACTGTTGCTTTCATTACTATAGCAACAGACTCCAGGCGTGTTCTTTCAGAACCATCAAGTTTTATATTATTCTTTTGTAATGTGGTGAAGAAAAAAAGCTTCATATACGCATAAAAACTAGGCTACATAAAAGCAACACATCATATTGCAGTGTTGTTTAGTTATCATTCAAATTCATGACCAATAACACCTTCTGTAAATATAAGTGAGTCTTGTCATGTTACTAATAAAGATGGTAATACATCCTTTTCATTTCCTTTATCATACTATGGTGATATGAACTAATCTAAATGTGATAAACCATTTAATTCATAATTTATTCCTCTACCTGAAGACCTGACCCTCCTGCTGTGGATAATCAAGCATTTATTTTTAATGTTGGGGTCGTCTGCGTGTTAGCCTAAAGACCAGCTTAATTTAGCAAAGTAATCATTTCAGGGACATTGCTACTTATAGACTAATGTTTTGTACTATTAATGTATTAATCTGAAATAGCACCGATTTCCCAGTGTTTTAAATGAAACGCCTTTATACACCAACTACAAATACGAACATTTTCTATCATGGATGCCTATGAAAGACGATGGAATCAATCAGAATAGGTATGGGGCAGGGTGACGCGTGCAGGAGCAGGTGCAGGTGCAGGTGCAGGCCCGCCACAGCTACTGCCAGGTCCTTCTCAACAATTCAGTTTGCCAAAGGAAATACCATTGCAAATGCTACAACATAATCATGCTAAATTATGGATAAAAGTTAAAAAAAACTTTGAGAAGTCACAAACCTGCGGGCTCACAACCGATCAGTTTAAAAGGGCCATATACTAACCAATGATAACAGTACCACTGGCGTTCAAGATCAGCAGTGTTCTTTTTTCCCGGTAACATTTAGTGCCATACTGCAAGTTCATAAGCTGTTACAAACCTTTGCACCTTGCCTGTATCAAAGAACAGTTGTGTCTATTGTTTCAGCCCTATCTTGGACCCAGACACTTCCATATTTATTTAGTTGATTTTGCTGGAGGAAGCGAGTTTGAGAGAACATGCATATTATTATATTAAAAGCATCCTGCATCAAGTCAAACCATGTAGCAGTGACATTTACAACACAACTGAACAAATGAGCATTACTAAACTTGGTTATATTTAAGATCATGTAGCTCAGAAAAGGCACAACATCGCACCTTTAAAGGGGTGGTAAAACACATTCTTTCGAAGGCTTGATTGTGTTTGTGGGTTGCACTGTAACATTTGTTCATGCTTAGTTTTTAAAAAAATGGCATTATTTTTCATATATTTTACCTTTATTCTACACTGCTCTGTCCCTCCTTGTAAAAACAGTTTGATGGTTTCCGTGATCTATGAAGCTGGTCCCTCAAAAATACGCAATGGGCTTAGATTGGTTAGCTGGCCCAGTGTGTTGTGATTGGCTAACCACCTAGTGCACGTTTCTCTGAAACCCCTTACCTTTACCGGTAGTCTGTAAAGACTGCGGATCTATAGCGATCGCTACTGAATGGCACCTTTAGTATTTTTAGAACGATTATAGTGTTTTATCGACTACACGTGACGCAAGCATTAATTCTCCTCCCCCTTCACATCGTGCAACAGTTTATTGTGCCACATTTTATTAACCATTATTATTATGTTTACATGTACAAGACACAAATGTTTGTCAAATAACAACAGCTGACAGTTGCAGAATTATATCAAAGCACAAGAAAATGAAAGAAACAAACAGAGAAACAAAGAGAAACTAATACTATACAACGAATAAAAAGCAGTTAATAACTGGAATTCGTTGTTAATAATAACTGGTAATATTGATTAAAATATGGACAAATGTGGTATTTTGTGGAGGCTGAAGCTTACAAATAGTTATCTCTAATGTTCAAGAATCCCAACTAAATCCAGCGGTGCAGTCATTATTAATTGACGACGCTTTGAAGTGACGTTAAAGGGAGCGAGGATATATCATTTCACTTGATTCAATTCCTCCGTTCTTGCTTCTTTTCCTCGCATCCTGAAGGGGTGGCTAAGGCGCGAGGAAAGTAAGCTAGGAAAGGAAACTAGGATGCACAAATAAGAATTGGGAAGCACCCAATGTCTTATTCATAAAGACTTTTTCATTATTGGATGAATCAGCCTTTGTGAATGAATCTCTTAAATGAATGATTTAATGACAACAAATTTTTTTAAACACTTGTGGCCACCTCCCGGTGTAACAAGATAAAAAACAGACGGCCCTTCTCTGCGATACAAGAATTGATATGTTGGTGCCAATTATCAATATTTAAATTAATAAAATAAGGCGCTCTAAACAGATTTCCCTGCTCCCAGCATTTCTACTTCATGGCTCTTCAAGGTGGCGCTCAACACATATTTTGTTTTCATGGTTAGACATGTATCGTGATGTATCATTCTTGTCTAGCAATGTATTGATTATCGCAGAATTGTTATATTATCGGTATTGTGAGCCATGTATCGTATCATAAGGTACCCCGTGAGTCCCTCCCCAGTCACAAGCGTGGGCGGAGCGTGAGTAGCACATGTCGTTTCCGCATCTCATATCAATGAATGAGAGCATTCACATCTGGAAGCATGACGGCCAAACCCTCTGTTTAAATTTATCCCTATAGAAGTTGAGCTTCACACAAATGAGCTGAAAACGCCCGCTCTGCTCCGCACCAGTGGACTCATTCATTAACATGGGCAGTGAGAAAATATGCACTACCCACAGTCGGCTGACGCTTGTGATGTAAAACAGCCATGGTAACAGACATAGCGGAACTGTTGTCACTTAGAAATCAAATCGGATGGGTGTTTGAATCGAGATTGGGATCTTTTAACGATTATTCGTGTAGCTCTCTTACAGAGATAGTTCAGCCGAAAATTCTGTAATTTACTCTTATACCATTCTAAACCTGTATGAGCAATAAAACATATTTCGAAGAATGCTAGTAACAAGAGTTTGTTACCACTGACTGCCATTGTACAAAAAATTAAACAAAACTTTCTCAAAATATATTATTTTAAGGTCCACAGAAGAAAGTCATATAGCTTTGAATTAAATAAATAACCAAGTGAGTAAATTAAATTAAGTAAATTTTTATGGTGAACTATCCCAGTAAAAGCCACCATTCAGGCTCTCTGTATGAGAAACAGCACTAACCAAAGCACTATAAAATGCACTAATGATTAAACTGCTGATGGTGAAAACATGGTTTTACTACCAGCTATTGCCCAATACATATCAAGTGTGACCATATCAAAATATTGTTTATTATGGTTTATTTTTCAACAATGAGTTCAAACTGGATGACATACAGTGGTCAAATATAAAGCTTGACCTGTTGTTAAAGCCTCAGGTAGGTCATTTCTGAAGCTGTATGAATTCATAAAGCGGTCTCAGGCAGATAATCCAGCTTTCCAGCTTGGAGGGGAGTTAATGAGAGAGACTGCAGCTTATTCAGTGACGTGGCCAAACAACATTTCGGTGGCTGAATTATGGGCATAATGCCGATCCTATTTAATGTCTGGAACATTAGTAATAGAGTGCAGCACATTACCTACCCAGTACTAACTGTCCTGTTTTTTGAATATACATGGATTTTTGTATACATGGTGTTTACAATACATGGTACACCAAGGTACTTCAATGTTCCATGGTCTTACATGATATTATGATGGTATCATGTGAAAAATGAAGGATTACTACCATAGTTATGTTTTTTTTTTTTTTTTTTTTTGGACAGAATAAAGGAGAAATGGGGAATGTTGTGAATGAAAAGTTTTTTTGTTCTCTTTCATTTACTATGATACTGAAATAGCTTGTTTGAAAAGGCGTGTCATTATCGTTCTTCATCTTCTGGGTGTGATCACAAAAAGTCAACATGTCAAACCTGACTGTCTATAGTGCGTGTAGCCCGAGCATCTTAAAAATAAGTGAAAAATGTTTAATAAATAGATAGTAGTCAAACATATGCTGAAACAAAAGTCAACCACCTGGTTAATATCTCACGAAGCAGAAAGCCTTTTAAAACTATGCAAAACACAGCCAGAAAAACACAGGTTAATACCACACCCACATTCTCCCCTCCCACACACAAAAATGCATTAGCAAATCAGTGTGACGTGCATACTGCATACTTACTCTTCGTGCCGTAAGTCGCTGATAGTTCGGTCCAGAGAGATCATGTCGCTGGCGACCATATTAAAGCCGAATTCCTTGATGCTGGCCTGAACTGCATCTTTGTACTCGGGTCCCAATACAAAAGGTTTGCTGCCCTCTCCAGGTCCGCCCTGGGTTCCCTCAGGCTCAGGTTCTTTAGGCTCAAAGTTGCCCAGAATCCCTTTCTTTAACACAGGTTCGCTAAATACATTTGTGTGGGGCTTGAAGGTAATGTATTGCTTCTGGATGACATTCTGCTGGTTCTGGGCTTTGAATGCAGGGTTTGGCTTGTCCCCATTTTTCTGGCGGATAGACTCCAGATCGACCTCAACTCCTTCAACGTGGGGCCAAGGAACAACTGGCTTGAACTGGTCAGCCATGTCATTATTGGGCTGCAGAAGTTTACCTGCATCTCTTCCTGCCTATGAAATTAGACACATTTTAGTTAGAAGTATATTAGCCTACTGTATCATATCTACAACATGCCTTCTGCCCTCTGGCTGATGGTTCATACTTTAGATTCCCTTGAAATGTTTACTGTGAGATTGCGGTACACAATTTCACACATTTTGCAGTGAATTCTCAAATTAGGGTTCATACAGATACTGTAAAATGAAATTCCATTACTTTTCAAGCACTACGTTTTTGGTTTTCAAGGACTACAATCAGAGATCTGACTTATCAAACAATATGTTTATTGTCTTTTAAAATCAAAAATGAAAGAAAAAAGTAAATAGATAAAAAATAAAACAAAATGGCACAAAAAACACACGCAATGACTGTGGTAAATTAAACCATTGAAATATACTATGAAAAAATATATCACTTTCTTGTCTGGCTATCATCAGACCAAACTCAATTTTAAATTGAACATCTTGAGTCTGCTCTGTATTTTCTACTGCACAAGAGGCGTGATAAATGAGCATAATTCAAATAACTGTCTGTACGCAACTGGATAGTCCTTCAACCAATCAGACTACAAGAGGCGTGATCAACAGGCAACGACCATAGACAGTAAAAGAAATGGACAGAGCGATCCCATTGACTTCAACGGCGGAAAAATGAGGCCAATCAGAGGCACTCATTTCCTGATGGCTGAGCGAACTGCGCAGGCTCAGACTGAGCTTGACGACGTAGATGTGACGTAAGCAACCTGTCTGACAGTTGTAGGTCTTCTAGTAGTTGTGGAAAGTCAAATCTGTATCACGTTGTTTAAATATTTTCTCCCGTTGCTTTTGGCTCACTATTGGCTTCTCCACATTCTTCTCCCTTGACCTTATCAGACTTTGTTTCCACGTCCCCCCGACTGCCTCACAGACAGTAAAAGATTGTTTCTGAGCGTTTCCTCCTGTCTATACGGTAATTTCTCAACTGTGCGACAGAGTCACGTTGGTTATGACGCAATCGTTAGCCTATTTTTACAAAAACAGCTTCTACGGGGCGATAGTGTAAGATACAAGGTAATGGAGCCTTTTATGCATTGTCGTGTTTCTTTAGAAATAAATAATGGACAAATGGAGTCTTTAAACGCCTCAGATGTAAAGTTATTCACTGTCAAAGTGACTCAAAAATGAATGGGAGTCAATGGGATGCTAACAGCAGGTGATGGCTTGGTTAGCAATGGGTGAAACGCTTTCCGAGTGCATCCTTTCTCTATCTGTCATCGTGTAAAACCCGCCAATAGTGTGCCAGGTGGATATGCCAGTCTGTGATTGGTTCCTGCAAAAGTGTAATAGAAGTAGTAGAAAATGTACAGATTTACAGACTGATTTGCAGGGCAAAATCGCTGGCAGATCAGGCTGGGTTTACCCAGTCTAATCGCTTTCCTTATTCAAACAAATTTTTCCCCCTGATGAATCTATGATTAACCTGAAGAATGAAAGCTACATTATATACTTGGATATTTATATGAGCAATATCATGCTCTTAGTCATGCAAAAGGGCTCAATATTTATACCAGATGGACTGAAGCATTACTTTTGCACTTTTCAAGTCCCTTTTCATAATTATGGCTGTTTCAAGGGTTTTCCATGACTTCGCTTTTTTTTGTTTAACCTGTTTAACCGGTTAACTGTCACCCCCCTTTTTGAAAATATACATGAAAAATCACTATCCAAACCTAAATGGTTTCAATTCAAGAACGCTTTGGAATATAGCCATAAGTTTGATCTAATTTTAAAGAAGACAGCAGAGTATTGCTCAAGGGAAATCACTTCAAAAAGTATTAAAAAGTTATGGAAGTTAAAATTTACTGTAAATCAAATATACTGTACTAGATATTTAATATAAAAAATATGTTACAAAATAATTTGTACTCTAAAATTACTATCAAATGAAAGCCATATGTCTAATCAATTTGTGTTCCAGATTTTAAGTTGATATCACAAAAATTGTGTTCAGATTTTGTTTAGGCGCTGTACCACACACAGCCACCAGGTGTCATTGAAATTCCATTGATTTTTTTTTATGCAATTTCCTGTGTCAAATTAATATAATGGTGTCCAAATATCCTTTCCAACGATATGTGTTTTGTCAAGATAAGAAAAGGGTTTTATTATAAAGTAGTTAAATAAATATGAAACATGACGACGCCACTTGGGGAGGAGTCTGCTAGAATAATTTAGAGCACCGTTTCCATGGTAACGCAAGGTCCAATTTGATATATAGTTTATATAGTTTATAGTATAATATATAGTTTGTCAACATTAGATCAGGATAAATATAGGATATACTTGTTTCAACATACAGTGGCAAATGGGCCAACTGGTGGGCCAGTGACAGTTAACAGGTTAATGATTTTGATAAAGTAAACGTACAATAAGGTTGTTGTTAATAATAGCCCATTTCAAGATAAACATTCACTGTAGTTTGCTATACTTGTCAAAAAAAATGGTAGCTATCAGAATTATCGTATACTTTTTGCAAAAACACAAGCACCAAGTACATGTATATAAGCAGCACCCATTAGGCAAAAGAACCTAAGGTGAAGAGTAAACAAAGACGAAACTCTGTACACATGAACGCTCTGTTGAAAAGCAGTGCAAATAAGCCCACGAGAATTAACGTTAAATAAAACCAAACAAGACTGCTGTTACAGACGATGACAGAAAGCTGTCAAGTGTGCCACGTGTCAGTGAGCTCACTTTGATTTCTATAGAATCTTATCTGAAAGCAGAGAAGTGTGTGTCCATGACATGTACGTTACACGTATTTATCTCGAGCTGAATAATTCAGTCTACGAGCATATCGACCCCCCTTTCTATCTTCCATCTCGAAGACCTATTAACGTTAGTCCATAATCAGTACTGATACAACAAAACATTCTAGATCATTCACCGAAAAAAAATATTTTACATAATTTGATATTAAATAACTGATATTAAAAATTAATAATGCGTCTCTCAAATAATTAACCAGTAGATCGTCCGACCTTCCGGGTTTTCGCTGAATTTGCTGCTAACGTTACTTATGAGAATGTAGGCAGCAACATTTAGCTCGCTATGCTAATAAGGTTAGCTGACAACCATATCTGCGTTTTAAGTTGAATCTCAATGGAAATCTGCGTTTAAATACATTTCAAGAGAAATAAAAACGTCCCGTGTCTGATACAATTCATCGGTCAGTTCTCGCTGCGCATCTCCATGACAACCGCAGCAGTTAGCATGCTAATCATCATGCTAGCCGACCCTCCTGAATACTAAAACATGGTGAAATTAACAGCACACACAGCGAAAACACTTATGTCTCAAGACAACTAACGACCATTAAGGGATACTTTACCATTACGCCAGCAAACGGGTTATCGTCGCCTGCCTTCGGTGTCAGGGAAGACCAAAGCAAAACCAGCCCCAAAAATGTGCCGATGACCATTAAACTTCGAAGGATGAATCCAACCTTTAACCTCATTTTGGAAAAAGCAGTTACAAAATTATAAGAAAGAAAGAAAAGGGGGATCTAGTACAAATAAATAAAACACTTCGCCGCCTGTGTGAAAACATCGAGTCCCTCCCTCTCTCTCTCTGCACTCTCTTGCTCTCGCTCTCTCTCTCTCTCCTCTGCTCTCTTATTCAATTAAACTCCCACTATCCTCTATGATTCAGTCACGAAAGAAAGTCATACAAGAAGACAGCAGTTGCGTGTGTGCGCGCGTGCGCGCGCCACGCAGCCATGAGGTCTACACGGATGTGTGAAAGAACACACACGGACGTGTGGCATGATGATTGATGGGAAATAAAAGGCCCGGCGTAGAGATGTGCGGGGCGGAGACTTTATAAGTGTTGCAGTGTAGGTGTTTACAAGTACAACTATTGCAAAACTCTTCTCACTTTGTTCCACGCAGGCACGTACTTGAAGCGACCTATGGAAGCGACCTAGATGAACAAGGGTCAGAGATCAGATTTGGACTATTTATGTTTATGGGATAGGCTATATTGCAGTATTTATTATAAACGGGCGCCTTATGTAACAACACTCCGCTCAATTATTCATTATGTTGCAGTATCAATATTCAGTTATAACACGGTTGCTGCGTTTATTTATTTATTTTTGCGTCAAATGTAGGTGAATAACGCTCTGCCAGTAGCCCATGGAACAGCAGAATATGGAGGTGTGCGCGCAGGTACACCTTACACACCCCTGAGTAAGATTAAAAGAAAATGCAATCAAAACTTTACTGTTCAAGTGCGCAGGTATGATAAACACCATAAACACAATTAGTAATCCGAAAAAAATCGTCAAAGTAATCGGTTAATATGTGGATTTGTTGATTGCAAACTGTTTTGAGGGTGCTTTCACACTAGCAATTTTGGTACACACCATTGACGTCAGAGTTCGGTTCGTTTAGATGTAGTTTCCCCTTCCTCTTGCAACTTAATTTTAATTTCCTCTTAATTTCCTAATGATTTTTGGCTCAAAAATAAAATAATTTTGACCCAAAAAAATGTATTGTTGGCTATTGCCACTAATGACTTATGACTGGTTTTGTGGTCCAGGTCACATATATCCTATGAGTGATTTAACATCAGTGTATTATTCAACATTTAACCTTCTACATATTAAGATGATTTAAACAATTTCTTTTACTTTATGTTAATATATAATCAATAAAACTAGCCTACAGTTTGATTGTTTATCATTCTTTTCTTTAAAGTCTGTATTTGGCCTCTGAGGAGTACTGAGGGTTTAGCAATGGCTAGGAATGCAGTAACAGTACTTACTCATTCAGCCCAGCTTCCAGAGATAAAATGTGAATTTGTCTTTCATAGTTTTTTTTATTTCGTTTGACTGTAACTTTTGTGTGTGTATATATATATATATATATATATATATATATATATATATATATATATATATATATAATAAGCTTTATTTTACTTTGCATTTTCCATCAAATAGAAGATGAATATTGTCTCTACATCTTATTGAGAAAGAACATTATATCAGTATGTTTTGGGAACGTTTTTGGTCAGATCTAGGCCAGGGCTCGAACAACTCCAACCTTGAAGAAGCTGTGTATCTAAATTATGTCTGTGCACAAGTATTTTTTTGTTTGTTAAAGATCAGTATTGGACAAGCTGGCACCTATATTCACAACCTGGAATGTCACAGCGGGCCTAATTCCAGGGTTCCAGCATCTGCAGTTTGGATCTGCTTCTGCCTATATAGCTGATGTGTGGAAATTTACTATGATTATCTATTGATAACTATTGATTATCTATAAAAAAAATATATATATTTGCATATTTTTACTTAGCCTCATGTTGTTTCAAAACAATATGACTTTCTTTCTTTTACAGAACACGAAAGAAAATATTTTGAAGAATGTTGGTAACCAAACTGTGTTGGTCTAAATATCAATTCAAATGCAGCTTCTGAAAAAAATATATCATGGCTGTTGTAGCCTAAACCTTTGTGTGATGTTTTAATTAAATAAAATATTTATTTCTAAAGCTACTTTTATCTACTTTCTAATTTTTGTATAATGTCTATTTAATGCTTTTCTAATTTAAAGGAACACTCTACCATTTTTAGAAATATGGCTTATTCAACTTCTTTCCTATTTAGATGTGGGCAAATGCATTTTTGTCTCAGTGCATGCATTGTTTTAGTTTGGCAGGGTTGCCGCTAGCTTAGCATAATGAATGGAATCCTATGTTGCCGGTTAGCATGTCCCGAGTAAAAGTGATAAACATTTAATACCCCCCCCCCCCCCCCCCCCACACACACACACACACACACACACACACACACACACACCTTTACTTCTTGTGGCCTGCGTATTCACAACGAGTACAAATAGTGATGCAGATTTAGACTGGGCGATTGCACATATTGACTTAGGGCTATATTATGGGGAAGCACAGGCAAAGCACTGCCACTTGGGCGCAGAGATATCGCACGACACATTGCGATCAACAGCCAGAGGACGTGAAGATGAGAGCCGTGATATCTCTACGGCCAAGTGTGCAGTGCTTCGCCTTTTTCTTTTTTTTGATTGGAGGCTACAAGAATGCATCACTCTTAAAATGGTATTAATCAACAGGGGTGTGCCATCACAAACTGGCATTTAGAGCTCAGGTATTTCATAATTGTAAACTAGCTTTAGAGAAAATGTCACAAACCATTATAAAGTGACACCCATTCCGAATCCGAAATGCATTATGAAAACTGGCACCAACCACTCAGAAGTGTGGTGATCTTGCCTGGCTCTTCCCAATGCACAGTAAAAGAAGTAGGTCTGTAGATTAAAATGGATTTCTATTATAATGTGCCTACAACAAGTCAAATTATTTAATGTAATATTTCTTTCAGTAAAATATCCAAAAACCACTAGGTCAGTGTTATAATTTTGTTCAGTTGAATACTTACAATATTCTAAATGTTTCCAACTATTTGTAAATCGTGAGAAAATTGCTATTTTAATCAAGGAACAGGGATGTGTCAGGGAGTCGCCTATCAATTGTGTCATATCTGCATTACCCTCTGTTATTTTTGAAACGCTTTACTCTTGCAACACGTGTATAGCTTCTGCCGTGCGCATGCACAGAATAATGTCATAATATAATTTTCATAAACACACTCAAATGTATCTAATATTATAAACAGTGTTATTATAATGACGCTATAATAAGTAGTAACATTATAATAAGCTGCGTTATCTCATTCATGACCGGAAAAGCGGAAATGGCGCCGGCTACTGTGGCAAAATAAAAGTCCCACTTGTTGCGTTCATTATTTACAATCGTTTCAGAGGCCTTGCTAAGCTCCCAAAACACTTGGTCCTTCTCTGCTTCATACAGTAACGTTAATGATCGCGTCCATGAACATGATTTTTGCCAGAGTCCTATCCCGATTCTTTTCTATCGGCTGTGAGGTGAAGACCACATGTCCCAAGATTCTGAGCTCAAACTTGGCGTCATCAAGCTACAACTTTGTTTTGAATAGGCGCCCTTTAGTGGACGGAAAGTTACATAGTGCACCTTTAAGAAAACATTCAGGCATCTCCATAAGGAATGCATGTTCACACTGTAAAAAAAGTTGTATTTCTTATTACATAATTCCATCAAATTATGTGTGAAATGTTAAAACAATAGATGAGATCCATATTCTTATTCAATTATAGGCCTATACATAGTTTATTTATTTATATCAGACTCTGATTACTTGTTTTTGCTACCATCTAAATTACAAACACGCACAGGATGTAACTGTTACTGCAGTATTTGTAGTAACCCATGATAGATGTTTCCAAGAATGGGCAGTTTGCGTAACAACAGCATTTCAACAACGTTTAGTGGCATGTGCAACAAAAATACAGATGTACACACTGTGAGCGGGCCCAGCCGTTATTACGGTATATGTAGTGCCGAGCTCAAGATTATCTCATTCAAACAGGCAGTACAGCGTTGGTGGCATACATCAATTGCCAGGGAGGTTTGTGCTCACACGCCCCCTTGCAGAGGATGGCACATCGCTTTCTCTTTTGGGCGGATCAGTGCTTCCTCTCAGTCCGGGCAGTTCATGTACCAGGCAGATTTAAAGGGATAGTTCACCCAAAAATAAAAATTTGATGTTTATCTGCTTTGCCCAGTGCATCCAACATGTAGGTGTGTTTGTTTCTTCAACACAAATGAAAATGTTTAACTCCAACTGTTGCTGTGTGTAGGTCATACACAATTAAAACAAAAAAACATGCTTAGAAAACATGCACAAAGAGCCCTGTGGCTCATGACGACACATTGATATCTTAAGACACAAAACGATCAGTTTGTGTGAGTAATCGAGCTGTATTTATATAATTTTTTACCTCAAATACAACACCATATCCAAAAGCTTGGAACGTGGTTAATTTCCAGTAAGGTCAAAATACACGCTCTGGGTATACGAGCCAGAGCGTGAAGTGAAGCGCGTTCCAGGTTGTTGGATAGCGTTGCATTTGAGGTAAAGAATGATCTAAATACGGCATGAGCCACAGGGCTCTTTGTGCATGTTGTCTAAGCATGTTTTTTTTTGCTCTCATAGAATTGTTACCCATTCACATGATTATATGACCTACACACAGCAACGGTTGGAGTTATAAATCTTCATTTGTGTTTTACTGAAGAAACAAAGACACCTACATGTTGGATGCACTGGGGGTAAGCAGATAAATATCTTCTTTTTGCGGGGTGAACTATCTCTTTAACTGTGGAGTGGACACATTTTACTGAAGATAGTTTGCAGTTTTATCCGCAGAAGTAAGCTTCAATACTCAAAAAGGAGTTTGTAGGCCACAGCACATTACACAGTACATTTCCACAGCAATTATACTTTACACAGGTCCCTAGCTACATCAATACGTGGGGTTGAATGATTCTGATTGGTCAAGAAATAGATAAACTTAGAAAATCTCCACATATGGACTGACAGACAGAAGCATATCTCCAGTGATTATTCAGATGACAACAAGACCTTGGTTTATAGGGACAAAGTGACTCTCCCAGAGGATAGAACTGCGTTAGGCTCCAGCTTGTCAGGAAAACAAGTCATTCCATTTCAAGTCCACCAAGAATACTAGTGCACATACACAGATACACAGAGCTTCTTCAAGGTTGAAGTTGGCCAAGCTCTGGCTCTAAACAGGAAACTTTTCCAAAACTTGCTGATAAGTTGTACTTTTCTCTTAGTGAGAGGTTCAAACAATATTCATCCTTATTCTCTAGTGACTGAAGGTAAATGCTTTAACTAAGAAGTGGTCATGTAGGTGATAGGCTGACCCCAGTGACCTTGGCTGTCTTGGTCAGCTAGTAGAGTAAATAATACACAGATACACTGAGTAAATATCAGGCATAACATTATGACCACTGACAGGCGATGTGAATAACACTGATTATCTCTTCATCACAGAACCTATTAGTGGATTGGATATAGGCGGCAAGTGAACATTGTGATGGTTATGGTCAGAGGATCTCCAAAACTGCAGCTCTTGTGGGGTGTTCCCAGTCTGCAGTGGTCAGTATCTATCAAAAGTGCTCCAATGAAGGAACAGTGGGGAACTGGCGGCAGGGTCATGGGTGGCACAGGCTCATTGATGCATGTGGGGAGTGAAGGCTGGCCCGTGTGGTCTGATCAAACAGTCAAGCTACTATAGCTCAAATTGCTCAAGAAGTTAATCCTGGTTCTGAGAGAAAGGTGTCAGAATACACAGAGCATCGCATTTTGTTGCATATGGGCTATAAGAGCATCAGAACTGGACCACAGAGCAATAGAAGAAGGTGGCCTGGTCTGATGAATCACGTTTACTTTTACATCACGTCAATAGCTAGGTGTGTGCGTTGCTTGGGGAACACATGGAACAAACTCAACCTAATAACAGGATTATTCTCTTGCTTGCTTGATTTCCGGGATACTGTATCTAATTTGCAGGCATCGGGGAGCCACTATCAATATGCAGGATGTCTGATATATTGTCTTTAACGAGAAACTGTGCATTGCGTTCATATTCTGGGTTCATCTGCTTGTCTGTACATCATTTGCATCATCAATAAGGTGCATATTGAATTTTAAATTTCTGGCTAGTATTACAAACAAATTGAGCTGGCAATAGAGAAAAGCCTCTGTCCTCTGGGTGTTAACAGTGATATCATGTAAAAAATATGAATAGCAAAACAACCATCAAATCAATTCCCAATGGATAAAATCAATTCCCAATATACATTGCAATAGGGAAGAAAGGACTAATAATCACTTCAGTTTCATGCCGACTTTAATTCATGTTAACCCTCACGGTATTCCTCACTTAGCAAAGCCATTATCTTGCCATCATCTTGCCATTATTGTTTTGTGTATAATGCTATGGCAGTAAAACACAATAATGCCACAATCAATATAAAAAACTTTGTAGATAAAACTAAAAAATAAAGAAAATCATATACAAATAAATGCCTATCAAGCTCTATGCAGGCTGTGTTTTAGTTGAATAAAACTAAACTGCATATATTTATGATCAAATATACTTCATCATGGTTGTTCTGCCCTCTCAAATTTACCCTGTATTATATTTTCCATGAATTTCTTATTGCTGTAGTTTTTTAAAGATCACTTAGCCTTTTAAAAAAAAATCATGTTCACAATTTTTGTGCTGTTTGTGTGTGTCTGTGTTAAAGTGCAACAAAAGTCAAAGAGTTTCTTGTCATTCTAATGAAGTAACACATTTTAAGAAGTCAAAATGTGAAAATGTTCAGTCTAGAATGACCAAAGATGCCATTAAGGCAGATAAAAATATGTTTTAGCCTACATCCTCCTGGAAACTTCCAGAGATAATCTTGATTAATTCCATACTTCGACATTCTGATTCTAGTGTGTGTGGTGCAACATACCTGGCCTCGTCATCTGCTCAGTTAATATTGATTTAAGTCTTTTTTTAAATGTTGTTAAATATTTTTATTACTTGTATTATCCTTCAGTTCATAAAACAAATTATATTTTTCTTGTATAATGTCTAATGTAAATATGTCACTAATGTCTAAATATGTTCTTGTGTAATGTCTAAATCTCTGGGATAGTTCACCTCAGAATGATGTCATCCTTTCCTCAAAACCTGTATGAATGAATTCCTTTCTTCTGTGGAACATAAAAATATCAACGTCAATGGCGACCAAGTCTGTTTGGTTATACCAACATTCTTTAAAATATCTTCTTTTGTGCTCAGCAGAACAAGAAGTCCTACAGGTGTGTAACAACATAATTATGAATACAAAATTAAGAATTTCCATTTTTGGGTGAACCTCTTTTAGATTCTCACAGAGATCTTTCTCTCTTTCTGTTCCTTGTTCTTCCGAGCAATGCTTTTTTAAATTGGAATTCTAAATGTTTTTTTTTTTTTTAGCCATGTATCAAAGGATTTATGCTCACCAATAATATATCAAAAATGAATTCTGTCCTCTGGATATTTTTTACTTTTACAATAGTTAGTTGTAGTAATCATTTTGAGTCACAAGATGGCGGCAAATTAGCGCTTGCATGAGTATAACTCATGGGAACCTTCTGACAATGATGTGAAAATACTTTAATATAGGCCTACACTATTTATAAAAAAAAAAAATACAACTTAAATATTTAAACTTTATTAATTATTTAAAATGTATTATAAGCATAGGCAAATTTTAAACAGTTTAGAAAAATTTTAAGCAGCAGCAGGTCACATTTCACTATAGGACAATATTAGAAATATAGCTTCTAATTTTCTATCTAATTCCTCTTATTCTCTGTGTTTATTCTATTTAGATTCTCATTATTGGACACTCAATGAAAATGCTTTGTTGTATGTTTGGGTGAAATATGACAAACTGAAACAAACTAGCATTTTTAGAGTGTACTGAAAGAAAAATATTTACTTACATTTGTTTTAGACAGAGGAATTAAATGGATATGGCCTTTTGTTTTAAAAGATTAACATTTTGTTTGAAATCCATCGTGTTCATGTGTTCAACAAAGCACAGATACAGCACAAATATAAAAATAGAGAGATTCAAAGCTGGGAACAGTTCTATGCAGTTCACTTAAAGAGACTTCTGGTGTATCAAATAGCTACATTAAAAAAAAAGAAAAAAAACAGACATGTATTCTATCAATTATCATAGGCTTATAATGATATTTTGAGATGTCATGCTTGAAATGTAAATTTAAGATTTCAAAACCACAAATAAGTCCACATACAATATTCATATTGAATCCCCATGCTGAAACGGAAATGAATGAGAAGTTTCCTGTGGTGACATGTCCTATTGAAACATGAGGCCTGGGATTAATAAAGTTATTATTGAAACTACAGACAGTGTACTGAGACACACCTCTTTAAACTGTTAAACCGGGACATCTTGTCATCCTGCATTTCCCCAACGGCATATAGCTGTCTGCAAGATTAGGAGTTTTCCAGTTTCAATCTGACATCTTTAAACTATTTGAGTTTGAGTATTATAAAACAATGGACAATTGGGAGTGTCTGTTTGTGTAGGTTATGTGCTCTGAAGCTCTGAATACATACATCTAAACCACGCTTAAAGGAGGTTTGGCTGGTTTGCATCACGATTTCAATATTGACACTAATAAGAAAAGTTTATTGAGCACCAAATCTATGAGAATGATTTCTGAAGGATCAAGTGCACTGGGTTCACGTGAGACTTGATCAATGATGCTGAACATTTTTGTGAGATGAGAAAAAAATAAAAAATAAAATAATTCCCAAATAAAGCAAATAATTTTTTTGTAATTTCAGTGGGATTAAGCCAATATATATAATTGCTTCATGTAAGATCAATAGAAGTTTATAGTATGTCTGTGTCCAAATTAACACTAGTTTACATAAGAAACAGTCTTCTGAACAGCAAGATTGCGTGTGGCATATAGACCATACTAATATTACAGACATTCAAAAGTTTTCAGTCAATATTTAAGTTAATAGAGCAACATCAGATATAAAGTTTTAACAGGATCTTAATGCTGGTTATTATATATTTGTTCCACCTTAAAGGGACTTACAGTTTAGTAGGCCACTTTTGTTATATTGTTAAAGCTTAAAAAAGTGAAAAACTCACACAACAAATCTTTGTTGTATCACCACATTAAACCTGGTCGTCTCAGTGATAAATCACTTGCAGTAAGATAAGAAAATATTTGTAGAAGACAAGCTCCCCCTGGTGTTCAAGATTGGGAAAATAAACCTCTGATTTTCAGCAGGATCTTTTATCAGCAGAGAATATACATTCAGTTTTCACTTTCTCCACACATAGATAGACATTCCATAGACGTAATGGTTTTTATACCATACAAACCGTATTTTCTATTCCCTTACACTGCCCCTACCACTAAACCTACCCATCACAGGAAACCTTCTGCATTTTTACTTTCTAAAAAAAACCTAATCCTGTATGATTTATAAGCATTTTGAAAAGTGGGGACATGGCCAATGTCCTCATATTACACTCTCTCCTTGTCATACCTATGTCATACCTATGTCATTATACACCTCATATGTCACACACACACACACACACACACGCACACGCACACGCACACGCACACACACACACACACACACACACACACACACACACACACACACACACACACACACACACACACACACACACACACTTATTAAGATAATCAGCAAATAGATACAGCCACAGTAGCCCTGTTGTTCTTTTGTGTGGATTGCTGTAAGGCTATAGTCAAATGGGGATGTTGGAAGTGCTAAACTTTATTAACTATAAATAGCACTAAAAGAGTTAATTGGCTTGTAATCATAGGGGAAACACTTTAAGTGCTATATAGCACCTATGTTTTTGTCAAATGCTGTTTTGTAGGATCAAAAGAGGTATTCATTCAAAGACTACTACAGCCAATCAACATGGCTTGGCTTTCTCTCATCCTCCAATAGTATTCCTCCTTCCACATAATGCAATTAAACTGCAACTGACAGCTTTCAGTATCCAAACTGTTTTGCATCCCACCAACTTTCTTTCAGTGTGCATGGTTTTAAATTGGTTCATTTATGGTTGTATGGTTCATATGTACATTCCAAATATCCATTTCCACTGTTTGAACGTTTGAATATTATGTGAATTTTATTCTGTACACATAGGCCTATATTGTTTTTATATAGGAAAGGCAGACCAGTTTTGTTAACCGGAATTATTAAAACTAAAGCGTGACTCAACGTTCAGTGAATTTAAAAGGGTCATAACATAGAAATGTTTTATTATTATTTAATGTTGAGGTTCACTTATAATGTTAATAAAGTTCTTGTTGAGGATGTGCGTGTTTTATTTTCAGATCAGGTTTAAAGGGGGTCTTTAAAGAACCCCAATCATCAAATGTATACACTGGAAATTACAATAGGGTTTAACTCTCCTAAATGTAATCTTTGTTCTCAATGATCTCTCGGCATGTACTTGCACATTTTGGGGGGATTGTCCCTGTCTCTCACCTTTTTGGACTCTCACAGGACTTGCCAATTTCAACAGAATTTTTGTTGGACACTGATGTACGTATGTTGGACCCCATGTCACTTTTTTATATTTACTTTTACTTTTTAAATGCTAGTAATCGGCTGCACACAATGGACAGACGAACATGGACAGTGTCTTTGTTGGACATATATCCTATATGTCAAGACTGAATTTATGGCATTTAAAAAAAAAGGTGTCAACATTCTTTTTATTTCTATATTTTCAAAGTCTACTAGGTGGGAAGGTTTAGGGTGGGTTCTAGAAATGACTTCTCTTCTTGTCATGTGCTATGGCGTATAAGGACGGGGCTATTGCAGTCTGTCTAGTTTTTGCTTTGATTTGGTTAGCAACGGCCAGTGCAAAATGCTCTGAACAAACATATAAACCTCTGATGCAATCCAGTGTTATGCTGAATTTCGATCCCCTGCCAAATTATTACCGCCCTCATTGAAGTCACTACCTGATTTCCTAATCCTAACTAATCCTAGACCTAGGGGCGTAATAATCGGGTGGGGTTCGATATTCCGCAAACCAACAAATTAAACCATCCGCTCATTTCCAGTGCTGGGATCCTTCTGAAGTCTGCACAGAGACTCAAATGAGTTCTTTAAAGGACTTTAGAGCAAACATTCTTTCACTCTTCCATTTTTTCCTGTTGTCGACAGACTCGAGCATGAATAGGCCTGTCAGAACCTGAATGCACATCTGTATACGGTATCCAGTGTAGACAGCATCAGTGATTAGAATGGGTTCTTTCAAAAAAGGCTTCTATTTGCTTTAGCCGTTGCGCATCTGAATGGCAGCGGGCGGGGCCTATGGTGCGATGATATGCAAATGTATTTGCCTTTATTTGACATGACAGGTCACATAATATTGTTTTTGTAGCTTGAATAAATGTTTTGTTTAAGGGGAAGGATGTTAATCTATGGAAGTTACAGGATGTTTTAATGCTTCAAAGACCTCTTATATGTCAAGGGATCAAGACAATTTAGATTTTTCATGTCATGACCCCTTTAAAAGTCAAATAACAGATTATAAAGTTAAAGTCATAGTCAAACAAACAAACTAACAAAAAAAAAAAAAAAAAAAAAAAACCTCTGCTGCAGATGGCTCAACACAAGAGGGAGCCAAATCATCCCTTTTGAGACAAGACAGTAATCACGAGATCATCATCTATCAGCATGACAAAAGACAGACCACACAGATAAGAAAACACACATCCACTCATTTTCTGCTTTATTTATAGACGAGAAACTCTGTAACAAGATAGATTCCATTGAAAAAGTCAAAGATTTTATTTAGGTCACCACCTCAACCCAAGTTTGACTCTACAGGTACAAGAGATGATAAAACTGAGTCAATACACATAACTTAAATCTGGAAAGGCACCAAATAAATACAAATAAATAAGCAATTAAAACAATCCCAGAAAAAATAAATAGCAATACAAAAAAAAAAAATGAAAAAAATAAAACACTTTCCAGTTTCTGGTTTTGTACAAATCCACCATGCAATCTTCTAGGACTGATACAGAACATTCTTTCATTGATACTCCACTTCCAAAGTTCCAAAGCTGCTCTTTTTATCAATGTATAGGAAGCAACTGAGGGCCTAAATCGGACCCCTATGAAAGAGACGGGCTGTCCGTATTCTCCTCGACCAGCAAGGTGCTTGTTGTGGATGCACTTCCACCAGCCTCGTGTCTCTCGTTGTTTTTAGCCCCCTCATTCAGACTTTTGCAGAACCGTGAGAGGGACCCAGAGCCAGACAGTAAGAACATCCAGGCCCACGTTAAGGATTGTGGGAGGTGTGTTTATGTGTGGTAGCCAGCTGATCGGCTTTACCACAACCCCAGGTCCTATGAGCTGGCGGCGCTGTTGAATTTGTCCAGAACGGTGGCGTTGACTTTCTGGAAGATCCACTGTTGTGTTTCGGACTCGGGGTCGCACTTGTTCATGAAAATCCGCTTATCGCCCGGGCTACAGTCCATGCAACCGCTGCTCACCAGGTGGTACAAAGATTTATCCTGGAGCAAGAAGAAGATGGGAAGGAGAAAAAGAGAGAGGAGGGTGAAATAAAATAAATAAACAAGCGGCAGAGGTCTAATCCTGCATTATCTCCTGCTAGCCTTCAGTCAGATTACAGGAGGGGAACTGAAGAACCAAACATGGAATACACTAATCAGAAAAGCTGACTTTATTTCTTGGCTTGAGTTTGGAAGTGAAACGTAAGAAATAGAGAAATGATGGACAGGAATGGCGGTATAGGGTGTTTTCTCTGAGGATGCAAAGGGCCTCCTCAGAAAATATCCACTGTGCAAAAATAAATTAATGCAAGTATTACGAAATATGACATTAATAAGTGTAAATCACACATTTTTCTAAAGTGAAGTGACACAGAGACACCAGCGGTTCTAGTGTGAAACTGCGACACTCTTTCCTCCACTGAGCCCATTGAGTTTTAACAGAGCCCCTTCAGCATGCTGTGGGTTAATGCAGAATAAATGGAGAAAAGTCAGGAGGAGGCAATGCCTCTATCACATTTTGATCCAGCCTATTATGTTGTTCAAGAAATACATTTTATTCGCCTATTACTTTGTTCAAGTGATACATTTTGTGTGTATTCCACATCTGTATGTTAGTCTGAATTAAGTAAACAAATCACCCACATTATTAACGTTTTACTGTATGTCATATCAAAATCAAACTGGAAATGATTTAAAACCATGCCCCTTAAGGGTTTTTAGTGATAAGCCAGAAATAAAAGTTAGGAAAAATATGCCAAAAAAAGTATACAAAAGTATATAGAATATTTATGGAGCAACACATTTTGTGTGAAAATAAATAAATCATAAAAGTGGTTTATTTTGTTTAAAAATCTTGTAAATGTATGGCTGTCGAAGGGGGCCTTTTACCCCACACACAGGGTAACAGGCTCACCAGCATGGGGCAAAAGGCACACATTATTGATACAAATAATAATATTTTTGTATGTTTTTAATAATGTCTAAGTTAATACTTGTTTTTTAAATAATCACTTTTTGAAAATAATTATTTTGTGTTCAATAAACATGTAATTAAAATATGAGAATATAGAAATATATTTTTTAAAATATAGAAAAAATAATTTAAGAAAGTAAAGATTCTGAAAGCATCGATAGAAATCACATAATAATTTAATATAGATTTACAGTAATATATTATATTTTGTTATATGATATGATTAAAATCATACTTTCAAATATGATGGTTTCATTATAAATATGGTGAATTATCTCTAAGGTGGACCTAACTTAATATGTGATATTTCCAATCTGAATCTAACCATGTCATATCAACAAATGGAAAAAGCAAGGGCTCTTTTCACCCCAATACCATACTTTTACATATTCTTCCATTATTGAAAAATAAACTTAAAATCATTAAGACTCAAAATATAATCAATAATTTAAGTGATTCTTATTTGTTACTTAAATCTGTAACATTTTTAAAAACATCACATTTTATGGTTTTTCACAGAAGCTTTGGTACATTTCTCAGATCACAACTGAAATTCTCGTTCAACCTCCACATCATCAAGTCACTTCTGCACATCATAAAAGTAATTTCTCATTGTTCTGAACAAAATGCAATTGATTAGGTGCAACTGTCTGCTGCTCCCTACATATAATCACTTATCTCATGTCTATCAAAATGTATTATTCACATTGACTAGTCTTACCTCTCAAAAATATAGGCATTAGTTCCTTGCAAGTCATTAAATGCAAAATGGTTGAACTAGTTGTCATAATGCATCATGTATATTTTCTATACACTCCTAATCTTTAAGTCATTATAAAAGATTTTTTGACCAGTTTTTATGCCACTGGTCATAATACATATCAGCGGTTTCCACTATTCTTCTTACATTACTTTTCAAATCTGATAGAGCTAGATCCTCCAACGATCAACAAGTTTTCTAAAAGAGTTCAAATGTCATCTCAGGTTTCATGCGACAAGCAGAGCTCAACACAGTGTTATAAATTCTGACATTGGAAGAACAAAAAGGAAACAAACAGGGTCAACAGTCAGGCAGAGGAAGAGGAGTAAGGATGAGTGGGTACGGAGGCAAAACAGTGGAAGAGGTAGAAAAGGCCAAGAGTGACATGTTTCTGATGAAATAAGTCACTACTGTGGACCATGTTTTCAATCATGACCTTATGGCTGAGGCAGGTCAAAAGGATTCAAACGTTTGTAGACCGAACAGGTATGTTATCAGACAATGTTCAATACTGTGCTGTGATGCTATATTACAGCACTCCAGTTTTTTACACTATACAGTAAATATAAAGATAAATGTAAAGATAGACAGAACTATAGACAAGACAGACAGACAGAAGTATAGATAGATAGACAGACAGACAGACAGACAGACAGACGTATAGATAGACAGACAGACAGATATAAGTATATATAGACAGACAGACAGAAGTATATACATAGACAGACAGACAGATATAAGTCTATATAGACAGACAGACAGACAGAAGTATATATAGACAGACAGACAGACAGACAGACAGACAGACAGACAGATATAAGTATATATAGACAGACAGACAGACAGAAGTATAGATAGACAGACAGACATACAGACAGACAAAAGTATAGACAGACAGACAAATATACAGAACTACAGACAGAAGTATAGACAGACAGCCAGACATATAGATAGACGTATAGATAAACAGACAGATAGACAGAGCTATAGATAGAAAAAACATACGTACAGAAATATAGATAGACAGACAGATAGACATAAAGAAAGTATAGACAGACAGAAGTACAGATAGACAGACAGATATATAGAAGTATAGATAGACAGACATATATACATAACTATATATAGATAAGACAGACAGACAGAAGTATAGATAGACAGACAGACATACAGACAGACAAAAGTATAGACAGACAGACAAATATACAGAACTACAGACAGAAGTATAGACAGATAGACAGACAGACAGACGTATAGATAGACGTATAGATAAACAGACAGATAGACAGAACTATAGATAGGAAAACATACGTACAGAAATATAGATAGACAGACAGATAGACATAAAGAAAGTATAGACAGACAGAAGTACAGATAGACAGACAGATATATAGAAGTATAGATAGACAGACATATATACAGAACTATATATAGATAAGACAGACAGACAGAAGTGTAGACAGACAGACAGACAAATAGACAGAACTACAGACAGACAAATAGACAGAACTACAGACAGACAGACATATATAATTTCAATATGTATGTGTATAGATAACCCTTTAATAATGATGTGTGCAAAAAATGTATGAGCTATTCAAAAATTTACTTAGCAAACTTGCCTGTCATTTCTGAGCTTTCACGTCTTCTTTCACATTACATAAATGTGTGTGGTCACATGACAAAACAGAACTCATGTAGACATCTTAAATGTGCATTAAAAATGAACATTTGCTTCATAATAGAAGTTGTTTTTTTAATACCACACTAAAATATGTGAGACAAAATTGTGGTAAATGCTCTGCCATGACGCTTTAAGTTTGGCGTCAACTGAAAATTTAGTAACTAACTTAAAATGTAAAAATGTGTAAACATTAATTATAACTGGAACATTAATTTACATTGGTTTAAAAGGAAGCATTAACTCTTTCCTCGCCAGCATTTAAAAAAAAGTTACCAGCCACCGCCAAGTTTTTTGAGCATTTTCACAAAAATGTAACAGCCCATAGAATATTTTGTTTTATGAATATTTGAAAATGGAATATATCAAAAGAAAGAGCAGGCCCTCTTTTAAATGACAACAAAAAAACTTTTATTCAAGCTTCATCCATTTTTTTTAATCAACACTTGAATATGGGTAAAAAAAACATTTTGAACAAAAAGCTGAGAAAATCAGGTTTTTGTGAAAGACTGTATCCAGATCAGATTTAGAGCGATGATCAAACACAGATGGAGGAGATCAAGTCCATCAACACCCCTAATGCTAGCACAGTCCTGTAGCTCGTCTTGAGTCCACATTTCATTCAGTCACATTAGATAGTTTTGATTTATAAGATGTTTAATGTTATTTTGCATATGCATCTGCATTTTGTTCTCATTAGAAAATGTGTAATATTGCCCCCTAGCATCTGACAGTGCAAGGAACCCCGGAAAATTCTGACCTGGAAGCGTCTTTTATAGCCTGGCGTGGTCATACTCAATTCTAGTCAGAATATGAGTCTGATACTGCTCCATTGGGCTGTGATTATGGGGTGTGTTTCAACCGAACCAGGAAAGACCTCAATTAGATAGACGTACAACCAATCAGAGCAACGAAGCAACGCATAACGTTAGGTGTCAAATGTCAACAGAACTCAACTGCACTGTGTTGCCAAGTCTGTGTTTTTTCCACGGGTTGTTTTCTATGTCCGCGGGTTGAAGCGATCTCTTTTATGTGATATATAGACCAAGGAATGCAAATTTTAGTAGGCAACATTGCCAAAATAACACACATTTTATCCCCCAAAGGCAATTTTTTTTCTGGACAACCCCCAAAAAAGCCACTGGGCTTGTTTTGGGCTAGTGTTGGTGGGTTTTGTTGTAAAAACCTGCCAACCCTGTCTGCATGCACGCTGGAATAAACGTTAAAAGAAAAAGATGAGTGTAAACGATCGTTGCGGCTTTGTAAAAAAATAATTTAAGGATACACAGAATACTTACCAACACGATCATCATTTCTGAGAAAAAATTGTGAAGATGAATGCATATACCAACACAGTCTCACCCCTACTCGTCAAATGTTGCCGAACGGTCAAGGGACCCTGACGTCAGCTGTTGACGCACAGGGTACCCCTAAATCGCCATTTTTCGACGTACTGGGTAATCCACTGATTTCAATGAGAAACCTAGGACGTCATAAACAGACGTGTTGGGCATGTGAATGTTATCGTTATGATGGAATATATTGGGTTATATTTTTTACATTATGACATGTTGGAGTGTGATTCTCAATTTAATCAGCCAGCACAATTGTATTTACATTTATTTACGCTATGATACACGTTTGAAACAGCAGTCAAACCCCACCCCGCCCTAAACCTACCCATTTGCGTATTATATGATATAAAACACAGACTGTAACAGACAACAGGCACACTTTATTGAAAAAGTCCAACTATTCCGAGGCCAAACGATTGAATTGTGTGAAGAAAAGACCCAAAAGCAATCACCGTCTCTATCCGCGCCGCGCGCCGCGCGCCGCGCGCGCCCCGGCGTCACACTGAAGACGCCACAGGTAGACCCCTCGGCGTCACGCGATGGACGAACTGGGAACCCAATTGCTTTCAGTGGGAAACCTTTGGCGTCAACATTAGACGGCAATTCTATCGGTATGAAATCGCGCTGAAGAAGTCTCATTCAGAACACATCGCGATGTTTGGAATCAGATCACGTGTGCCACATGTTGGTGAGTAGTCATACATATTATGTCCTAATATTTGATATGAAGTATTTTCTGCTTGTCGTTATCGATCATGTTCAGTCACTGCATTGTATCTGTCATCATCTCCACTGAGGCTTTGCATTTCTTTGCTTTCTAAATAAACACACCTTGCTAATAGGGTGATTAAACACTGTCACGTGACGTGCTATAGACCTTTAAACATTTGTCAATATTTAATAATAATTACTAGTGTAGTTCCAACGTGGCATTTGTAGTAGAAGCACAATAAAAAAAAAAAAAAAAAAAAAAAACACTTGCCATGCCACACACACCACAGTATTGGTAGTTTTAATGTGATATTTGTTGTAAATAAACAGTAGCCACAACAATTACCATGCTTTAAATGCATTTTAATGTAAAATCCAAATATTGTTATTTAAATAGTATACTTTATAATGCTATATATTATATATTATGACTTTTTTCTCTCTTTCTTTTTTTTTTTTTACCTGAAAAGACCAAAAGGGCCTCTCGGACTCAGTCAACCCATTCTTGTTTGTGGAGAAGTAACGGAGAAAACCAAAAGCTGCAACAGCAAATATTTGTAATGGTATGTATGTGTTGGTTTGAACCCTTTATCAAACATTTTATTAAGCATTTGTTGTTACTTATTCTTACAAATCCCATATCTCAATCAGTAAGAACATATTCCCGAAGTCTTAATAATTCACAAGATTTAACAAGTTGTCAAATTCGTATGATTCTCGTACATATAGCTCTGAAAAAAATTAAGAGACCACTTAACATGCATTTCTAAATGTTAAGTGGTCTCTTAATTTTTTTTCCAGAGCTGTATTTGTATATGAAGAGTTCAGATGCAAAAGCCTCAAAAAGCCACTTCGGTCACATGACATCAGATATTCAATTATTTTTTCTTAATCAGATCACTTGCACTGTTTATAACGTCCCGTTTGCATGTAAATAATTTATGTGATCACAAAATCAAGTGAGTTATCTACATTTTCAAACAAATTCTTATGATATAGCTTGCTATTACATACTTTTAACTGTCTTAATTTATATGTTTTAAAAACAATAGTATTTGCACAGAGTAAATGATACTTTCTTGTTTTACAGAAGAGAAGAAAGACCAGACCTTATATCGAAGCAAGCTAAGAAAATAAGTCCTTTGTTTAGGGTGAGGAAGGAAGATGGACATCTTGTGCCCGAAGAAGACAGAAAAGTGCGCAAGTCCATTGGTATGTCTTGTATTGAAGCAATGCTGTAATATGTAGTACAACATTTGATGTTGATCTCTCAAAGGACTATTCATTTCAACAGTGATCATTCTTTCTACTCTGATAAAATACGTACCATTATTCATGTCTAAATATTTTAATAACTCCTAAAATAAGCAAATGAGGTTCTGTATCTTGGATTTATTTAAAATGGTAAATATTTGTTTTCCCTTTTTGATACAATTATTATTACACTTTTGGCCTTCAGTTCTTAAAAACTACTCCGTCTGTTTGTCTTAGATAAAAGCAGACAAGTGTGGGAAAAAGCATTTAGTTGTTATAAACTCCATGTATTTCTCCATTGTTTTGTAGACCATGGATGGTTCTGGGTAGCTTTAGAAGATAATGAGTTGGGACATATTAGGAATCAAATAGTAAATGTTCTTTGAATTATGTGAAATATCTGGTTAGTTCTTTCTAAAAGATCTACTGTTTAAAAGGTTGCAGTTGATATGGGTAAATTAGTTTTTGTTCAGTACTTGGCTAATATTATGGGCTGCAATATTATACATAATGCTTCAATGTGTATATTATTTTATGTACTGACTGCTGCTTTGTAAATTTAAATCAGGAATTGGCATTTCTGCCCATTTTGAGGTGGAGAGTTTACTGAAGAACATAGGTTAACCTGACTGTACATTAAACTTAATCTGAATTGTGTTTGTTGTTTTACTTTTAGACCAGGACTGGAGAACGCCGGATTATACGACTTCTTCCTCTGGTTGAGAAAAGGCTACACAACATCAGTGATCACATCATCTGTACATTGATTATACTGTAGGGTACAAGTGGGCGAACTGTTTAGAAGAAGAAGAACATGAACATGATAGAGGGAAGAGACAGAAACCAGTCTAGTTGTAATAATGAATCATTATTTTCCAACACTATATCAAATCTGTTTTCTGTATCATAGTTGACTGGATGGGATTATGTGGCACTCATTTGTGTGGCTTCAGCAGCTGTGAATGGATTAATATGATGTTAATGTGTTTTTTAAAACCCATTTTTATTTATCTTGAATCTAATTTGACTTTATTCTACTTTATCAACTGTATACTGTATCCTCCAATAAAGTGTTGAGTGATAAAGTATGGTGAGTATTGTGTATGGTGTTTGGTACAGTAAATACACATTCAACAAGTTTATTTAGGTTATCTAATTAATTACCAAGAATATTTTTACTTGAGAAGTAAACATTTTTTATCTGGTTATATTATATTTGGTACAATGCTCCAAAAAGTTGTATATACTTGCATGCTGTGACAAGTATGTCAGTTTTCAGTGAAATAAAGGGAAGGATTACAAACACTTCAAGCTTAACTGAAGATGATCCATGTTGATCATTCTGGTACATCTACTACTGCAATAAACATTAAAGCATGCACATTTTCGATGCCAGGTACGTGAAGAGGGTGTAGATGAAATTGTGACAATGTCTCTTGTTATTTTACTTAATGGTGCATGGTCCTATATTTAATAGTAATAATGAAGTGTAAATAATATAAATAGTTTTTGTTTACTCTGGAAAGTGGATAATGGCAAGTTGTTGCAGGTTCATCCATTATATTTATTAGTGTTTATCCATAAAATAAAAGAAAACTTAATAATTATTATTTTACAACATTTCTTTCAAATATTTCTGTATTTCATCAGATGGTCTTACAATATCAAAACCTATACACAAGCATGACGTTAGAATAGAAAAGACAAAATACTCTGATATTTAAATGTGACTCAAAGTTTGTTGTCCGTGATGAGGAGAATAGATCTGTGTATGTGGTACTGCCCTTACACCTCCAGGGACCCAGTAGTGGCCCCTTGAAGAGCAAAAAAAAAGCATATTTCAAATGGCTTTAACTCAAAGTCTGGTTAGCGTATCACAGAGAAAATTGGCAGGACAACTGCATATGCAATGTTTACTAAATAATGTTGGCCACAGTTTTCAGACATATATGGAAAGCTGCCATAAAGGTTTTTTTAAAAGTGCTCACAGTAAAATATACAATTTCAGCTTGGCCCTCATATATGTCATATAGGTTTACACAATGAACATATTTTAATATCCAGTTGTCCATTAAATATGTTATTTACTTAACATTTATTGTTTCATTATGAAACCTTTTAAACTACATTACCCATATATCTGTCATTGTATCAATGCAATGGGAAACATGGCGCTGTAGTTCATAGAAGTGTGCAGAAATGCTTAGGGTTAGGGTTGGGTTCTCAGTAAAGGAGTCATTTCTCAGAACATAGCGACACTTTATAGTTAGCTTAACGTATTACTGACGTAATAACACCAAAACATACTTTGTAACATGAAACGCCGTTTTATATGAGTTAAAACAGATAGTCCAATCACAGCGCGTTCTGCGATAAAGTCACAGCCAATGACAACCCAGCTGAACAGAGGCGTCACACTTACTTGTCCATTTATGGTAAATTATATCACATCTCATCCGGTTCAACTGAAGGGGTAGATTCCTTAAAGAATTAATATTTAGGCTAAATATTATATTTATTATAATAAATATTAAATATTATTTATTCTAAATATAGGCTAAATATTTATTTATTCTAATTAAATAATAAAACTCACATTTTAAAATGAAAGTCTTCTTTGTGTGGTTAAACTGATGCATAATAAATATATTTGAAAGAGAATCCTTTTTCTATGCAATGGTCTACAAGCATAAACTTCTTTAAGCCATCCTTTACAATCTGAACTCTTGGAATTAAAACAAATATAACAAAAGCACAATGAATGCACACAATTTTGTAAGCATATTCCAATATTTAATGTCAAACAGTTTAAATACAAATGTAGTGCCCATATATATATGCAAAAAAATAACATTTTACATTCTAAACTTTAATACTATATATTTGCGATTATTGTTCACTTTTATTGTAACTAAATTAAATGCCAATTAAAATAGTTGATGATTATTGTAAATGTTAACCATTTTCAGTAAGAAAATACTTCTATAAAGTACATTCATGTTACAGTTACATTAACAAGGTAGTGATATAATGATAGGTAGTGAAATAATGATAGAGGTGGTTATGGTGGACATGTACTTTAGTGACCATTGTAATAAAAGTTTTAATGAATAATTATTGATTTCAAAAGGTATTAACTCTCACTATCTTCATTTGTTCAAACAAACAACAAATGCAGAAATATACATTGGACTATAGCATCATGAAGTCAATGCATGACTAGAACCAGTGGATGGCAATAGATATGTCCTTCACTAAAACTCCTGATGATAAAGGCATAGGCAGACATCAAGAACAGTTTATGAATATTGGTTCTGCATATATCAAAGAGATCATAAGACTCCACAGACTCCACGTGAAGACTTTGAGACACTGTGACAGAGCAAAGGGTGCACTTCACTGGACATGTCCTATGCATGCCCAAACAACAACACCCAAAAACACTTATGAAGTGGACACCACCAGGAGGACGCACGAGACAGGGAAAACCAAGGAAGATATGAGACAGATGTTTCACGAAGACCTCAATGCCGGTGTTCCATGAGAAGATGTGAAAACGTGGCCACAGATCGAATATGTTGGAGGACACATGTTGCCCAATGTGCCCAGGACAGGACATGATGATGATGTTGTCAGTTTATACATAACTGTAGGATTTATTTCTGTAAAAAACGATGCATAATTAAATGTTAAATACATTTATGAAAATGTAGATAACGCACTTGATTTTGTGATCACATACATTATTTACATGCAAACGGGACGTTAATAATAATAAAAAATAATTGAATATCTGATGTCATGTGACCGAAGTGGCTTTTTGAGGCTTTTGCATCTGAACTCTTCATATACAAATACAGCTCTGGATATACTATACTATTTAAATAACAATATTTGGTTTTTACATTAAAATGCATTTAAAGCATGGTAATTGTTGTGGCTACTGTTTATTTACAACAAATATCACATTAAAACTACCAATACTGTGGTGTGTGTGGCATGGCAAGTGTTTTTTTATTTTATTTTTTTTATTGTGCTTCTACTACAAATGCCACGTTGGAACTACACTAGTAATTATTATTAAATATTGACAAATGTTTAAAGGTCTATAGCACGTAACGTGACAGTGTTTAATCACCCTATTAGCAAGGTGTGTTTATTTAGAAAGCAAAGAAATGCAAAGCCTCAGTGGAGATGATGACAGATACAATGCAGTGACTGAACATGATCGATAACGACAAGCAGAAAATACTTTATATCAAATATTAGGACATAATATGTATGACTACTCACCAACATGTGGCACACGTGATCTGATGCCAAACATCGCGATGTGTTCTGAATGAGACTTCTTCAGCGCGATTTCATACCGATAGAATTGCCGTCTAATGTTGACGCCAAAGGTTTCCCACTGAAAGCAATTGGGTTCCCAGTTCGTCCATCGCGTGACGCCGAGGGGTCTACCTGTGGCGTCTTCAGTGTGACGCCGGGGCGCGCGTGGCGCGCGGCGCGGATAGAGACGGTGATTGCTTTTGGGTCTTTTCTTCACACAATTCAATCGTTTGGCCTCGGAATAGTTGGACTTTTTCAATAAAGTGTGCCTGTTGTCTGTTACAGTCTGTGTTTTATATCATATAATACGCAAATGGGTAGGTTTAGGGCGGGGTGGGGTTTGACTGCTGTTTCAAACGTGTATCATAGCGTAAATAAATGTAAATACAATTGTGCTGGCTGATTAAATTGAGAATCACACTCCAACATGTCATAATGTAAAAAATATAACCCAATATATTCCATCATAACGATAACATTCACATGCCCAACACGTCTGTTTATGACGTCCTAGGTTTCTCATTGAAATCAGTGGATTACCCAGTACGTCGAAAAATGGCGATTTAGGGGTACCCTGTGCGTCAACAGCTGACGTCAGGGTCCCTTGACCGTTCGGCAACATTTGACGAGTAGGGGTGAGTTCTCCATTTAGGATTTGAACAAATTCAACCCAAAGCGCCTTTGATGACGTGTATGATTACGCTACTGTTTATCATCTGTCCATCATCGTCTAAAGCCCGCCCTGACAATTTCATTGGTCTGAACAGTTTCTGTTCAGGCATAATTACTCCTCTATGGATCAAGTTCAGACTTAACTGGAAAATTCCGTATTTGGTGGGGAAAGAGTTAAAAACACTGTTGACTTTGCCTCATGATTTCAAAACACCTCTGCACACTACTGGTAGGAAGAAAGAAAAGGAGGAAGGTGAACGGTAAATAAAAGTGAAAGAATGGGGGATTCATCATCAATCTCCTATCAAAAAGTGGAAGACAACAAAGAAAGTCTCTACTTGAAAGTCTTCTCCACAGCACACAGGGCATGTATATTTGTGCGCTAGAAACTACTGAGTATGCCAAACAGAGCTGGTGAAAAAATAGAGGATGTGTCCCTGAGGGAGTGATCAGGCTGAGCAGAGGAGGGACATGCCTTCGGGCTTTCGGCTCCAGTTCTGTGCTGCTCTCCCCTGGGTTGATTTACTGTTCTCTGTGCCTCAGGCAGCTCCACTGCCAGGTACCACCTCTTCCTTTCAACTGTATATTTCCTCTCTCTATAGTGCCGTCATTGACCTATCCTGCAATGACAGTGATTTCTTTGCTTGACACCTTAAAGCCCTTGTGTGAGACGAAATATCTCAGTTTAGGCTCATAGTGCCTCGCTAGAGGGCTAGAAAAACTGTGCTTCCATATTAGGCTCTGTCGTCCGTGATGGGCCCAGAGCAATAGGTATTAGTCCACAGGGGCTTATGTAACGAGGTGTATGTTCGGTCCCACTGCTGCTCTGTTTTTGTAGATATACTTTATTGACCTCTTAAAGAAGATGTGGAGAGGGAATATGGAGCAAGACAGGTGCAGCTTTTCCTTAGAGATGGTATATATGAAAATGTATGAAGTGATATGAAAACGTAACACCTGGGTATAAAACATTACTCATGCAGGCTGTAATGGATTTTATCTCAAAAACATCATGCCCCCTTGTATTCCATCAGTTGACTGTTTTTTTCCCCCCGTTACATTACTTTTTCTTTGAACATGTATATATATTAGATTGCCAAAAGTATTAGGACACCCTTCTAAATCATTGTAATCAGGTGTTCCAATTACTTCCATGGCCACATGTGTATAAAATCAAGCACCTAGGCATGCAGACTACTTCTACAAAATGTTTGTGAAAGAATTGTTCGCTCTCAGGAGCTCAGTGAATTCAAGCGTGGCGCAGTGATAGGTTGCCACTTGTGCAATAAATCCATTCATGAAATTACATCATCAAGTGCAATGCAAAGCGCCAGGTGCAGTGGTGTAAAGCATGCCGCCACTGGACTCTACAGTAGTGGAGATGTGTTCTCTGGAGTGAGGAATCACGCTTCTCTGTCTGGCAATCCGATGGATAAGTCTGGGTTTGGCGGTTGCCAGGAGAACAGTACTTGCATGACCGCATTGTGCCAAGTGTAAAGCTTTGCCCCTTAGTTCCAGTGAAAGGAACCCTTAATGTCTCAGCATAAAAAAACATTTTGGACAATTTTAAGCTCCCAACTTTGCGGGAACAGTTTGGGGATGGCCACTTCCTGTGCCTACATGACTGCAGTGGTCAGTATCTAACAAAAGTGGCCCGAGGAAGGAACAGCGGTGAACCGGTAGGTCGGCCAAGGCTAATTGATGCACATGGGGAGTGAAGGTGTGCACATGTAGTCCGATCAAACAGACAAGCAACTATAGCTCAATATTCCTAAGAAGTTAATGCTGGTTCTGATAGAAAGGCATCAGAATACACAGTGCATCGCAGTTTGGGGTAGTATAGGGTTGCATAGCTGCAGACCAGTCAGGGTGCCCATGCTGACCCCCGAAAGTGCCAATAGTGGGAACGTGAGCATCAGAACTGGACCACGGAGCAATGTAAGAAGTTGACCTGGTCCGATGAATCACATAATTTTTTTACATCACATGGCATCATGATGCACTATGGAAAGAAGGCAAGCTGGCGGAGACAGTGTGATACTTTGGGTAATGTTCTGCCGGGAAACCTTGTGTCCTGCCATCCATGTGGATGTTACTTTGACATGTACCACCTACCTAAGCACTGTTGCAGACCTTGTACACCCTTTCATGGAAATGGTATTCCCCGGTGGCTGTGGCCTCTTTCAGCAGGATAATGCACCCTGCCACAAAGCAATAATGGTTCAGGAATGGTAAGAGGAGCACAAGTTTGAGGAGTTGACTTGGCTTCCAAATTACCCAGATCTCAATTCAATCGAGCATCTGTGGGATGTGCTGAACAAACAAGTCCAATCCATGGAGGCCCCACCTCACAACTTACAGGACTTAAAGGATCTGCTCCTAACATGTTGGTGCCAGATACCACAGCACAATTATCTAAAAAAAAAACCCAATAAACTTTGAAATATTTTATTTATATCACCATTATGCATAAATGCACAATAGGTTTATGCATTATTGCACGTGAATATTGTTTTCTAGTTTTCTAGTAATGTATTTATTTATATATTAAAATGAAATATTTGCAATTCACAAGTTGCTAGAATGAGATGTTATTTTATTGGAGAACAGAGAATTATTTTTTCCCACAAAGCATGCAGCTACTGCATTTACCAGCAGAGGCTAAGCAGTCAAACTTCAACCCCTTGACACAGACCTGTAATCTAGGCACAGACACATTTTGAAGAAGCTACTTGAAAGAAGTTAAAACATAAGATAATGTTGTATGTTTTGGTCATTATGTACAGTTATTCCTTATACATTTGTGTTATTTCATAAGAATAAGTAGCTATATCATTATTTTTCGACTGGTAGTATATGTGTATTACTGCATTACCTTCCTGTAGCTCCAGTGCTGGTTGCCTTTCATTCCATGGCAGTCGTACAGGGTGATGGGGCTGTTCTGACTAATGGCATCGAAGCAAAATTTCCTTGTATGCAGAGGATCTCCAGGCCTGATGTCCTCTCTCCAGCCAAACGTGAAAATCTAACCACCACAGGGAACAGCAATACTCTCAGTCTCAAAGAAGACTGTCAAGCTTCATATCATGATTTCATTTCATTAAAGTATCAGTTACTTTTTAGGGAGCTACTTAAGAAACTACACTGATAGTCAGCCATCTAATACTGGTTTACATTATTCCAACATATCTAATAAAAAATTTGAACTGGTAGATGTGGGACAGTGTACAGGAAAAAAGCCTTTTACCTGCTCATGTGCCCATGTTCGCTCTGCGCCCTCTTTTAAACAAGTGTCCAGACGCAGTTCGGTGCCAGTAGAGCCATGTTTAGAATCAATGCACAAACCAGATGCCACATTACGGATCTGCGGACAGAGAAATTGATTTGTTGAAGGACACCTATGCATTGCACAAGGATTTAACACAGTGAGCCTTAGCATTCCCTGAGGAAATCAAGCATAAACCATGAATTCTATATTTGTTCAGGCTGGTTTATTCTGGTTAGTGCGGTTCTAGTTGGTGGACCGAAGTAATGCTGTTCTCAAGCAGAACTGATCTGCTGGTGTCCAGCAAACCAACAACCAGCATGACATACCTTATGCAGTGTATGTAACAAGATACAAGAACAAGGCACCTGAGATCAAAAGGTCTGTAAGATAAATATATGCATAAGCTCCAATCCACATATAGTCGACAACTAATTTTTATCAGTATTATAGTTAATAATAATATTCTGCTAGTATTTGCCCAGCCAACATTTTAACTGGGCCCCACCAAATGTTCCTTAAATGTGTCAAATATTTATATTTTGTCATAACATTTAAAGTAATATTTCTTTTTTTAAATGTTCAATAATAGCTGGAAATTATCCAGTTATAATTTAAGTCCATGACATGCTTTTGGAAAAACAATAACACGGTATGACAGCACAATTATGTAGCATAAAACATTTTACAAGATTAACAAATGTAAGATATACGGACATGATGTACCTATAATCAATGAGCAATATTCTCCGTCAACAAAAGTTGGCTGAGATTTGATATTTCTGTGGCAGTTAACATTGGAATTAATGATAATGAATGAATAGTGAATGAGTAAAAATGCATCAGTAAATGTTTTATACATTAGTTTCTGATTCAGGCCATGTAGATGTGATAGAGCCGTATTTCCTGACCATAACAATAATGGTTAATGACCTCTACAGTGCTCAAGGATGTGCATTGAAGGTAACAGAATGTTAGCCAAAAGTTTGACTTCTTCCCCAACTGTGCAGTGAAGTATAATGTGACCCCTGCTCTCCAATCTGTTCAAGTGCTAAATCGGACCATTTAAATAATGATTCATTCAAAATACACCTGTTCACAAAGACGTGCGCACTTTCCCCACTGTATGAACTCAGGAGAGTTCCGCTGCCCCTTGTACTTATTTTTCTCTCTTTTTTTCATTTTTTGATTGGCTTTCCAGGTCGCCTAATTTTCTTTCACTGTTGTCACAGTGCAGCTCAATAATGCATGAGCGGCTGGAGCCTTAGCCTCCTGAGCAGACACAGAAGAGCAGGCAGCAGTTCTGGGCCAATTCTGCTCACTTATTCACCTCACTAGGGAGACATGAGGGGACCAGGGCCTGGGGCAAGGTCACACACACACACACACACACACACACACACACACACACACACACACACACACACACACACACACACACACACACACACACACACACACACACACACACACACACACACACACACACACACACACACACACACACACACACACACACACACACACACAAAGGAGACCTGACAAAGAGGATGAACTGTGGTGGAACATATTATGCTGTGCAGCGTAGTGCATGCACAATGCATAAGCTCCCACTGCCGAAATTGTGCACTGCATACCAAGGCCATCAGAGGAAACAGATTACAGAGTGTTTGTTGGAGCCCATTTCCTCAAATATGTTTTTCTCACGCTCATGAGTCCTGAACGATTGAGGTGAGGGATTTAGGGTTTTTGAGCTCTTGGCAAGGCATGACTGTTGAAAGTAATTGGAAATCAGTTAGTAGGCTGCTCAAATCAACATGAAGTTCTGCTCGATGCGTTCTGCTCTGGGAATGCATGACTTAAAGCAGATTTTTCTTGTTGGTGACTAGATGCATTTTGCTACTGCTCACAGTCTAAAAGACTGAAATTCACTTGAAATGTTGAAATGACTTTAAACCTAGGCGGAAAACGAATGCAATCAAAACTTGTTTCCATGGTAGATGGACGCAGAGAGCTTTCCGGGCGGGTGAGGACATCAGAATGAAATGTCCTAATGCAGACTGTGGTCTTTATTACAGTTCAGGTCAACACTTTACCGCTTATTATTTACAGCAAAGGAAATGGCGCACCCTATTTGAGCTGTGATTTCTTTTCAAATGAGCTGGATTGGAGAATCGAGTGAGTACGAGCTTGACAAATGGAACAAAATGAAAGCGAAAAGCAAGGTCACACCAAGCTCTGCCTTGCCGATTTATTCTTAAAAGCTTACTTTTTTCCCCGAGGTTATAAAAAGAAAACATGTTTAATTCATTTTCTTGTCTATTAGCAGCTTCTCGCTCTCTTTTGGACCTTCCTTGCCCCTGTCGTCGTGTGATGTTTTCAGGATAAATTATTTGACTTGTTCAACAAAGACGCGCATTAGAATCTAATTTTCTGCGGATGCAGCCAATTTACTGGCGAACCACATTTGTGTGAAGTCAGAGCAACTAAATGTGTTCCAGTATGCTTTAAGGAGCTCAAAGAATGTTTGTTGTGGCTTTTCGAAAGCCTCTGTTCTTTTAATTTCTTTTCTAAAGTATTCTAGAATTTAGCAGGAGGTTGTGCTGATTAGAAACAGCAACATTTTTCTCTCGCACCGTTTTAAGCGCTGCTATAAGGATCAATCATCAGTGCCTACTACCTGTTCATGGTGTAGAGAAAAAAAATCAAATGATTCAACTTTGATTTATAATATTTATACCACAAAATAAAGGAATAAATTAATGCACTTCTAGGTTATACTGGAAGATTGCATGTAATCAGAAGCGCTTTAGAGGTAAATACAGCAGAATCAGACCAAATCAGCATGGGTCTCTACTTTCTTCTTCCTGTCAATCCACAGGGGGGAGGTACTTTAAAATTGGCATCAAAACTGCATTTATACCATAAACAGCCTTTGGCAGCAATAGCTGTGAGCATAAAAGTGGCTGATTGCATTATTTAAAGTATGTGAGTGTATTGAAGAGGCAATGGAACAGCTGTGGGGGAGAGAGAGAGCTTATATGTGTGAAGGTGGGCGAGTGGCATATGGTTGACAGCCTGCTTACCCATCTCACCGCCCTGTCAGCCGGAGGTCATGCCGACGCTGACCCCTGTCCTTTGCTGAAAATGCCGACAAGGACCCGTTTAATTCTTAGCTACACTTCTCCCTCTCTGTCATGGCCCATGAGAGTGGCTTCAAAAGTCCAATGAGGCTCTTTTATTGTGCAATACATCAGGCGGGGTGACAGGTGGCCAGCCCGGGCAGACCAGCTAGAGAGCGTGGTGTATGAAGCTATCAGGTTGACAGTCAAATTACTATCATTTCGCCTCAGGAAAGAGGATATTTACAGTGCATAAATTTCACCTGAACCGGTTCCCCAACCACATGCCGCACAGCCCTTTATTTTTACCATCAATTTTTACGCCACTAATGCAGAAAAAGCCGATAAGTGAAAGGGACGGGATGTTGCTTGCTAATGGACTTTTTTGGGCCGCCTCTGCCGAAACAATTGATACCAAATGGCTGTTTCCATTACTACCGTAGTTGGATTCGAATGGACGGATGCGCTTTACGGTAAGCATCAGCCCTCCAATTAATTCGGATGTGAAATTAATTACGTTTGTAAATTATTACTTGCCATTTCTGACACATCACTGTAGGGGACTGAAAAAAGAGGAGATGGTGTTCCCCTGGGGGATTCATTAAGGCATGATGTCTGTGAGGTAGATCATTCAGCAGTGATTAAAAAGGCCCATCAAAATGCACAAGATGGGAATCAGTCCATGCATATTAAATACCCCCCACTATGACAGACATGGCAGAACCACAGATGAAGAGAAATGACAGGCCCATCTCTCCATGCGTGTTCACAAGAAACGCTGTTCTGGCACAGCAAACCCGAATGATAATGAATAACCTGAATAGCCTGTCTGCCTGGATCAGCTTGAGTAATAAATGTATAACACATCTTCTGTTTATTTATGGATTAGGAAGCAGTGATGCAAACAATAGTTACGTTGTGATGTCGCTGTATATTAGACAGCGCGGTTTTAGGTGAGGACCGGCCCGCCTGCTTGTCTTTGGCGAAAAATGTGTTATATATCACCCGGCAGTGCTTCTCATAAATCAATGAACATTTCCACATAACCTTTCTGTCATATGTAAGCGCATGTGCGCGCACACACACACACACACACACACATACACACACACACACGCTCGCACACGCACGCTCGCACACGCACACACACACACACACAGCGCGTAACTGAAATCAAGTAAGTGTGGAAAAGTTATGTGCCCATTCATGGGTGAACAAAAATGCGAGCTGTGTCAAAACACATTCAGATAGAAACCTCCATTGTACCCCTAATATAAATCGTTGAATAAGTCGTTATTTCATTTTTTTTTTTGCGCACAAAACCTATTCTTGTTGCTTCATAAAATTATTGTAGAACCATTGTAGTGAGATGGAATTTGTAATGACGTCTTTAGTGCCTTTTATGGGTCTTGAGAAAGGAAATGACATTGGTGTCAATGTAGGCCTTTCTGAGCCATCGAATTTCAAGCCAAATATCTTTATTCATGATGAAGAGGTCTTACGGGTGTCGAACGACATGAGGGTACGTAATTAATGACAGAATTTACATTTTGGGGTGAACTGACCCTTTAAATGTTCCGTACAGTCTAATATTTTGCTTTTGACTATGGGTGAATCTCCTGTTGTCACTGATGATTGTCCTTTGGACCTTTCTGGGTTACAATCCACCATCAAAATGGTACGTTTAATTATTCCAGCTGCTGTGAGAAAAGGCTATAAATGATCTGGCACCTGCAGCATCCTCACATGCGATAGCCTAGTAGCCGAACTCCTCCTTTATGTATACAGATGTGATGTAATGACAGAAAGCCTTGAAACCTCCTTGGCACAATTTCCCAGAATGCTTTCATTAATGACAACGTTTTCAATGAAGCAAGATCATAAGAATAAAAATGTTTTTTCGCCCCAGTCATTCCCATTCAAATGCAACATCACTGTGTGACTAATTCAAGTCAGTCATGAATCCCAAAATTAAAAGACAAATTATTAAATGTATTAAATTTATATATATATATATATATATATATATATATATATATATATATATATATATATATATATATATATATATATATATATATATATATATATATATATATATATATATATATATATATATATATATATATATATATATATATATATATATTGGGGCATTTGTTCACCCACCTCTCCCCAGGCAGCTGGCGGTGGCTCCACAGGTGGGTAATATTTGGGCAGGTCCCAGGCCACAGTGTTCATGTACCATTTGAAGTCTTTACATTTGAGGTGTTTGCGGAGCTCCTTCTGAGCGGTAATGTCACCGGTGGAGAGGTGGCGGTACTCAGGCCGGCGCTGATAGATGTACTCTGTGTACTCATCCATCCATGTCTCTGCCACTCGTTTGAGGTTCTGTGTGGATTAATGGACATACCGGCTGTTGTCAGACATCTTGTGCATACAAAAATCGCCCCGGTTTATTACAATTAATGACAAAAGGAATGTTTGAACTGATATTTTCTATTGACACTACATCAAAAGATTGAACCCCCCCACTAAAACCACTAAAAAATATTAACGTGTTTTGTTTCAAAGAATGTTTAAATCCAGAGAAATGTCTGTACGTCTCATATCAATGCCATTATCTTACCCTCGATTCCCTTGATTTTTTATTTTGTAGAAACCATGGAAAGACCAAAGATGCTTTAATATATTACGTGTTTTATTAGACAGGTGAGAAACCGTTTGGATACATTCATCGACAGAAAACAAATCATTGTTATATTACTCAACACAGTCTTATTGTTTAAGTCTTGTTTTCTTGATTTACTGCGAGTACCATGTTTTAACATGCCGTGTAGAGGATGGATACCTGACCCGAGCCTGACGGGTCCTGACAGTAACCAACAGGCCAGGCCGGGTTCGTAAATTAAGTTCGGTTTTCGGGTCGGACTCGGTCACGTCAGCACGATAAGGCATTGAACCTTTTAAATTTAAAACGGCTTATTATGTAAGTAGCCAATGAGCCTGTTTAACTGGATGCAATGGTTTGTTTTTGTGATAATTTTTAAAAAATAAAGATTACACTAACATTTGTCTTCCTGTGTGCGGAAATTGACACTATGACAACAACGCGTAACACAAGCGTGTATAATATTGCCCGCGGCATCCTTGTCATTCCAGCCAGCAGTAGTGATCTCAACTTCAGCGCTGCTGGCAGGACCATCGAGCAGAGGAGGACAGCCTTGAAGCCATCCTCAGTTGACGCAATCTTTTTTTCTGCATAAACCCTCGATTAGCCTAAACTTTGATGGATAGATTATGTAAATAGATCCCATGTCGCAGTTTAGTAGCCATACAGTTTTCGACAAAAATTGTAAGAGTGACTTTCATTTCAATAAGCATTTCAGTTGTGTTACGTTAATGTTTTGTTCTGTAAGCTTGGGCCATTTTTGGTAGACCTTTGTTAATTTAATTTCACTGATTAAATCCTGTGCTTTGTTCCCCCGTGTGTGTGTGTTGATGCGCTCGTCTGTAAACATTTCAGAATGCCTTCCTACTGTTGCTTAATAAAAGCACGCTTTTCACACAAACAAACGTACATGTGTCATTAATATATGAGGACATTTTTTTTTATTTTAACTGTCGGGCTCGGGTCGGGGTCGGACATGAATATCTTAAGGCCTGTGGGGCTCTGATCGGGTTTAGTTACTGCTCTGTCGGACGCGGGCTGGGCTCAGACAGAAAAATGCGGCCCGGTCCGCTCTCTAATGCGGTGCAACAAGTGTCTCATAGCAGCTGCCACAAAAATGCACAGACTAGGATTATAACATTACTTTCAACACACTCAAATATATGTGATATGATAAAGAGCGCTGCATTACCCTACATACGCATGACCGGAAGAAGTGGAAGCGCTCGTCTGAGGTATAATAAAAGCTCTGCGAAATCAATTCATCAAGCTACGGCTTTGTTCTGAATAAGCGACCTTTAGCGGCGGAAATTGACATATTGTACCTTAATCATTTCATATAATGCATGTGCCTATATGCAAATTATTCACATTTGCCATTTGCCTTAAATATATACTATCTAGAGCAGAGAGCTGTTCTCTCTCTGTACAATTTGCCTTTTATCATACAGAATATGAATACGAGCATCTCAGGAACATTGGGAATCTAGAGCACTATAAACTAGCACAATTGGGCCACTGTAGAGAAACACTCTATCCTTTCTCATTTGGAAGGATAGTGGAAGTTCTACTCACTCTTGCCAGGCTGGTCCCTGAAGGCACCTTGTATGGGACATACTTCCTGTAGATGTGGCCCACTCTCGAACAGGGTACATCATACATGCTGCCTCCACACATCCACACCTGAAAAAGCACACACATAGTCAAGCATTTATACTACATCACAGTATATACCGTTTTTTCAATCTTGCATTCTCTTAGACAGTTGAAAAAACTCAAAAAGCCTCATGCATAACATCCTTGTGAACTCCTGGGAATATGTGGACAGGCTAGCTAGAAATACAGCTATGCTTCCACATTATACCAGAGACAAGAAACGTCCTCGCCGTGGGCTCCAATTACGGATCGACTGGCGCATTCACTGAAGGAAAGAAGTCGAGTTTTCCAACTGTCTCATGCTTGTGTCTCTTCTTTTCCTCTTTAAACCAAAAGTAAAAAAAGAAAAGAAAAAAAGCAGGATGTTCAATATGCTTCCCTTCCCGTCTCTCTCTTTCTGTTCTACTAAGGCCAAGACTTTGAAGTGCCTGTCCGTATCGAGTATTGGCTCAGGCATGGTGGATTTTGGACTCAGCCAGGGCCACTGACACACAGAGGGAGGTGAGAAAGCTGAGGGGAGGGGGCCTTCTAGTCGGACGAGTTGAGTCTGATGGTTTCTCTCTTCCTCGGTCACCCGCTGGGCCCAAGAGAGCTGTCTGCAGATATCAAACCGCACAGACCTACCTCTCCTGCTAGGCGGCGGGTTAGCGGTCAAGCTTATTTCACAGACTCCGACGTTACGGGGAGAGAATCGTTCGAAACATCAGTGCTACAAAGTGAGCGAGAAAAAGCCCCTGCAGATCCCTCATTTGAGGATAAATGAGGGAGCCATGTAACAAATGAAGTTTTAGGAATAATTTTCTCATTTTTTCACAGCCTCTTTTATCATAAAGCATGGAGGAAGGCAGCCATGGCAGGACTTTAGATATTAAGATGACTTGAATTGCATTTAGAAAGCTGCCTACATCGAACAGATGGATGAAACTTGGACGGAGTGTGGCAGGCAACCAATCAATGGGATGACGCCAAGCCCAATCAGCCCCAGCTTTTATTTTAATCTGTAGTTGCACATCGGAGACACTGTATAACAATCCAGCTATCTTTAAGTTTTCAAACGGATAGTTGTTTGGTATGTTACTACCATATTTCAAGGTCAACTGGACAACTTTATGCCAAATAGCAACAGATAAATACTGTACAGAAAAAGGAAATAATGATTAAAAAAAAATCTCTCAAACAGGCGGTTTTGCCTCTATATTATATTTGTGGTTGCCATGGTTACCAGAGAGGTGCCGAGGATGGTGTTCCAATAACAAAGTTCAGTGCCAGCACAAGTGAGAGTCTAATGAAAAAGAGTGGGGTGGCAGGTATGTCAGAACTGATAAATAGAACACTTCCTCACATCCATCGGTGCCAGTTTTGGCCCCGCTAATCAAAACCGAATCACTTCAGAGTCACAGCCAATCACTGGATCACACAATCTAATTAGTTTCAGCAGTCTAGCCAGTCTAAACACATACACACAAACACAAACGTGCACAGACTCACAGCTCTGCTATCTTCGCCTTATTTTGGCCGTCTCATGTGCGTTTGGCTATGAGGCTTTTTAGTAACACGGTGAAGAAAATAACCTCTGCCGTCCAATCTCATTCAGGCTTTATTGTTGAAAAGAATGAGAAAGGATTGTCTAGACAGACAGGCAGAGCACTTCATATTAAGAGGAAGAAAAAGGAATCTGGTATAGTTCGCAATGGATCAGGAGCGATGAGCTATTGGATGTGGTTTTGGAGTGTGTGTCTTGGAATCCATTTTAAGGCCTATATTGCACAAAGCATTGGAGTGAGACACTGTGAGCCTTATTGTGTTCTGTTTGATTATTTTGGTCTGAGAGGCCAACAGCAAGAAAATTCAGTTCAACAGCCTTGGAAAAGTCTTTGAAAATGGATGCATTATTTGCGAATCGCATACAAGAATCGACGCAGAGGCTTTAACCCACCTTGAAGGATATTTCAAACTGCTCGCCTCCCCAGATCTCAAGGCCTGTGTCGTATCCACCCAGCTCCCAGAACCACTGTCGGTTTACAGCAAACAAGCCTCCGGCCATCACAGGAGACCTGCGGGAAGCAGAAAGAACAACATGCTTAGCCATGTCTTAGGACTTCATACTGCATTTTTTGGACAAAGTTTTAACGAAACCTGAAGGGCAGTGTGCAGGAAGAACCACAAATTAAGGTCAGATAACCCCTGGAGAAACTCTGTGAGCATCAGGAATGAAAAGTAACTTAATATGAATTCAGTGCATTCAATAAAATTCTTATGATGAATCACTTGTGTTATATTATTTCTCACTTGCAAGTGGCTTGGGGTTAAATTGAATACATTAATGTAAAGGCAAATAAAAAATCTATATTGATGAGTAGGTGGATATACTAGGGCATGCATCACTTTATTAGTGAACTGGTCATATAGCAAATTTGTCGACTAGTCAGCGGGTCAATGTTTACCATATGTATATGACTCACAATAAGCTGTGTGGCTTCCAGCGCAAATCTAACACAGCGCTGACAAAGAATTTATTAGTGGAGTGCCAGATTATAAAAAGTCATAAAAAGTCCAAAAACTATCCACATATTCAATTTGGTTTTAGTTCATACCAACCTTGTGGCAACATCTAATTTGTTTTCGAACAGTTCAAAATAATTTAATATTTTATGTGAATCCTTTATCCATTTTTTTAATGTCAGCAAGCACTTATGTTTTATGGGCAAAACACACTCCTGTGTTTATTTTATTTTTTCTCATTAACCTAATTCCAAATATCGTTGTCCATTATAGTTTATTATATAAAATGTAATAACACACAGATATGCTGAGGTGAAGTTTGAGAACAACAGGGTTGAGTGACATTCAGAACTCAATTGAGAGTGCCTTTGAAATAATAAAAAAATAAATTATATTGAGGTAGAGAACATGATGCAGAAAAGTAATTTGATTTTAAATGTTAAGAAGTAGATTTACAACAAATAGAGATTCAAAGCAATCCATTTAATAATTATTATTTTTTTAATTAGCAAAGTATGTCAAACCTTGTTTGCAAAAATCCTTAAAGTCTTTCAGATAGATAGATAGATGGATAGACGGACGGACGGACGGACGGACAGACAGACAGACAGACAGATAGACAGATAGATAGATAGATAGATAGATAGATAGATAGATAGATAGATAGATAGATAGATAGATAGATAGATAGATAGATAGATAGATAGATAGATAGATAGATAGATAGATAGATAGATAGATAGATAGATAGATAGATAGATAGATAGATAGATAGATTAATGTTAGAATAAGTCACACAGTTTGTATATTGTGACAGGGTCCAATGGGCATCTCTTTTGCACATCACACTGTTCAAAAGCAGATAATATAAAACATGGAATCCTCATAGCATTAATTAATAAACTAATTTTACTTTCATGCATCTCCTCAGGCTTCCGTGTTTTGAAAGGTGAATCATAATGTACATCTGCAAACAGTCCCTAATGGTAGAATCAGACATAAGCTGCAAGCTGCATTCTGCTCGCTGACACGATCAGGCTCATTGTCCAGTCAACATCACTTATGCAAAAAAACTGAGATTTAATGGCCAATTGAAGGCTGATCAAAGTGAGAGAGGATTGCTTTTAAGCAGATGTCAACCAAACATGCAGATGAGTTGCGGTTATCCTCATTGTGCTATTTTCATTAATGCTTATTGTGCTTCCAAAACTTATATTCAGTGTTGATATCACATGTACTTATGGGCTTAAGTCTGCCAATGGGGTTTGAGAGGGGATACTGATGGATTTAATGGATCTCTCCATTTTGTTCAGTAGAGTTTGAATCCTGAGACTTGGCTAAAGCAGACACGAAGCAGTACAAAGTGTCTGTTGGTAAGTAGTGCAATCTTTTAATAGAGCATGTGGGATGAAATATGGTAATGCATGGGCTGGAATGACAGCATGTTTTGGGATTATGGTTATGCATATACTGCACTTGCACATTGCACAGACGAAAGAGAGCCCTGGGTTGAGAGAGGATTTGTGGTGGATTTATTTATTCCATATTCTGAGCATTCGGGGGTGAAGCTGAGATGATCTATGGGCGGACACTTCACATTTCGTTGGTGGTAGCGGTGCGGGTGACAGGCCTCATTTATTCATCATAGGGGGTATTCACACAGTCAGTGAAATAGACAACTGTATGTATGAACAGATGTGCCTCTCGAATTGTCCTCTTTGAATTGTTTGCATGAAAAAAGAGACAAAAAAATCAATATTGATGCCTATATAAAATAATAATATTGATGATGCAGGAATAATGTGTATCGTTTGTCTCAATATGCCCAGAGAAATCTTAAAAGTTTCAAGAATTATTACTAGTTACTACCAAAAATAGACCTACATAGTGTATAATCTTCAAAGGTTTGACACTTAAAGACTTTCAGATGTTTTAAATATTATTGTCACAACCACCAGCTCGAGTGCCCTTGATATCCACCAGAGGGCACTCTTTTCGTCTCCTTTATCTCACCATGAACAACATTTCCTATAACCCATTGCCTGGACCTGTGTGTTATATTAATTCATGGGAATGCATTATCTTTTGGGAATGTGATAATTTGTGGCCATGAGATGATTTTGTTGAGGTAACAGCATCATGTTGTTGCCATGCAATGTAAAATCAAAATCATGATCGACAAAATTATATCATAGTCACAACTTATTATCATATTAATAACAAGTTTATATGTCGTGGCCAAGACAAAACTAACCGAACCAAACATGTCCCCTCCCGGTCACCATAGTTAGTATCTTGTTTACTCCTGCCTATAAAAGCCCTGTGTATTGCCTCATTCTTTGCAAAGTCTTGTATGTTGTTACACTGTACTTCTGAGTGTTAACCTGCTATATTATATATTATTTTTGAAGAGTGCACATGTGCTGATGTGCTCTAGTACGTAAGAATGAATCTATTTGAAGCTAGCATGAATCCAATCTCAAACTAATTAATTAAAATAATCTATTAGTCCACCTCCTTCACCATTAACCAACGTGGTTTGACAAGAGATTTGCGACAATAAGGTTTTGGGAAACAGTCGTGAGTGACTAGCTTCGTACTATGGTAGTTAAGCAGTGAGTTATGTCGTTGTACGGGAAACGCATCCCTGGTTTGTAAAAATTATAATTTAAAAGCACTACAAGTGTCTTTAGTGATCTTTCAGAAATCAATCTATTTGCCTAATCAATCTATTTGCCTACATGCCTAATTATTATGAATGTTAAAAGAGTTGTGCTGCTTAAAATATTTTGTTCATTTGTTAAAAAGAACAGCATTTATTTGCAATAAAAAATATTTGTAAAATATTGTCTTTTTAATTAATTAAATGCAGCAATTAACAAATTTGTAAAAACAACAAAAATGTTATATTTAAAGGAAAATATATATTCAAGTTTGTCTTTCCATGACACTACAATTGTTTGATGTCTCATTTAATAAAATAGACAGCCTATATATTAAGACCTACAGTTCCACACAGATCTAATAATGTTACACATTAGATGTTTTCCCCATTAGTTAACCAAACGTTCACTTAAGACATAACAGATAAAGTTTTTGTGAATACTCGCAAAGACAGATATTATGAAATATTGTAATTCTGTGTATGTTGGGATTTTGCTCTGTCTGAGGTGTCTTTGTGCACACAAATTAGATCTGACAGTCATAGCGAGTAAGATCGGATAGACAAAAGAAAGATAATCAACTTAGAAATCGTACAAATTAAGATACCATTATGATGCTTGATTGCTTGGAGCATTGGGATTGCTAGATGAGGGCTTAATGAACACATTTTTGTGAAAACCTCAAATTCGGCCAAAATGTAAATTTTTCACTTTTATTGCCTGTAGCTTGTAATTAGCTCATGCTCATTCCGACTCATTTTGCCAACACGGGTCACAAATGTTCAAATTTAAAATGATAGAAAATGTAGTCAGGAAGTAACTAAAACCGTGGCATATAATGAACTCGATATCACCTCACATCAATGACAGAACAATACGAATTCTGTGTCCTCTGGACTTAACTGGACTTAAGCTAAGCGGGGCCAGAATATTATAGATGGTTGAATGTGGGAGAAAGGAGAGGAGAATGAGCAAGAGGGCAAAGACAAAGAGGCAAGCCATAAACAATAATTGGAGGAATGGGTTTGTGTAAAGACGGCCAAAGTAGATGAGCAGCAAGGCGCCAAAATCAATTTACTCTCACGTAATACTCTCTGGCCTGCTTCCTTCCGATTTAATAAGGTGCTGAAATATAACAGTCTACTCAATTAAGGCAGCTAATGGAGGAACAAGCACTCCACTGGAGAAATGACCATGTTGCTTTTTCCCCTCCACAGCCAATAACAGCAGCTCCAGCAGATATTGTGGCATGGTAGAAAATGCCGTCCTGGAATGGACATTTGTGTCTTGGCTGTAGCAGACAATGGACGTGTGGGTGCTTAGCCAGCTCGCTGGCTGTAGAGTTTTCCGGTGGTTTATTTGATCAGCTGGGCACAGTCTCAGGCAGGAAAAAAAATAGAATCACTTATACATCCGGAGAGGCAGGAATCAGCGATGGGGATGATTGGAGCGACCGATCAACAGGCTCCGGGGAGCTTTGATGACTTGACAAGTTTCTTTGATGGCTCTAGCCACAGCTAGGGCTCCTGATTGTATTTGCACGCTCTCGTCTCCCAGTGCGTTCATGCATGCACAATGACACGGTCCATTTAGGATGTGTCTGTTTTTCAACATTTGGTCTCTTATTCAGACACAGAGGAGGAAGCTGATTACTTCAGGGGGCCACTCGCATGGTGAGGCTTCCATGTGAGGTAAATATAAGGATGTAGGAACAGCTGGAAGAGACCATATTGATTGGCTATTTAGGCAATGATCTGAGGGGAGAGTGTGAGTCGATGTGGTGGAGTCAGCGTGTGACGGCAAAGCAGGTGAATGGAGCAGAGAAACCTCTCAACAGGAGTGTTCTGCACCACTGAAGCATACCACCAGGTCAAATACCTTAATGCAGAGGAAGAGAGAGATAAGATGAAATGAGTGAGAGAGAGAGAGAGAGAGAGAGAGAGAGAGAGAGAGAGAGAGAGAGAGAGAGAGAGAGAGAGAGAGAGAGAGAGAGAGAGAGAGAGATAGGGGGCCCTCCTGGATGTACACCCCCTAGCTAAGTATAAATCTAACACGATGAGCCCTTCCTGTGAGGCAGTGTGGAGTGAAAGCAGTGCACAGAGCAGAGCTGTGTGATTATGCCTGGAGCGAGGAGGGTTTTTTTTATTACGAAAAGTCAAAATGTTGCCTGTCCTCTTACTTTAAGATCGCTCCATTACATGGCAGCACAACATTTTAATATACCGTAATTCAATGGGACGTCTGAACAGAGTATTAGTCTATCAATACAAATTTGTCATCTGAGTAAATCTACATTTTCATATTGTGAAAGTGGGCTGTGCGATATTGAAGAAAAATGTGATATGCGATACCTCAACCTGGTCACATGTAAATCCGTATAAATAGTACAAATAGTAAATAGTAACTATTAATAGTAAAGAGTGTGCAATGTCGTGGAATGTATACGCCAAAACTCATTTTTAAATTACATTTATATTATTATTATGGGATCTCCTTCAGTGCTTCCAGAATCTTTTTTTATTATTATTTTGTTTCTATATTTTCAGATATATTTCTATATTAACATATTTTAATGACAGAATATGTATTGATCAATTATTTTATTAATCAAAAATAAACAGAAAATAGTTCAAACTTTTCTAAAGTGATTATTTTGAACAAGTATTAACCTTAAAGGGGGGGTGAAATGCTGTTTCATGCACACTGAGCTTTTTACACTGTTAAAGACTTGGATTCCCATCCTAAACATAGACAAAGTTTCAAAAACTAATGTTGGATGTTTGATGGAGTATTTCTGTGTTAAAAATACTCCTTCCGGTTTCTCACAAGTTTCGGAGAGTTTTTTTCGAGTATGGGTCGGTTTGACGTTAATAGATCGGAAGGTCCTTGTATGGGCCGTACGGGCTCTTCTCCCGGTAGGGTGCGCGCGCGTGACTAGAGCGAGAGAGGAAATGCACGCCCCATAAACACTCTCAGGTGCAGATCCAGTCATCCGTGAACACTTCTGACGCGCCCTATGTTCGCGCCACGCTCCACTTTATTCCTATGGGTGACGTTGAGCGACTTCAACGCTTCAGCACAGCATTCCGGGAAGGCAGCGCTGCATTTGAACAGATTTGAACGCAGAAATGACGGGAAGCTTCACAACATCGCGTCAGTCACGTCTAAAAGTGGATCTCCACCATTCACTGCTGTCAGGACTTCACCAAATCATACCAAAGAAGTGTGTTTTTGACGGAGCCGTCCCAGCGATAAAGGTTCCGTCCTGCTTTGGAAGCAGCCGGTGAGTAAAACTGCTTCAAATGTCTCTGCTATTGGCTCGTCACGTGAGTAAACATCAGTAAACGACACGATCGCGTGCTTCGTCATTCAAATGCGCTAACGGACTCCATTGTTGTTCTCTGTACGTTACACTAGTCTGACGTGCAAAACCGTTTTGCTTGCTACTGCTAAGGTTTAACGTTAGTCGCATACAATAGTCCATAAACCGAATCACACACACAATAGACGTGTGTAGACACAGTAAACACACACAAATGTTGACAGGCCACTAAATACAGTACATACCACAGTGACGGACGTCCTGCTGTTGCTGTTTCACCTGTTCAATTTATTTCAGCCTCCGGATCATATATCTATTAGCTGAGATCGATAGCCATGGGTCTCTCCACGCTTGAGGACGTCACCGCTTTGCGCTCGTCATTCTTTAGCTCCGCCCACACGATACACCTCCAGGCACTCGTTTTTTTCCGGAAAGACTTTGTACAGCCCATATTTCTTTTATAAATATACTAAAACGAAAGACTTTTCGGAGATATGAAGGATGGAATACTACTCTATAGGTACTCAAGATTGACATGAGATTGACTGAAACTGAGTGTTTCACCCCCCCTTTAACATTAATAAAAACATTATTTTAGTGAAAGTATTTGTATCAATACTGTGTGCCTTTTGCCTCATGGTGGCGAGGCCTCCCTCGTCACCTCATACATTTGGAAGATTTTTAAATAAAATAAACCACTTTTATGATTTATTTCCACACAAAATCTGTTGCTCCATAAATGTTCAATAGAAACATATTTTTCTGTATATCACACATATAAAAAGAAGACTGAAAGTATTTTTTATAATTTTTCGTTTAAAAGTAGTGTACTAATAGAACACTTGAATAAACTTCTTTTTCGTAAGGGTAGCCTATTGAAATATTCTATTAAAACATCTAATACATCTCTCACCCAGATATGACATGAAAAACAGTGAGTGAGAAAGGGAAAACCCAGTGTGGAGTCTGAGTGGGGTGATTACATAATGCTTTGCACAAGGACTGGATATTGCTGTCAATCTACATCTCTCCAAACAGTAGGTGCTAAACACACACACACACTCACATGCACACACGCACGCACACTTTCCGTCTGTATTTAGGACACCCTCTGGGGCAGCTTCCTCTCCAGGTCTTGAGGGACTCAGTTGGGTCTCGACCTCTCAGCCCTGTTTCACACTCATTAGCATTCATCACCTTCTCACGCACAACACACTGGCCACTCCAATAATGCTCTCATTTCTATTGCCGACCTAAATTCACAAGCCCACAGAGAGAGAGAGAGAGAGAGAGAGAGAGAGAGAGAGAGAGAGAGAGAGAGAGAGAGAGAGAGAGAGAGAGAGAGAGAGAGAGAGAGAGAGAGAGAGAGAGAGAGAGAGAGGGAGAGGGAAAGAGAGAGAGATCCCTGAGGACATGCATGCCCTGTGTTGACAAGCCCTCTTGGTGGTCTGCTGATTTCACTGAGACTAATAAAAAGCAAAACTACAGGGTAATGGTGCAGGTCGTTGTGTAAACTCTCCTACAATTGCCATTTTTAGAGAATGTGTCTTGTGACTAGGCTCATTTTAGACTACTAATTTGCCTTTTTCCTCAATTAAATACCGTAATCTCTGGTTAAAGACCTCAGGAGAGAGAAAGAGAATGAGAGAGAGAGAGAGAGAGAGAGAGAGAGAGAGAGAGAGAGAGAGAGAGAGAGAGAGAGAGAGAGAGAGAGAGAGAGAGAGAGAGAGAGAGAGAGAGTTATTTACATATAGAGCTACAATGACGTTTGCTTCCTTGACTTAATTATTTTGAGAGAGAGGGGAAAAGAGTTTGTGCACTTTATTCTAGCTAAATGTGCTGTCAGTCAGTGTGGCTCCAGTGTCTGTCCTCTGCGGATGGGCTCTAAGTTAAAGGATGTCTTTGCTTTGCGCTCATCCTAATATAAATAATCATTTGTTCAGGCTGGTTGGAGACAACCCTTCAGAACAAGCCACTAAGAGCAGCTGGCATCGATCCTCGTCTCTCACGACAGATTCAAAGCAAGGACGTGCAAAACAACACATTTTTGGAAACACTTTACAATACGCTTCAATTTGTTAACAAATAGGATTCAGTCTCATAGTATAACAATGTTTACAGCATTTAATAATCTAGGTTAATCTATTAATTACAGTTAATTCTATTGTTGAATGCTATTTCATGTTAATCTATTATACACCAATTAATGTTCATTTACACAACCTTACATGTTAAAATGTATTTGTGCATGTAGAAATCAACCAATGTTAATAAATGCTTTAAAAGTATTTCAGTTCATTGTTAGTTCATGACACGTAATGTATTAACCAAATGTGACCCCTTCTGGCAAAATATGTCGAAATGTGCACAGTCCAATTACGGGCTACGTGAAAAATGGTCGAATTAGAGGTTTTCACAAAATTTAGTTCATTAAGCCTTTGTCTAGCAAACCCAATGCTCCAAAATACCAATTAAACATCTAAAAGTATCTTTATTTGTAGGCTTTCTGAGAGGAGTACCTTTCCTTTGTCCATGAAAAATGCAGTTTTTAGTCGCTCGCTTCTCGAGGACTGCCACTTCCCCTCAGCACAAATTTGTTTTAAAGTGCAACATTCCAACTTCGTGAATATTCTAGCGAGTTCTCGATGGCACGAGTCTGACTGACAGGCTTCAGAACTGAATTGAGAATGACTCCTAAATTACAATTAAATTCTTGAATTTGAATTTGAATTGATGTCAAAAACAGGATGGAATTACAATTCGAATTTGAATTAAAGGGTTAGTTCACCCAAAAATGAAATTTCTTTCATTAATGACTCACCCCAATGTCGGTCCACACCCCTAAGACCTCCGTTCATCCTCGGAACACAGTTTAAGATATTTTAGATTCAGTCCGAGGGCTTTCTGTCCTTTGAATGTAAGTGTATGCCCACTTGCTGTCCACGTCCAGAAGGTAATGAAAACATCATCAAAGTAGTATGATGCATGAAACAATACATTTTCGTCCAAAAATAACAAAAAATACGACTTTATTCAGCATTGTCTTCTCTTCCGCGTTTGTTTTCAAACCTCAAATAAAGAATCAAATGGTCGTGAATCAGCAGATGGATTCGTGATTCATATCGCCAATGTCATGTGATTTCAGCACTTTGCCGGTTTGACACACGATCTGAATCATGATTCATGACCGTTTGATTCTTTATTTGAGGAACACAATATAATTAAAGAAATTTCATTTTTGGGTGAACTAACCCATTAAAGTAAGCAGAATTGAAATTCAATAAAAATTTGAAGAAATTCATATAAATGTTAATCTTGCCATAGCAGTTTCATCTGCATCTGTTGAGAGAATCTTTAGTGTTGCAGGAAAGATCTTCAGAGCAGAACGGTGCAGACTCAATGATCAACATTTGAGGAGTGATTGAGAATTAGACGCATCAGTGTTGCTCAGTGAGTTTTGCATTGGAATGAATAAGAACTGCATTTACAACAACTTTGTGTTATTTTAATACTTTGAAATGAAAATAACATTGGGAACAAAACTAATTAAACAACATTGAGAGGTTAATTTATTTAAATGTATCATTATCTGTATTTTAGAACAAAATGTATGCAGGGTTGAGGGTTAAAAAATTAATCATGGGTTTTGTTATTTTCACACACACAATTTATTTTGGGTGAAAATTTAAATTAGTGTGTATTTTTTCTTAAGAAAATTGTGGTCCAGTGTTGTTAAGAAATACAACCAAGAGATACACTTTCCTATTTTTTTTAAGGAAATATAAGCAATTTTGAGGCTTGAATTGAGGAACCGATTAAGCTGATAAAATTAAGGACAATAAGGTTACTCGTTTATTTTCAGAGAATTAGCTCAATTGTGCAGTTTTATTTAGAGACACCTTTGTTAGTTCCCAGCATGCTTTGCATATGGCTGGAAATGGAGATTAATATTGAAATGAAGTGTTGTTTAATGTGTTTTTGAGTGAAGGGAAACATTATGTTTATGTTTGACATTTGAAAGAATTTCTGTTATGTTGAAGTTTTGACCGTTAACATTGTGCAGAAGAGTAGAGCTTATGGTTAGGTTGTAATGTGAATAACTGCAAGAATTATGATTATTATTATGAAGAATGTTGCTTTGTTTAATAAGCAATAACTTTGCTAATACTAGTGCAATGACAAGTTTGTTTCTACTTGTGCCAGCATCAAACATACTATTAATTGAATAACATAACTGAAAGTCAAATATAAACAGCTCATTTCCATTTACTCTAATATATATATATATATATATATATATATATATATATATATATATATATATATATATATATATATATATATATATATATATATATATATATATATATATATATATATATATATATATATATATATATATATATATATATTAGAGTAAATGGAAATGTATTTTCCATGTATCTTATAACAGTAAGCAATACATTTTCAAAGTAACCTTCCTAACACTGAATGTATGTGAGATTCAACACATTCTTTCTGTTGCGTGACTGGAACTGTGGAATTTCTTTGAATTGTCATGAATTTAATTCTACTTCCTGTCATTCCAATTCAAATTCAACTTCCTGTGGGGCGGAGTCAATTCAATTCAAATTCCAATTCATGAAGTGAATGGAGGCCAATTCTGAAATTCTGAATTTTGCACAAGCCTGCTGACTGTTGGGGAAAAACATTTGTTTGTGGTATCATAAAAAAAAGTAAAAAGTTTCATATTTTTCCTGTAGATGTTTGGTTTTGACTTGGTCTGTCAAATGTGGTGTTATTATCAGGGATTTTAAGATATGGTTGCTAGGTGATAGTTTTCACAATCTTCAGAAAACTTTAACTTGATTTTTCTCAAAATTGACTTCGATTTCGAACAGCTGTAACTCATTCTTTTTTTTTTATAGAGAATGTAAAAATAACAATAACTCATAACTCAATTGCAGCATGGGCCACACAATTTGAGTTGGTGGGTTGACTGAATGAACAATTGTAATGAACAACTTCTCAGTATTACTGTTTTTGTTTTTAGATAATATAAATGCAGCCTTGGAGAGCTTTTGAGAATTCTTTGAAAAACATATCTTAATCACTGGCCCACCGGTGGGCCCATTTGCCACTGCATGTTTAAAACAATATATCCTATATTTATCCTTATCTAATGTTGACAAACTATATATCAATCGAAAGCTTACGAACTCAAGATTCATCCTGTGCAAACCGATTTGAAATCGGACCTTGTGTTACCATGGACACGGTGCTCTAAATTATTCTAGCGGGCTCCTCCCCAAGTGGCGTTGTCATGTTTCATATTTATTTAATATATTTATTTAATTTATAATAAAAACCTTTTCTAATCTTGACAAAACGCATATCGTCGGAAAGGTCTTAGTCTCACGGTTCTATATCTGCAAACTGTTTTGTGATATTTACACAAAAATATATACATTTGACACAGGAAATTGCATTTAAAAAAATCAATGGAATTTCAATGACACCCGGTGGCTATTTGTGGTACAACGCCTAAACAAAATCTCATGGGAACTTCAATTTTTGTGATATCAACTTCAAATTTGGAACACAAATTGATTAGACATATGGCTTTGATTTGATAGTAATTTTAGAGTCCACATTATTTTGTAACATATATATTTTATATTAAATATTAAATATCTAGTACAGTATATTTGATTTACAGTACATTTAAACTTCCATAACTTTTTTAAACTTAAATTTTGAAGGGATTTCACTTGAGCAATACTCTGCTGACTGTCTTCTTTAAAATGAGACCAAACTTATGTCTATATTCCAAAGCATTCTTGAATTGCAACCATTTAAGTTTGGATAGTGAATTTTCATGTATATTTTCAAAAAGGGGGGTGACACTTAAGGGGTTAAGTTTCAAACTAGTGACTGGAAGCATGACCGGACTTATGCAGCCCCATGGGTTATACCAGTCAGAATTTGTTTTACTGCATTTTCACTGTCGGCCCAGTGCAAGCAATGGCTATAAATAGGCCAGTCAGGGCTAATAGCTTCCGACTGTGAGCTTTGAGGCCATAATCAATTGTATTTATCATTATTTCACATTGAAGAAGGACACACTTATTGAATAGCATATGCTCTGGTTTATTTGTGATCACATGGTTATTTTAAATAGCTCTATTAAGGCTTTTCAGCCCCAAACAGCACACATTTAGAAAAATATTGATACATTATCATATGTGCATGGCTCCTTACAAAGAATGATAATTTTTTTTACATTAAATTATGCAATCTGAAGAGTTTTGAATGCTCTCTCCCGTCTCTATCATACTAGAGGGGCAGATACTTATACTTATAAAATGCATTCATGCCACGTCTGAGCTGGATTAAATAGTATGTGTAAATCCAAATATGGATTTTATTTATATAGATTTATTTGGCTGATAATGGCTGTTATATGTTATATGGCTGTTGCGCTATAGTGATGTTAAGGGTGTTCATGTAAACTGTCTAAAGGGTAAATCACAAAAATCTGAATGCTGAAAATACACACACAAACGTTTAAGACAACATCTAGTGAATCTTCTTGACCCATTTCTAAATCAAAGCTTTTCTGACAGAAAAAGAAGAAAACAGGACATCATTTTTGCCTTCATTCTGGACATCCCTTGCCCCCCCCCCCTCCCCTTTCAATCATGGAAAAAAATGCCAGCCTCGCAGATGCCAATCACAATTTGCATTCAAGGCCTGAACAACATAAATCCAATTAAGTTCTCCCCAAATACAACATTTATGAAGCTTAAATGTCTTTGTGGAGCAAGGAGGACACAGAATGAGGAACTCATCAGCTTTTCTTCTCTCTCTCTCTCTCTCTCTCTCTCTCTCTCTCTCTCTCTCTCTCTCTCTCTCTCTCTCTCTCTCTCTCTCTCTCCCATCATCCCCGTCGTCCCTGTGATTTCCATAAATATAAATCCACTATTTACTCCGTTCTCTGGCAAATTCAGCAGGATGATTTCTATTCTCAGTAGAAAAGACCTCCGTTTGGAAATGTCCATTCTTGCTTGAATGGTGGGTGGGAGTGAAGCGAGTTCCGGCATAATCGTCGCTGTCTGAATCCTATTGTGCGGCTGCGTATTAAATGGTTAAAGACTCACGAAACTGTGGGGGACTTAGAAGAGATTTGTAGTGGGAAATTATTTCCAGTGTACTTCCTTGAAGTCAAGGTCAGAGTATGCATAGAGTGAAAAAGACACAGAAAGAGATGGTAAGTTGGAGAAAGGATCGAGTCCATTGTCATCTATCATACTTTCCAGGAATCCCATTATACCTGGAGAGAAAACTTATACATTTGCACATTTTTTGTGAGTTCAAGGTGTCATACAAGACAAGCAAGGGCATATGTGTGAAAGGCAAGACTGTGAATCACTATTAAATCATATGTGCACCATGAATACATTATTCATTTCCTCCTCAGAGGAAGGCAGAAGATAGGGGACAATGTGACCCCATTATAGAAAGCCATATCTAATGAATAAAGGGCCAATAAGGTCTGTAATATATGGAAATAGGATTGTATGGTTATCCTCGCCTGCCATTGACTGTGACCAGCCTGAGAATCTTCTCATCCTAGACAGGAGAGGGCGATGTGAGGACAAGGATTCGGCTTCAGCTGGGAGTTCCCTGTAGGTCGAGATAGATTCACAGGCTGGGGTTATAATGTAATTTAACCCAGCAGCTGACGCATGTCACAAGGTAGCAAGGTGAATCATTCGCCGTGCTTCCATTAACGCCAATACGTTGGGTTTACTACTCTTTCTTTTTCTCTTAATCAATCAAAAAGGAGTCGGGGAAGAAAGCTCTGACTTCTCAGTGGATCAGTCATAGCACAAATGAGCTGTGATCCAGATTGAGGGGCTGCTTTCATCTTGTAACAGGCGGTAAGATCTATATTAAGCCTTCTTAGCTGCGTACGCTTCACACATGCGAATACACCAGGCTAGGCTGCTCAGCCAGCAGTTGAGGCGAGAGGTAATAAAGTATTAAAATAAAAGGACGGGGATTTCAAAAGCCAGAAGGATTCTGTTCCATGGTCGAGGGCGGCTTGCAGGAGACGCTCATTACGTACACATCACGTCGCAAAGTTTTCCGCATCTCTCTTTCGGTGCTGATGTCTCACAGAGAGCAGAAAAAGCGAGCCTGGAGACTGAACGGATGCATTTTGTCTTCCCCTCCTATGCTTCTTTTTCACCCTCATAAAAATGCCTCAACCTTCTCCTTCACAAGTAAACTTAGCAAATTGGCGGAGGAGACGTCACCCCTCTAGCAAGACGGCACTGACGGAGGAGTCTTAGCCCACGCGAGAAGCTTGAGAGTGCGAAGAGAGAGACGTCAGCTTAACTTTGGCTTGTTAACTGCTTTAGGCAGATGTTATGTACTGTAGAGGGACTTTTCACAAAGAATTGAAGATGATGATAAACAGCATACGGGGGACTTAGGACCGCCTGGTTACACCAGACAGAGTTAAACAGAACTGTTTGTGACAGTATGCACGGCGAAAGGAAGGCAACAAATCTTTGCAATACGTGTCAAAAAGGCCTGGGTCTGCAGAATGGATCAAACTGATAAAACCCACTGAAATGTTTGAGGGTCTGGTGTAACATTCATGAGAAATGTTTCTCAGCAAATATTTCTGATGCCCTTCCTGTGAGAGAGTCAAAGAGAGCGAGTATGGGAGAGTACAGATATGCAGGTCAGAGTAATATGTGAGCCGATATATAGAGTTGTATTTTATTGGTAGCACAGTGTGCAATAAAAACACTGAAAGTAAAGGCATCTCTCACTCAAAACAGAACTTTATCAGTATCACACGAAGAGAGCTCAGGCTTTGCATCCTACTGTCAAACTATCCGTCTTAATTCTCCACAGAGACTGGCATGTAATGAGAAATGTATCCTAGTACTCAGACTGTATTATGTAAGATATGAAGGATATTACTTTCTGTATTGATTTTGTGTATGCATTTTCCCAGCTTTGATTTTTCATAAGCGTTTTTGCCAAATGACAAATCACTAACTGAATAAAACTTCAGTTGCTAGAAAAACCAAATCCCCAGTTCATACGTTTAGATTTGTGTTGTTTATTACTTTTACTTCAGATCAAATAAATGAAACCCGTTGAATAATGTTCAATGTGTACATGGATATTGATTAATATAATTTTCTGTATACTAAATCCAGTTTGCAAGGGTTGTTTTAGAAATGTAAAATGTATGATGATCAATTAAATATACAGTTTATTTATACAAATGTACATATGCCTAAAATATACAAAATATATTTAATATATCTAATACACACCACTCAGGCATGGACTCCACTAGACCCCTGAAAGTGTGCTGTGGTATCTGACTGGCACCAAGATGTTAGCAGCAGATCCTTTAAGTCCTGTAATGGATTGGACTTGTTTGTTCAGCAAATCCCACAGATGCTCGATTGGATTGAGATCTGGGCAATTTAAATTCCAAGTCAACACCTCAAACTTGTTTTTGTGCATTATTCCATAATGCTCAAGTGCCCACTTTCGGGTTTTCGGCAATGGGCAGGGGTCAGCATGGGCACCCTGACTGGTCTGCGGCTATGCAACCCCATACGCAACAAATCGCGATGCTCTGTGTATTCTGACACCTTTCTATCAGAACCAGAATTAACTTCTTGAGCAATTTGAGCTACAGTAACTCATCTGTTTGATCCGACCACATGGGCCAGCCTTCACTCCCCACGTGCATCAATAAGCCTTCACCACCCATGACCCTGCCGCCAGTTCACCACTGCTCCTTCCTTGGAGCACTTTTGACTGACCACTGCAGACTGTGAACACCCCACAAGAGCTGCAGTTTTGGAGATGCTCTGACCAAGATGTCTAGTCATTACAATATGGCCCTTGTCAAACTCGCTCAAATCCTTACGCTTATCCATTTTCACTGCTTCTAACACATCATCTTTTAGGACAAAATGTTCTTTGCTGCCTAATATATCCCACCCACTAACAGGTGCTGTGATGAAGAGATAATCAGTGTTATTCACTTCACCAGTGAGTTGTCATTATGTTATGCCTGATTGGTGTATATGTTTCATATATATTTATTATGCTATATACTCAGCTATGAGTGTCATCCAATTGTCCTAATTTGACTCACACTATCTTGATCCCTTTTCTTTAAATTGTTAAGTGAGTATTGCAGGGAACCCCCCTCCCCCATACACCCACACGATATGAAATACATTATTTTATATAAAATGCATATATGAATAATTTAAAAACAATTACATTTTATTTGATATTTGTACTTCAGGTGTGTAAAAAATATGGGGAGTTTGTTTGCTTTAATGTAGACATATTTGTGCATTTGTTTATTCAATAAACTGCTTGGTCATCATAGCCACAGAAAATATGAATGTATTACTACATTAATATATGGCCAAAAAGTGAAGGAGTGGTCAAACTTCAACATTAAATAGATGACACCCCAGTGAAGCAATTATATATATATATATATATATATATATATATATATATATATATATATATATATATATATATATATATATATATATATATATATATATATATATATATATATATATATATATATATATATATATATAAATTGTCAGAAAGAGATAGAATACTGTCTGCCTCTCTAAACGTTCCCGGCACGCGTCGCTCACATGTAGTCAGTAATGCTGACAGCCTGGCAGAGTGGAATAGATATAAAGAGGTGTGTTTGATCCCTGACAGGTGGGTTTGGGTTGAGCCAGTGACTGTAGAAAATATGAGATGCCCTCAGGGCTTGGAGGAGGAGTGGGATGCTGGATGAACTACAGTGGGCAGCTCTGGCCACAGCAAATAGAAGAACCAGCAACCTGAGAGGAAGGAGAGGTCTGGAGTCCACATAAAGTCACAGAGGTCTGTGGATAAAGCCTTGCAGCATCCCACTAATGTTAACATTCTAATCCACATGTGTGCAGCAGCAGTCATGAAAGGCTGGTCGTAATTCTGTGTAAGTGTGTGTCTTTGTGTTGGTGTACATAAGCGAGTGAGTGAGCAAGTCTTCACTCAGACCTCTGCAGAGGAGATGCAGTGCCTGCTGCACATATAAACACAAACACACACACACTCCGCCACACTCAGGAAAGCTGATTTTCTCAAGACCTCATATCCACCCCAAAAATTAATCCACAGCTTAATGCCTGGTATGGCTACTCTGGGGCGCAACGTGCTGTGATGTGATAGGGGACCGAGTGAGAGAGAGAGAGAGAGAGAGAGAGAGAGAGAGAGAGAGAGAGAGAGAGAGAGAGAGAGAGAGAGAGAGAGAGAGAGAGAGAGAGACACACACACACACACACACACACACACACACACACACTCACACCCACACACACGTAGTGTTTCCATGTTTTATGCACTGTAAAAAAAAAAGGCAAATTTTGATCTTTTGCAGTACAATCGACTTGGATGTTTAAGTTATTTCAACTTAAATTATGTTAAACTGACTTTAAAAAAAGAGTTACATCTTGTATAACTAATAAAAACAAGTTTAACATTTCTTAACTTATTTTGATGAGTTAAAACAATGTAAAAACATATGTTGTCATAACTTATTGAACATATAATTTTTTAGAGTGTGGGGACTTTCCATAGGCGTAATAGATTTCATACTGTACAAACCATATTTTCTATCCCCCTACACTGCCCCTGCCCCTAAACCTACCCATTACAGGAAACATACTGATGGAAATAATCAGGTAAACAAAATACGTTGCCTAATTTTGCCATTTTTAATGTATTGTTTCCTTTTTTTGGGACAAACCAAAAGAATCAAGTGAACCCCACTACAAATGTCAACACACCCTTAAAAGTCCCTGTGACACAGTTTGCTCCGGTCCAGAGACACAATAGCACAGAGTGGATCATAGCAGAACACGTATCGGACTCATTTGAATTCTGTACAGAATGCTATATTTTAAAGTGATATGGAGGAGATTAGGACTAAAAATGGTTAGACAGATTCTGAACTCAGAAACTGACAAGTAGAAGAGTAAACACTGGTGGTGCCATGCACCAACATAACTTACACACTTTTGAAACTACACATTCTCAGCATGATTACATTCACTGTTTTGATTTAGTAACACTTTCATATTAAATCTAAAAGGGGAATCTACTAGACTGTGGCTGTCATAAGCTGTCAAACGTGGCTTTACCAAGCTCAATGGCTCTGGCTAAACGGAGATATATACAAAACGCTACTGGCCATTTTTTTTAAGGGGAGGAGCTACTTGATATGTCCAGCCCTGTCTTACTGTTTCAGTGGAAATTACATCAACACATTGAATATCAAGGTACTTCAAGGTACTTTAGTGTAGAGGTCTACCAATTAAACGGTTTTGCCAATTAATAACAGTTGGTTATCGGCAAAAATCCATATAAATAGTTTTTCTGGGCTGAGTCCATTGCTGGAGTGGATGAGAAGGGTGTGCTGTCATTACATAGTACGAGAGCTATAAAAAGGGTCAACTGGCATTGTATAGCATGAGAGCAGCCTCTAGAGTCCAAATAATAACACTGATGCCTTGTGTTGCTTATATTAAAGGTGCACTTTGTAACCCTTTTGCAGTAAAATATATATATAAAAAAACTAGGCCAGTTTTATATGTTTTGTTCAGTTGAGTACTTACAATATCCCAAATGTTTCCAACTATTTGTAAATTATGAGAAAATTGCTATTTTTGCCAAGGAGTTGGGACGTCTAAAAGCTGCAACATACTCTGCAAGAACAGAGAAAAAAGTTCTCGCTCATCATCAAAATTACGTCATTTAGTTCTCGCAGCCCTGGTTTGGGAGTTCTTGCAGCTTGTTCTCGACTTTTTTCTTGCGGGTGTCCGAGAACCATTGTGTGATTGGTCAGAGATTTAAAGTGGGCGTGGTTAATGCGGAGAAATGCAGATGATTGGCACCTGATTTTCTCGTGAAGTATGGAATGTCCTGCCTGAATGAACTTTGTTCTTGTTCTTGCCACCTCGAGAAAACTAATGAATTTCTTTGTTCCCATTCAGTCGGTCACTCTCAACGCCACGTCGGAGTACCGACGAATAGGAATCTCACTTGCGAGAGCCAATCTACTTCGAGTCTAACTAAACGAGCCAATGCACATTGGCATGCAATGATTGCACCAGGTGCTCATGCCACGCCACGCGGGTATAAATGAGACACAGGTGATTGCATCAAATTATCCTTTTGCTTCGGAGCCGAGTGGTATGCCAGATATCACTCTTCACTTCGCAGTTCGACTGAGAAAGAGCCTGCCTTTTAGAAGAGATCTCTTCGGTCGGTGTTGGTGTGACAACACAGCAGCGGGTCGTGTGTTCTTCGGATCTTCTCTCTTCGTTGTCCATAAGAGCAACCACAAGGGCTGTTTTCACAGCTGGTACGGTGCGCTAGGTGGAGAGCGCTAAAAAGCCGTTCTCACGGCTGTTGAAAGCGTCCTGTGAGAGAGAGCGCGCACGACAGGCTGCACTACATTCCTGTCTGTGTCGCCGCGGCCCCACCCCCTGCGTGTTTCAGCACCAAGGAGAGCATCATTCTAAAAGAGCAACACAGATAGAGCTTGCGTCTTTTTAAAGATGACATTCTATCTGTGTGTTTCTGGGTGCGGTGGGTTCATTTCACCGTGGGATGGTCATCAGCGCTGTATCTCGTGTTTGGGCGTGCAGCACGCTGAGGCAGCGCTGATGGATGACTCGCTGCATCGGAGGGAGGGTCAGAGTTGTCTGGAGATGATGTGTCGGCGCAGGGGGCTCCTTCGGGAAGACCCGCTGTGCCCGATACCGATCCGGAGATGATGGCCATGCTTTCCCGGGCCGCCGAGAGGGTCGGGCTCGTGTGGAACCCTCCACCGTGTCCCGAGCCGTCGAGGTTGGACGATTGGTTTCTCGGGGTGGCCCGTGCTGGTTCTCAGCGCCCCACCCCGGTTCCTTTCTTCCCGGAGGTGCACGAGGAGCTCACTAGGTCATGGACGGCACCTTTTACTGCCCGAAACCGGCCCAGTGGTTCCTCCTCCCTCACCACCCTTGATGGCGGACCTGCAAAGGGTTACACGCAGGTTCCTCCCGTGGAACGGGCCGTTGCTATGCAACTGTGCCCTAACTCCACATCAAGGGGGAACCCGTGTCTCCCCTCCCGGGCCTGTAGGTACTCCTCCGATCTGATCGGGAAGGCCTACCAGGCTTGTGGAGAGGCAGGTTCCGCCCTACACGCTATGGCGTTGTTGCAGGTTCATCAGGCCCAGGCACTGAAGGACCTGCACGAGGGTGGTCACGATCCCGCGGTTCTACAAGAGCTGAGGGCGGCGACGGACCTCGCGCTTCGTGCGACGAAGGTTACGGCGCGTGCCGTGGGACGTGCGATGTCCACTATGGTGGTCCAGGAGCGCCATCTCTGGCTGTGTCTGGCGGACATGAGGGATACCGACAAGATCAGGTTCCTTAATGCCCCCGTGTCCCAGACTGGCCTCTTCGGCGACGCGGTGCAGAACTTTGCCCAGCAGTTCTCGGCCGCACAGAAGCAGACTGAGGCCATCAGTCACATCATGCCGCGGCGGTCAGCTGCTGCCTCCACCCCGCCGCCGGCAGCGCCTCAGCCAGCTCGTCGCCGAGGGCGGCCGTCTGCGTCTGCCTCCGCTCCCGCGTCGCAGCAGCAGCCTCCACCCAAGCGGCGTAGTGGAGCCGGGCGCAAGCCGGCCGTCCCGCCCGTCCAGGCAGCCCCGAAGAAGGGCAAAGGCAAGGGGAAGCGGTCCTGAGACGGGCGACCCGGAGATGAGGAGGACTGCTCTCCAGGAGACGGTGACCGCACCGCTCCTTCCCCCTGGAGGAGGGCCGGGTGGAGAATCTTGTGTTCCGTTTTGTTTCTGTTCCGCTGCTGGGCTCAGCCCCAGCGGTACCCAAATTTTCAATAAAAGAGCAGTTTCCTTCATCTCCGGGTCCCCAGGGGGCTCGGAGAGTTGTGGCCGGTCAAACGCCAGACCACTCTCATCCTCCTCCTGTGTCGCCAGTGGGCAGCAGCGGACGACGCACGGACACCCCACAAACTCCGTGCGGACCCTCTGCCCAGCCGTGGAAGCAGGTAGGTGTCGCACGGCACACTCACACCTCTCTGCGGGCCGCCTCCACGAGACAGCCGCCCCAGACCGGTGCCTGTATTCCACCTTGCTGCCCCTCGGTGGGTACGCCGGTGGTCCCGATGATCCCGCTTGTTCGGTCTCTGCGAGCCTGGTTAGAGCTTCCCAGTCCGTCTCGCTGGCTCATTCGGACCATCAGGCTCGGCTATGCGATTCAGTTCGCCCTGCGTCCCCCCAGGTTCACGGGCGTCCGCTTCACTTCGGTGAAAGCTGCAGACGTCCGTGTCCTGCGTGCGGAAATCGCAGTCCTACTGGCGAAGGACGCGATAGAGCCGGTCCCTCCAGCCGATATGAGGACAGGCTTCTACAGCCCGTACTTCATTGTACCCAAGAAAACCGGTGGGTTACGGCCAATCTTGGACCTGCGAGTACTGAACCGGAGCCTTCACAAGCTACCGTTCAAGATGCTCATGCAGAAACGCATTTTCGAGTGCATCCGTCCCCAAGATTGGTTTGCAGCGATCGAACTGAAGGACGCGTACTTTCATGTCTCGATTCTCCCCCGACACAGGCCGTTCCTGCGCTTTGCATTCGAGGGGCGAGCATATCAGTACAAAGTCCTACCCTTCGGGCTGGCCCTGTCCCCCCGTGTCTTTACGAAAGTCACGGAGGGGGCCCTTGTGCCCATGAGAGAACAGGGCGTTCGCATCCTAAACTATCTCGACGACTGGCTCATCCTTGCACAGTCCCGGGAGCAGTTGTGCGAACACAGGGACTTGGTGCTCAGACACCTCAGCCAGTTGGGTCTTCAGGTCAACTGGGAAAAGAGCAAACTCGCCCCCGTGCAGAGGATCTCTTTTCTCGGTATGGAGTTGGATTCGGTCAAGCGGACTGCGCGTCTCACGAAGGAGCGCGTCCAGTCGATGCTGAACTGCCTGAACACGTTTCAGGGCAGGATGGCGGTTCCACTGAAACATTTTCAGAGGCTCCTGGGGCATATGGCGGCTGCGGCGGCAGTAACACCGCTCGGCCTGCTTCATATGAGACCGCTTCAGCACTGGCTTCACGGCCGAGTCCCGAGATGGGCGTGGACACGCGGCACGTATCGGGTGAGCATCACTCCGTCCTGCCGCAAAACCTTCAGCCCGTGGTCAGATCCCGGGTTCCTTCGGGCCGGAGTGCCGTTGGAACAGGTATCCAGGCATGCTGTGGTCTTCACGGATGCCTCGTCCATGGGCTGGGGTGCCACGTACAACTGGCATGCAGTGTCAGGGGTTTGGACGGGCCCGCACCTGCAGTGGCATATCAATTGCCTCGAGTTGCTAGCAGTACATCGTGCACTGAGCCGACTCAAGGGCCGGTTACGGGGCAAAGATGTACTGGTCCGTACGGACAACACGGCGACCGTTGCGTACATCAACCGTCAAGGTGGTCTACGCTCACGTCGCATGTTGCAACTCGCCCGCCATCTCCTCCTCTGGAGTCAGAAGTGTCTGAGGTCGCTTCGGGCCATTCATGTCCCTGGGGTGCGCAACCGGGCGGCCGACGAGCTGTCACGAGCTGCGCTTCCGGGAGAATGGCGGCTCCACCCCCAGGTGGTCCGGCTGATCTGGGTTCAGTTCGGGGTTGCACAGGTCGACCTGTTTGCCTCCCCAGAAACGTCCCACTGCCAGTGGTTTTATTTGCTGACCGAGGGCACACTCGGCACGGATGCACTTGCGCACAGCTGGCCCCAGGGCCTACGCAAATATGCGTTTCCCCCAGTGAGCCTACTTGCACAGACACTGTGCAAGGTCAGGGAGGACAAGGAGCAGGTCCTGTTGGTGGCCCCGTATTGGCCCCACCGGACTTGGTTCCCAGAACTCATGCTCCTCGCGACTAGCCCCTCCTTGGCCGATTCCTCTGAGGAAGGATCTTCTAACTCAGAGACGGGGCACCCTCTGGCACCCGCGTCCAGACCTCTGGAAACTTCATGTCTGGTCCCTGGACGGGACGTGGAGGTTCTAGGTGACTTACCTCAAGAGGTAGTTAACACCATCACTTCAGCTAGAGCACCGTCTACGAGACGGGCCTATGCCTTGAAGTGGAACCTGTTCGTCGATTGGTGTTCTCTCCGCCGGGAGGACCCCCGAAGATGTTCGATCGCGTTAGTGCTTTCCTTCCTGCAGCAGGGGTTGGAGCGGAGGCTGTCGCCCTCCACCCTCAAGGTTTACGTTGCTGCTATTTCTGCCCATCATGACCATGTAGAGGGTAAGTCGGTGGGGAAGCACGACCTGGTCGGCAGGTTCCTTAGGGGGGCGAGACGGTTAAATCCTCCTCGTCCTCCCTCCATACCCTCTTGGGATCTTGCTCTGGTGCTCAGAGCACTGCAGAATGCCCCATTTGAGCCTTTGCAGTCAGCAGAGCTGAAGATTCTGTCCATGAAAACTTTGCTGTTGGCTGCATTGGCCTCCATCAAGAGAGTAGGGGACCTGCAGGCATTTTCGGTCGACGAATCGTGCCTGGAGTTCGGGCCGGGTGACACCCACGTGGTACTGAGACCCCGGCCTGGCTACGTGCCCAAGGTTCCCACCACTCCCTTCAGGGACCAGGTGGTGAACCTGCAAGCGCTGCCCCTGGAGGAGGCAGACCCAGCCCTAGCTTTGCTCTGTCCCGTCCGCGCTCTGCGGATCTACGTGGACAGAACCCAAAGCTTCAGGCCCTCAGATCAGCTCTTTGTCTGTCACGGAGGCCAGCAGAAGGGAAAGGCTGTCTCCAAGCAGAGGATGGCCCACTGGATAGTGGATGCCATCACCTTGGCCTATCAGGCACAAGGCGTGCCCTGCCCGCTCAGGCTGCGAGCACACTCTACTAGAAGTGTTGCATCCTCCTGGGCGCTGGCACGTGGCGCCTCGCTGTCAGACATCTGTAGAGCTGCGGGCTGGGCGACACCTAACACATTCGCTAGGTTTTATAGCCTACGTGTAGAGCCGGTCTCCTCCTGTGTTCTCACCTCAAACGGGTAGAAGCACTGAGAGGCCCGGCTCTTGTCGGCTTGCTGCGCCTCGGCGCTTAATTCTCCAGAAGCAAACTCTGTGAGTCCTCCACCGCCCTCGGTGCCAGGCGTGGCGGAGCGTCCGGCATCAGGCCCCTTACCGCTGAATCCTGGAGAACCGGTAATTGGCTGGGGCCATGTGAGTGACCCTACGGGGATCCCACACTTCTTCCACGGTTGCTCCTCTCGGAAGCCTGTGTCTTTCCCTTGGGAGAGCCCTCCATTTTAGGGATGGAGCCCCCCTCACGGCGGTGGGCTACGGCTCAGCTCGGTCCCCACATAACTCCCGTGGTATGATGTGGTTCCGCAGCGGCCCCCCATTGGGCACGCTTTCCCAGTGTTATCCAATAGTCACTGAGCGGGTCATGCGGAACAGCAGTGATGGACTTCTCGGTGTGAGCCCCGTCTCATCAGGTAAGAGAGCTCAGGAGGCTCACACAGGGCACTGGAAGGGGGCAGAGTCCATGGCGCTTTGGTAGGGATTCCTATTCGTCGGTACTCCGACGTGGCGTCGAGAGTGACCGACTGAATGGGAACGTCTCGGTTACGTATGTAACCCTCGTTCCCTGAAGGAGGGAACGGAGACGCCACGTCCCGTCGCCATGTCCTCTGTCCCTGCCGGGGCGCCAGTCTACCTACTCGGCTCCTCAGCAAAAAAGATAATTTGATGCAATCACCTGTGTCTCATTTATACCCGCGTGGCGTGGCATGAGCACCTGGTGCAATCATTGCATGCCAATGTGCATTGGCTCGTTTAGTTAGACTCGAAGTAGATTGGCTCTCGCAAGCGAGATTCCTATTCGTCGGTACTCCGACGTGGCGTCTCCGTTCCCTCCTTCAGGGAACGAGGGTTACATACGTAACTGAGACGTTCTTGAGTGTAGAGTGTAAGTGTAAGTTTCAAGCTTGAGTGTAGCATCTGAGGGAGTCACCTGTCAAATGCATCATATCTGCGTTACCCTCGGTTTTATTTATTTGGCAGAAGCGCTTTACTCTTAGCAGTGTGAATAAGTGTCACAGCAGCCACTGAGCAAACGCACAGAGTAACATCATAAAATAATTTTAAGCACACTTAAATGTATCTGATATGATAAACAGAGCTGCATTACCTCCTTCTCATGACCAGAAAAGCGGAAATAGCTCCAGCGCCCAGCGACTGTGTCCCGTCATAATAAAAGTCCCGCTGCTCGCGAGGCGTGTGTTGTTCAACTCATTAACAATCGTTCCAGCGGCCTTGCTCAGCTCTACAACACTTGGTCCTGCTCTGCTTCATACTACAGTAACGTTAATAACCGCATCCATCAACATGAGTCCTATCCCGATTCTTTTCCACCGGATGTGAAGTGAAGACCCAGGATGTCCCCAAAAGCTTATAACATATTATATGTGCGTTCAAAACACAGACAGTGAAACGGTATGACTAACACTACAGTACATTTTGCTACATTTTTTATGATGCTGCATTAGCAGGGAAAGAACAACAATGTGTTTGTACTTTGTCGAGGCTGAGAGGACGCTATGGCATTAGCTATACCTCAAGCATTTAAATAATATAACAAAAATACACAAGTCCAAACCAAATGTTGCATATATAAAACTAGTGACATGAGAAAGCAAACTATCGGCATGCAGCCGACAGAAATATAAACAAATCAGAAACGCATTCAATTTCAATGCATATTTTGTTATTTCAGTAAGTGATCAGTTTCTTCACCTCCTTCATTTTCCTCTGCAACTCTGTGACATTGTGTCCATTTATATGGATTTCATATTTGAACACAATTTTTCTTACTTGCAGTTAACAAAATAACAACTCATTTACCCATTGCATTAAATGTCTCACACAGACCAAAATTAAATTAAACACTATAATAAAATTGATACCCACTCTTTTTCATTTGATAGAATTATTGCAATAAAGGTATTTTAATTATCATTAAAGGTGTCATGAACTGGCATTTTTTTATATTATTGTCTGAGGACAATTAATTACATTCACATGGTTTTTACATTAAAAAACATCATAATGAATAAATAACAGGCTATTTTTTACACTGTCGTTTTTAGTCTCTCTCCTGCAATGCTGGGTTTTGATGGGTGTGCCGCACTGGACACTTGGAAGTAAATGCCCACGGCTAGGATTGGATAATATTTGCATATTTAATGAGCTTCAGCTCCCCTGTCAGTACATGTGAGAGATTGTTTTGAAAGAATTACACATTTGTGTCCTTATATTTCACAAAAACATGCCCACACACACACACAAACACACACACGCACGCACGCACGCACGCACGCACGCACGCACGCACGCACGCACGCACGCACGCACGCACGCACGCACGCACGCACGCACGCACGCACGCACGCACGCACGCACGCACACACACACACACACACACACACACAGCCCCAGGACATTGGGGTTTGCGAGCCCTGGCCCATACATGCCTGAGTCCGATAATCAATAAATGTCAAACGATTTGTATCAATGCAATACTATCACAAATAAACATTTTTACTCACATAAGTGTGTTGCTTCATTAATGTAATCTCATCCTGTCTGCAAATCCAGTCTCTTGTTTACAAACAAATCTGTGGTCAAATGAAGGAACAAACGTGCATTGTCTTCCCCACATGAGCAGGATATTCATTAAAAATAAAGTTCATCCCAGCATTCATAATATTGGAATCCGAATGAAGCTTGTGCGTTATGTTTATTGCTTAGAAGTTCAAACCAGTTTAGCTCTATGCAAGCCATGTCAGTCACAAGTCAGTGGGTGGGGCTACAGAATCAGGCGTTGCTCTTATTCTGTTGAGATGGTGTTTCACTACACGAGGGCGTCAAGGTGTTGCATATTCTGAGAACAATCGTTTGCTGGGCATGGTGTCAGTAAAAACTCTTTGACTATCAAGGAAGTTTTCAGCTCTGAAACTTACAGGATATTCTTATATTACCATGACCTTTTATATATCCACAAGCTCAAGGGGAAGTTGATTTCTCAATTCATTAGCCCTTTAATGATAATTTTAAACAATATCAGCTCTAATAAGTGTTAAAAGGAACACATTTCTGCTTAAGTATAGAGAACCTGAGCACTACTGGCTTTGAGGGTACATCAGAATTGTTGGGAAAAGCTGCTCTACTGCTTGCAAAGCTGAAGGTTAGAGAGCAAAACTAATACTAAAATCTGAATCATGGATTGACACTAGCTGTGGTGGAAAAGCTGATAAAAAAAGTTCACACGCACACACAGAAATGCAAAGGCAGAGTATGGAAATGAAAGGAAAGACATTGGATTAAGGATCCTGGCTATCAATTGAGTATGTCATAAGTACAGGTCTCTGGTCACAAAAACATTCCATATATCCTCTATTCATGTATAATCATACAGGTTTAATGAGTTAAATCACAATGTCTCAGTGCAGCAGATATAAATTAGATTTTCAAACAGACTGGCAAATCAAAAGCTAACGGAAATTGGAGAGGGAACAATGAAGCATTTATAAAAAAAGGCTAAAAACAATTGCAGAATGTCATGGAAATTGAAAGTGCAACCCATATGTTATTTGATTCTCCCATGCTTTTCATGAAAAAAAATGTGAAAATTATCTGTTTCAGAATGTTTTAGGATTGTCTGATGAATACAAAACTTGTGTAAATTGTTTTCTATTAATCAAACAATCCTGAAAAAAGTAGCACAATGGTTTAATCGTTTTCAGCAACAATTCCCCAGAAATAAATCACATTTTAAGATATATTGCAAATAGATTAATTGTAATAATATTTCACAATATTACTGTATTTCTGATTAAATAGATGCAGCTTTGGTGAGCATAAGATTTTTATTTTAAAAACGTTAAAAAAGTATTACTGAGTCTGACCCCATACACACACACACACACACACACACACACACACACACACACACACACACACACACACACACACACACACACACACACACACACACACACACACACACACACACACACACACACACACACACACACACACACACACAGTTAATTTTGTTGTGACATTAATTAGGCATGTGGCTATTATTGCCATGTAATGGTCTAAGACTTTACTCACTGATATGGGTCACTGGGGTCTGGTCCTTGAAGCTCAGGTGGGATGGGAATGCGTTTGTAGTACATCTCCCAGTCAAAGGCTCCCCTCATGGCGTCCCCTGCCTGCGCCTCGTACCCAAAGTGGTTATGGTCGATCACATCTATCATGGGACACACAATGGTTTTTGGGTTCTGGGCGATCTGGTCTGCAGGCAGAAGGCATGGAGAAAAAAGGAGAGGGAAAGTTAGGTAAAGCGAGAAATCTCGAATTTCTGTCTCCTCGCCACACTCCGTGGAGAAGAGGAGGGATGAAAAGGAAGGGGAGGCAGTGCAACTCAGGAGTCTCCCTCCTCTCCTGGATCACTTGCTCTCCTTCGCTCTGCTTGGCTGAGTGTGGCGACCCTGTGAAATTTAAAGCCGCCACAGCCGCCCGACGATTAGAAACAATTACAGCGCTTCAAAGTAGGTTTGCTCCATGGAGGGCCGAGCAGAAAGGACCCTCGGCCCTTAACTCTATCTCTGTCAGTCAGCAGCCGCTAAGCCGTCCCAGATCTGTCACCCATACTCTCCCTCAACACCACTGCACTACTGGACCATGGAGAGCACAAGGAGAAAGCAAAAGAGAGAGAACAGACCTGGAACACGAGCTTCAGCGCAAAGACAACACACATTAAACAAATACATCATAAATTATAAACTTAAGAGCACAATCTACAGTCTGTCTGGAACTGAGGCTATAGTGACTATTGCAAGACTCAACACTTTAAAAATACAATGAGATCATTCCTCGCATTTATGGGTGTTTCTTCAACTTCTTTTATTATAGAATGATGGCAGATGAAGCTTTTATATACAAACCCGATTCGAAAAAAGTTGGTACACTGCACAAATTGTGAATAAAAACAGAAAGCAATGATGTGTAAGTTTCAAATTTCAATATTTTATTCAGAAAACAACATAGATAACATATAAAATGTTTAAACTGAGAAAATGTATCATTTTAAGGGGAAAAGTTAATTTAAAATAAAAATAAAAATAAAATTGGGACAATGCCATGTTTACCACTGTGTGGCATCCCCTCTTTTTATAACAGTCTGCAAACGTCTGGGGACTGAGGAGACAAGTTGCTCAAGTTTAGGAATAAGAATGTTGTCCCATTCTTGTATAATGCAGGCTTCTAGTTGCTCAACTGTCTTAGGTCTTCTTTGTTGCATCTTCCTCTTTATGATGAGCCAAATGTTTTCTATGGGTGAAAGATCTCGCCAGCCTGCAGTCCAGATCTTTCACCTATAGAAAACATTTGGCTCATCACATTTGGCTCATCATCTTCCCTGAAAGAGACAACATCTGGATGGGAGCATATGTTGTTCTAGAACTTGGATATACCTTTCAGCATTGATGGTGCCTTTCCAGATGTGTAAGTTGCCCATGCCACACGCACTCATGCAACCTTATACCATAAGAGATGCAGGATTCTGAACTGAGCGCTGATAACAACTTGGGTTGTCCTTGTTCTTTTTATTCCAGATGACATGGCATACCAGTTTTTCAAAAAGAACTTCAAATTTTGATTTTTCTGACTACAGAACAGCTTTCTATTTTGCCACAGTCCATTTTAAACGAGCCTTGGCCTAGAGAAAACGGCTGTGCTTCTGGATCATGTTTATACATGGCTTTGTTTTTGACCTATAGAGTTTTACCAAGCCATGGCGAATGGCACAGTGGATTGTGTTCACCGACAGAAAATGTTTTCTGGCAGTATTCATGAGCCTGTGTTGTGATTTCCATTACAGTTGCAGTCCTGTATGTGATTCAGTGCCATTTTCCAGGCCTTGACCCTTACTCACAGAGAGTTTTTGTTCTAGATTCTTTGTATCTTTATGAAATCATGCACTGTAGATGATGATAACTTCAAACTCTTTGCATTTTTTCTCTGAGAAACTCCTTTCTGATAGTTCTCCACTATTTTTTCGCAGCAGCATTGGGGAAATTGGTGATCCTCTGCCCATCTTTACTTCTGAGAGACACTGCCACTCTGAGAGGCTCTTTTTATACCCAATCATGTTGCCAATTGACCTAATACATTGCAAATTGGTCCTCCAGCTGTTCATTATATGTACATTTAACCCCATGCCTGTCAAAGATCGCAGACGGCCCAGATTACTATTGTTTAACATTCACTGCTTATTAAAACATCCCTCTCTTACTTTATCTGGACAAACTCAGTATCATTAGACAGAATAAAGACTCCAGCTTCGATATTTGAACACTGTTTATGATAAAACTGGGTTGCAGTGACATCCATTTCTTATGTCAGGAGTGCATAATAATCGATCCATTAAGAATGATATTTTGAATGAAATATCACATGCATATTAATTCTCTCTCATCTGTAGCGGCTCAGTTGTATTCACACAGCTCGCAAAGAACAGCTTTCAGTTAAGCTCTTAGTTCAAAAGTGCTCATATTTGGAGAAATATTGATTTATTATCACGTTTGCAAAATATTGCGTCATACAGAATAATGTTTCTATTCATTTCTCACTGAATTATCCAATATTAAAGAATTGAAACATGCGCAGAGCTCTCACAAGTGTCTTCATGATATGCGTCAGATATGAGTCATCAGGCGTTCATTTGCTCCCTGAGCGGTCAATAATCTGACATGCTCAATATTGCCCTCCGCATGATGTGCTCCTCCTGTGTGGACACATCCTCATTCTGTCTCTCTGAAGAATGAGCCAATTCTACATTTCTACGCATGAACTAAGAAGCTAATAATCGAGGAGCGACGAATTTGAGTAGTGTTTTGTTTACGTTGTGTTGTGTGTGGGTGTGTGTGTGCGGGCAGTCTTTCGTAAGGGGCTGCCCGCATGTCATTTCAGTTTGTTTATTTATTTTCAATTAAAAGTTGTTAAATGTTCGCCGGTACCCACCTCCTTCCTTCCCTGAACAAACAAACTGCGTTATAATGTTATCTTTATTCTATTGTGAATAAAATATAAGTTTATGAGATTTGTAAATTATTGCATTCCTTTTTTATTAACAATAAAACATGAGGGAGAAAAATTAAATTTCACTGTAAGGGAACCTGCGGTGTATGAAGATTGAAATGGCTCAAAAGTGTAATAAAACATAGCTGTTCATTATGTAAGGCCTTTATACACCACTGAAAACATAGTTATGTATATTTTTTAGTTAATCAATAAATAAACACATACATTTAGCTAACATATATGCATGTGTGCCTTTTCACCTTTGTTATTACACTTTTAATAATCCACAGTAACTTTGATGATCCCTTACTTAATCAATGCACTTAAATGTTCGCTATTCTTTCTAATAAACTTACATGATAAGTTTTACATAATACATAACACTGTCAATCTAATGGGGATGGTGGGTTTATAGAGGGGAAGCTTTTTCAACAAAGGGGATGCCACAAAATGTCAATGTCATTTCCACCACAACTTAAAGCTGCCATCTGTAAAAATTGAGGTAAAAATATCCACAAAAATGACCTACACACATCAAAACAATGAGAAGAAATAAGGGTGATGATGTCATTAAAAAATGTCAAGTTATAGTGCTGCAGAGATATCAACCTTAATTAGCAGTAGCATACTAGCCCCGGCCCGACAGGTATCGTAATACCAGTCTCGGCCATGGGAGGCGGTATGCGGGCAACATAACCACCAGCCAACCTGGCGTACTTGAACCTGATGTTAATCGTGTGGAAAGTACAGCCCACTACTTCATTTCAGTTCAGGGAAGAGAGTGGACGGATGGCCGAAGCCCTTGGCCCCTTAAATGTATCTGATATGATAAAAATAGTTGTTTTTACCTGACCGGAAAAAGCGGAAGTGCAGGTGCCCGGCGACTGTGTCCCAACCCGTCATAATAAAAGTCCCAGTAATCGCAAGCCATTTAGAATAGGCACCCTCCAGTGGACAAGTTGCATAGTGCACCTTTAAATGATGTGTTAAATAACATTCTTTGATAGATGGTAATTTTATGGAAATGACATTTTGTGAAACTCCGTTTGTCTTGCTAATTGCAAATGTAATTATAAGAAAAATATCTTAAATAAAATATTTTCAAACATTTTGTATAAATAGAAAAAAAGTATAAACCTTGAACAGAAATGAATGCTAAAAATCACAATATTCATCTATTTTTTTGTTTTTTTGTTTTGTTTTGATGCAGCACATCTTTCATCTCAAGCTTTTCACTGACACTGTTGTCTTGTTAACAGGTACACTAACTTCACACACACAAAAACAAGAAACAAGAAGCAACATAATTATTGAAAGACAATAATTATTTGCACATATTGGAATAGTTTAATAGTACATAGTTTTGCATTAAAATCCACATCTGCTGCCTGAAGTTGAAGAAACACCCTTATACAGCTCCTATACACCGCCAAAACACTGTCTCCTCTCTGTTTATAACTTGTGTGTTGTCAGAGTAATTTAGCAAGTCCTCAAGAGGTCTCCTATCCATTTACTAGCCAGGCTGAACCAGTAAAAAGCTGCAGGGTTATAATCTGCTGGCTTTCTCCTTCAGCAGACATTTTTCTGTACTTTTTTCTTTTATAGTGAGTACAAGCTATTTTGGTTGTATACTAGTAGTTTAACTACAACAGAGCGCAAATTACATAAATGCATATGTATTGCAGCTCAATCCTACAAATAGCTGTTTTGGTTACATGAAGTATTTACTGTCGGCTTTGTGTCATTAGTTAGGCTAGAGGACGTCTTCTGTTGAGAACTGTTGGCTTTGCATTTGTTTATGTGTGTGTGTGTGTGTGTGTGTGTATGTATGTGTGTATGTGTGTGTGTGTGTGTGTGTGTGTGTGTGTGTGTGTGTGTGTGCGTGTGTGTGCGTGCTTGTGTGTGTGTGTGTGCGTGTGTGTGTCAGCTCAAGAACAGGCTTTCCTAAAAAGCTAGCACACAAATAACCAGCTGTGTTCTCCTGCCAAAACTCACTTATCACTCCTTTGTTTTCTCTCTGGCACCGAATATCCACTTTCCTACTGTAAGAACCCGCTCTGCTGTAGCGCTTACTAGGGCACAATCCTTTATTTTATTCTTTATCCTGTTTCAGATGTATCTAGTAGTCTAAATCTAAAAAAACCAAGGACCCCATCTGATGTCTGCACAGTTAAGGAAGACAAGGTAAAAAGAATTTAGAAGATTTTTTTGCATTACATTTGACTGTTTTTTATGAGCGCAGCAACACATCACCATACCAGTCAGACCAGAGTGCACATTATAAAAACATTTTAGCATTTATTATAATAAATAATTTGATAAAAAATGACAAAGGAGACAACAATCACAGAAGGTCACACAAAGGAATGTACAGCAATGGAATGGAATTTAAGTTGTTGTGGAGATGCTGGAAGAGGCCTTAAATATATAATTCATCCTGAATGATTTTTCTCTGAGGAGGTCAGGTCAATTTGTTTAACAGACATACTTTGTGATTTTAAGCCACTACGACTGAATATGTCTGTCTTTTTTCACACAACCTTGGTAAAAATGACTGTTTTTCAGTGGTCCTCTGAGAGAATTTTAATTCGTCCCTATAGGAATGTCTGTGATCATTAATTTTCATATGAGCAACTCTCCTCATTTATTTTGACCTTCGTTCGATACTGCAACTAAAGCTAAATTTGTCTGATTTACCTTCATTACAGATTTCAGCCAACTTTCTAGCTAACAGTTGGTGACACGTGTTGTTGGCATACCATCTGACATAAATCGATAATTAAATTAATAAGGAGATTGCACTTGTCAAATTTGTTCTGGGTTTGGTTTGTTTGACTTTGTCAGCATCCGAGATCGCATACAAAAGAAGAGTATGTGACAAAACAGTGTCTGATTTCGCCCCTGCCCGTGCAGAGATATGTGCACACGACTGAGACAAAAGTTCAGATTCACAGTACTCACAGAATAAGCAAAAGGTACCTGTATGACCTACTTACGGCAAGATTGTGAAGCGTGCATACGAGGGCCTGCTTACTATACCATGAGGCCACAGGAGAGGCTTTGTGAATGGCAGTGAATAAGATATGACATATGATAATGACAACAGTGAATTTAGTATGTCCAGATATGTTTAGTATGTCCAGGTTTTTTCATCTTTTCCTGTTCTGTTGCCTGTTTTAGTGATTAGCTTCTACGCTTATTCTTTGATTGCATTATGCCCTGCACCTAAACCTGGCTTCATTTCTTGGTTTTTGTTATATTGAGTCTTCTTTTAGTTAGTCATTGTTTTGTCTTAGTTATATTGTTCTGTTTGTGTGTATATCCTGAAGTATCCTGAGAACCAGTAAATAAGTTGTGGTCAGAATTATTGGCTGGTAAATGTGATCAAAGATGGCTATACTAATAAATCTGCAATGTTTATCCTTTTGAACTTTTATTTAAAAATGCGCAAAATTTTACTTGTCATTTAAGTACAAGAATTTAAATCCATCCATCCGTCCGTCCGTCCGTCCATCCATCCATCCATCCATCCATCCATCCATTCATCCATCCATCCATCCATCCATCCATCCATCCATCCATCCATCCATCCATCCATCCATCCATCCATCCATCCATCCATCCATCCATCCATCCATCCATCCATCCATCCACCAATCCATCCATCCAGCCAGCCAGCCAGCCAGCCAGCCAGCCATATATTTGTGCAGGTTTAAGGTAAAATATTTAATCATATAAAATATATAAAAAGGCAGAGACATTTTCCATTATGCCATTCACAATGCTTCATGGAGAGGCTTGCAGCTGTGCCTTTTTTTATGTCTCGTTCTCATGTTTAAAGTGGCTAGTCTCTTTTCTTAGGATTGTGGGTAATGTAGTCTTTCCAACAGAAATTCTACTATTAACTCTTTCTCAACCATTGATGGAAATAACGTGATCATCAACATTAAACTGCATATAAATCAAAACTGCCTAATGTTACTGAATGAAAGGTTGACATAGGATGAGTTACAGGACTGTGAAGGTTTGTGGGTGTTGATGAACTCGATCTATTCCATCTGTGTTTTGATAATCGTTCTGAATCTAGAGCCGATACGTTTTTCTCAGCTTTTGGTGTTGGCTGGCAATAATAATAATAATAAAAAAAAAAACACTGGTGGGGAAAGAAGGTTTTTTATTTTTTTTAAATGATACTATCCTTGTGGCTTTTACCATGGAAGCCTGCTTCCGCCACTAAATAAAAAATAAAAAGAGCAATTGCGAGTTTATTTCTCAGAATTCTGACTTTTTGAGTTGTAGTTGTAAAGTCAGAATTCTGACATATAAACTTGCAATAGCGTGATATAAAGTCAGAATTCTAACATATAAACTCGCAATTGCGTGATATAAAGTCAGAATTCTGACATATAAACTCGCAATAGCGTGATATAAAGTTAGAATTCTGACATATAAACTCGTAATTGCATGATATAAAGTCAGAATTGTGGGCTTCCATATTTTACAGAGGCACATATTACTGTGTCATTTTTTCTTCTTCTCTATATTAGGACATGATGGGATTTTTACTTCCATGACCCCACTGTCGCACTCCATAATGGCTGGACAGTTCTGGACAAAACATATCATGCACCATTTGTGCTTGCATAAAAGTTTGTTTCTTTTGGTCATCACAGTTTAAAAGCATAAAACGTTGGTGCATCTGGTAAACCATCATTTATAAATTGTCTGTTTGCAGCTTGTCTAATGAGCGATGGTCTGATGAGAAGAAAAATAGAAATGCAGCCCAGTCCTTGACATCACTGATCAAGAGCTCTGTTTCAAACAGCCTGTGACACAGTACCTGCCATGCGTTTGTACGGCAGCTCCACTCTAATCATACATGCCAGGTCACATCCCAGCATGCCCCTCAAGGGCCATACACAGCACACTGTAACCAATTAGAACTCGCCGTGCTGTGCGCACGTCTCTGGGGCGACCGCCTGGTGTTCAACCAAGCGAAGAAACAAACAGATCAAGCCTACTAAAAACCGAGCTGGTATCAGATCAATAAGTGTCGATAAGTGCAAAAACATTTGCTGAAGCAGGCATTTTAAAACATCTTATTACGGGGTCATGCACATCAAAAGCCATCTGGATTTGCTATGCTTATTCGGCACAGTGGGTTACACTATAGATTCTATCCTCAATGAGTCTGAAAATAAGAAAGGTTTTTCTGTGATGAAAGGACCAAGCGACAGACAAGAAACAAGGAGATGGAGGATTCGTTTTGTTTTTTTAATCAACCAACTGCAGGGGGAAGGACTTTGAACGGGAAAAAGCAATTGAATTTTGAAATTGCTAGATTCAAAAGAGAAAGATAAGCACAAAGAACATTCCATGGGATTTTTAGTGGCCTTTGTTTTCCCACAGTGACAGGCATAAAAAATAGAGAAATCTGAGGGTACGTGCTGATGCCAGCATAGGCAGTTTTTATTTTTCTGGACTTACCGAGCAAGGGCGGCAACCAGTTGATGTTGGCTTCGCAGTGAGAATCCAGGAAAGCAAGTACTTCTCCTCTAGCCACTGACGCTCCCAGCAGCCGCGTGCGGATCAGACCCTCTCGCTTCTTGGTGCGCACGATACGCACCTTAGGAAATCTGGACATGTACTCCTCCAGATGTGCCTTTAGGTGATCTGAAAAAAAGTGACAGAAAAAAGAGAGAGAAATTGTTAGAAAGAATGCACCGGAAAAAAGGGGGAAATTGCTAAGTCTAGGTATGTGTTCTGTTAAAAGGGAAAAGGAGGGAGATTGATTGTGTGTTGCAGTGCAGTGGTGCAGTAATTTAATCTCGGAATTGTTTCTCCATTCTCGCGGCCCCATTCAAAGGCATTAATGTTTAACACCCCATAAGATTCCACCGTTGTTAACACTTAAATGAATTGTTGATTGTCCTCTGTTTCTAGAATATTAATCAGGACAATCAGACCCAATGTTGACTCTTTTGCCTAACTCGCAGTGGTTCAACATGTTGGTAATGAGTTTTCTTAACATGAAATGAACATGCAGACTCAACTCAAACACTCTATTTAACATAAATTGAAAAACCTAGTGAAACACCCAGTGAATTGAGAAAGTGGCAATAAAATTATATGTATGAGTGAATCAACTTTTGAAGTTAGCATGTTAAATGTATCTTATTTTTCATCACATGTAATATAGGATGTGCAGTAATTGTGCAGTAAAACAACATGGATCATATAACACAACATTAAAAGCCCCCCCTCAAAAAAATAAATTAACATTTAATTTACTCTTCTTATCCGGTCAGATAAAAAGCATGATAGGAACTATAAATCCACTGCCCTGAGTCAATGCAATAAAACATTTTTTAAGTAATAACACAAATACTGTAGATTAAGTAGACTTCTATTATATCAATTTAAGTGTATTGAACACAGTGAAATTAAGAATGAAGAACGGTTGCATTACATTAAGTTTAGATATATTTTACATCCAACATTGCTACCGCAATTCAGCTCTCAATGCAATATTTTCAGTTAATATGAATGTGCACATTCCACAAACATCTTTAATTATGCTAACATGAGATAAACACAAACAAAAAAATGAAACAGATGGAAAAATAAGATTTTCTCACTGCCGGGTACTGGGTAATGCATTTGACCCTTTCAGTAACAGCACAAAGAAACAGCAAAGGCAGTCGTTTCAAAAGCAAAAGCAAAAAAAAAAAAAAAAAAAAAAAAATCTTATCTTTCCACACATTACTGTTTGTTCATTTTCAGAAGCAGCAGGAGTTTGCTGCAGCTTGTCGAACGTTTGCACATTATTCAAATACAAAACATTAATACCTACACAAACTCAATCACCGCTTCCCAGCTGCTGTGTCTGTGCACGTGTGTGTGTGTGTGTCCATGTGACTTTGTGTGATTAGATGCTTTGGAGGTACCAAATACACAGGCTTTGGATTACCACCAATAACATAAATCCATTAGATGCAGCAGCTATGTTTTGATGGAAGGTTTAAACAGGATGGACCAGTACATTTCTTCATTATATTTGAAAGCTGTGATGCAGGCAACATTAAAGTTATATACTTGAAAAAAGTCATGCTTTGACTTTAAAGTTTGTGTGTTATGTTTGACTTCAAGAAGGAATAGGTTTCATTTGAACGATTCTATAATTTTTCTTCCTGCTTCAAGAATTCAAATATAAACTTTGAATCTAAACAGCTGACAGACATCCATAATAGCTGTGGTGTCCTTGATAGAGACGATCTTAAGCACCCAAAAAAGAAATACTACTCAGAAATGACAAAGATGATCTGTATTTTGTTTTTCATAGACAAACTTACAAATAAAATAAATTATTAAAATATGTTCAACTACTTACAATGTTTCCATAATTATGATTTTTTTTCAAAGTTTGATAGACATGCCTTCATTTTATTTTAATTATATTTTGTTGCAGGCATAATTTTAGACTTTTAAGTGTCAGTTAAATCTATTTTTGTGCCATTTTACCTGTCTGCCAAATAATTATGGACATTTAACTCTTAAAGAAACTGCATGTAAGAAATGTATTTCAATTAATCATAAAATGGCCCTGATATGTCACTAGATGTATCTATCTTTTGTGATAATATAAAACTCCTGATTTAAGAGTAACAATTGCAAAAAATAAAATCAAGCATATATCGTTATACCTTCAGGAGCTTCGAAGGGTTAAGTTTGAGCAGATGTTTCATACCATCATCCCTGTCCAGCATCTGGATCATAATCGCCTATCTCAAACATATTCTCAAAACTATCAATTTTAACATCTTCAAAATAAATATTTTCCCCAGATCCATCATAACTATAAGTTAAACATCACATAATTATTGTGCTAGACATTGGAGTGAAATAAAGGTTAATGGCGCTTATTCAGTCAATAAAGATTCAATTATTGCTGTACAGAAAACAAATATACTTACACTGTTACACACCTCGGGTAGTTAGAGACCCAATTTAAAATAAAAAAATAAAAAAATAAATAAATAAGAAAACAGATTTCTTTGATTCACATCAATTCACATGCAATGATATAAGATATTCTTTATGCTGCTTCTCAAACTGTCGCTGCAGCAGCAGACAGCGTTTATTCCTACTTTGTAAACACATTTAATTTCATGATAATTTTCAAAACGATCTCTCAATCTTCAGAAGAAAAATGAATCAAATGGACACTGTGATTGGCTGTTTGCCACACGTGTCACACTTTCAGGTGCACGTACTTCAGAGTTAATCGTTAACTCTGGATTAAACCTGAGTTGACAGAGAAAGTTTATACCAAGCTTTGAGAAACAGTTGAACTTGATCTAAACCAGGTTGGATTTATCTGGATTTGTCAACTCTAAACCTACTCTGAAATGCAACAGGCCACTGATGTATGCAATTAAGGGTTAGCATTTTTACATTTTAAGACCTTCCATCATAAACAACTACTTATCAACTACAAATTATTCTATGTAATCTAAAAGGGGTAATCTACTTCAGCGCTGGGAAGATGAATCTGTATTTAAAGGTGAACTATGTAGTATTTTTGCAGTAAAATATCCAAAAACCACTAGGCCAGTGTTATATATTTTGTTCAGTTGAGTACCTACAATATCCCAGATGTTTCCAACTATTTGTAAATTGTGAGAAAATTGCTATTTTAACTAAGGACAGGGACGTTGCAGCATTGCATTTGAAAGAGTCGCCTGTCAATTGCGTCATATCTGCGTTACCCTCGGTTTCGGCTTTTATTTGGCAGGAGCGCTTTACTCTTAGCAGTGTGAACAACTGAACGCACGGAGTAACGTCATAACATCGTTTTAAACACACTTAAATGTATCTAATATGATAAACAGAGCTCCATTACCTCAAAATCATAACCGGAAGAGCGGATCTGTGCAGGCGCCCGGCAAATGAGTCCCGTCCCGTCATAATAAAAGTCCCGGTATTCGCAAGGCGGGTATTTGTTTAACAATCGCTCCAGCAGCTTTGCTCAGGTCCATAACACTCGGTCCTGCTCTGCTTTAGACTACAGTAACGTTAATAACCGCATGCATGAACGTGATTTCTGCCCGAGTCCTATTTTTCACCGGCTGTGATGAGAAGACCACATCTCCCAAGATGCTGCGCTCACACTTTGCGTCATCAAACTACGCATTTTTTTTTGCATAGGCGCCCTCCAGTGGACAAAAGCTGCATAGTGCACCTTTAAACTGGGTCATCAATGTAATAGAAATGTGAAATTAATTTTGAATTTGGTGCCTTCTAGACTGAGAAAAGACAGAAAATTTTTGTCTCATGGGGATGAAAAACTACAATTCCCAGAATGCTTCGCTGCCCTGTGAGGCTATTCCCAAAGCCACCTTGCTACTTGATTACTGTGACTGAGTTGGAGAAGACGTGTCTGTTCAATATAAGGAGTGAGTCACCGCGCGAGTATCACAGCACTGAGCACTAACTGCAGGAGTCAGATAAATGAGCTGAGCTCTCGTGATGAAAGCTGGGGTTAATCGCGTTTACACTCGCGGCATAAATTCACAACGCGCGTTTCAGTTCATGCCTTTGCAAGCTTAACTTTCATAGAAATTAATCTGAGAAGTTAAAAGACTTACATTGCTCACCATAGCCCCGTTTAAACGAGTGCCTGTAGCTGCGAGCTGAGCTCTGAGTGTGATCTCCATCCCCCATGAGCGGGTTCAAAACATGTGGAAATGGCTCCCTCTGCTGGCTGTAGTCTTTAGCCTTTGGCCAAACATTCCTCCTATGATGCAAATATCGTCAATTTGCGTCACAGGAGGAATTTTTCCAGAAATAAAATGCATAAATCTCTTGTCTCAGGGGGATATGAGGGGGGGGAAAGCACAATCATTTGAATATACTCCAGGGTTTCTTCTGATACAAAGCCATATGCTAATCGCTGAAGTAACCCTTTAATAGTAATTATTAATTTTGATATAAAATGTATGTTTATAATTAGTAAAATGTGCTTGGAAAGATATACTATCAGAATATGGACTTCATCATGCACATACTGATAAGCAGAAACAAAAAGTAAGGTTTAGGAAACCTGTATGAAAACAATCATTAATTTTACTTTAACCCTGAAAATATTAAAAATAATTTCGTTCTGTAAAAATGTTGTACTGTAATATTTATTTTTTCCCTTTTGATTTAACACTGAGCATTTATTTAACAATAAGACCAGTTTGACATACCATATTTACACATATGATGCCTACACACCTCCAGTAAACTCCAGAGAACACTCATTGTGCCAGAAATGCATCACCGACATATTTATTTTTAATATAGCACCAAAAAGATTGGCAACTTTATGACAGTGGCACTACAGACCCTCAGAGAGTTTCTGGTTTGTGTAGTGAGAGCTCTCTGCAGGCCCCCAATGCAATTATAAACAACCCAAACAGAGCAGGACATCTGTGATGAAAAATAAAAGAGTATATTAGCCGATGGGGAGACAGTATGTGGGGCGTTCATCTGGTGGACATCAAACAGCAATGTATGTGAATGTGTGTGTGCTTGTTCCTCTTGCTCAGTACTTTCAGGCCAGAGGCCAAACTCACTTTAGGGAACCTGCAGATGCATCCTCACTGTCTACTAAACTCTGGCAAAGTCACCTGCCAGCGCATAACTTGCATTCGGTCTCTTCTTTCTATTTCTCTCCCTCTCCCCCTCTCTGTTCTTCTCAACTCCCAGGGTGTCTGGCCTTCAAACAAATGGCCCCAATAAAAGTGACAGCCTCAATATGAGTTGCCACTGCACTCTGATCCCACTGAGCTGAGGTGGGGAGGAGACTCGCAAAACTTTTCCAGGCTGCCGTTGTTAGTGTAAGTGGCTCACAGAGGCGAAAGTGTCGGGTGGGTTTTCTCCCTCTCTTTTTCCATGTCCTACGAGCGCTTGATTAAACGAGGTCATAAATCATTGGTGCTGATGCGTGGCAGGCCGAACGGTGGGGAAGGAAGTGACAAATAAACAGTTATGAGGAAAAGGCAAAGTTTCATATCCCGCTGGCATATGGCTGACAAGCCATGATGAAGGGCAGGCGCATTCTCTGCTTTGATGCTTTGCCGACAGACCTCTCTGGGCCACTACCTTCCCAACCTGGGTTGCACATTTCATTTTTCTCTTTCCCTGGTGGTCTGTCATTAAGACAGATGGACAAGGACCGTTTGCCCCATTCAAGGTTTTGATTGTTTTTCAGACAGACATACGCCTTCCCGCACCGTTCGCTTCATATCACATTCAAATCGACACTGGTGAGATGTGAGACTCTCTGAACAGTACTTCATCAGAGCTTGTTTCTTTGATATGAGAGCTATTCTAAAATTACCACTGTCGCTGCAATTCAAACCTAATGAGCGAGAGATTCACACCAATGAGTCACTTGCTTTAATTGTTGCAGCGTTACTGGAGGAACTCGCTCAGAACGGTATTGTTTTATTGGTGTGGCTGGTATTAGGCAGAGAAAAGAATATCCCCTATTATTAGCTGAGAGGCACAAAAGATAATAATTGCAGTTCTGACCATGTGGTGTTCTTTGGTATCCTATTTTGCAAATTGTCATAGGACTCTGAGATTAAAAGTGAATTTCTAAGGTTATTTGGGTGTGTGACATAATATATAAAGTTATATATAAACAGAAAATATCTAATGGGGTCAGAACACACATTTGACATGCCACATACACATAAAGAACAATGTTAAAATGTTGCTTTTCAAAGATGCCAGAAGAGTTAAAACCCAGTTAATTAGGAACATAAAAATGTACGCATGTGCACATACAACAAAAACAGTTGGATGCAAAATACATTGTGTTTGTCTGTGGATGTTTTTGTGTTATGTTCAATTACAAATGTTGTAGAAATGCTCCTGTCCATGTTTACGTACTGTCTGTGATATTTTCAGTCATTTGTGATTGCTGGATATAGGGACTTCAAAATCATTCTAATGAAAATCGATCTGCTAATAAATCATTTAGACTGATATGCAAAATCCTTCAGCCGATTCATCAAAATACATATGACACACACACACACACACACACACACACACACACACACAGACACACACACACACACACACACACACACACACACACACACACACACACACACACACACACACACACACACACACACACACACACACACACACACACACACACGTTTGTTTTTGTGACATATGGGGACATTCCCGTATTTTCTATCCCCTTACAATGCCACTACCCCTAAAGCTACTGATCACAGGAAACATTCTGCATTTTTACTTTCTAAAAAAAAAACCTCATCCTGTATGATTTTTAAGCATTTTGAAAAGTCAAGACATGGCCAATGTCCTCATAAGTCACCCTCTCCTTGTAATACCTATGTCATACCCATGTCATTATACACATTTGTGTCCTCATATGTCACAAAAACATGCCCCCCCCCCCATATATATATATATATATATATATATATATATATATATATGGGGGGGCATGTTTTTGTGACATATGAGGAGACAAATGTGTCCTCATTTGTGTATGTATATATATATATATATATATATATATATATATATATATATATATATATATATATATATATATATATATATATATATATATATATATTTTTTTTTTTCCACTGTATTTTTAATCAAATTAATGCAGCCTTGGTGAGCAAAACAGCATAGTTCTTTTAAATGACTCCAAGGCCTGCAAAACCAAATTTTTTACCTAAAAAGTAAATAAAGCATTATGTTATAGTTACTGTAAGAAAAGCATGTGCCCTGTTTTCTACCTGATACATTACTTGGCTATACATCTTGCCACATTGCATCATTCAACAAGTATTTTTTTCTTCGCTAGCTGTGATTTAGCTAGTGCAGGCTTGAATTAGCTGCTTTGTCTCTGCACGTGTGTCGCTGGGCTATAATGCTGCTGACGTTGTAGTCAGGATTTGTGTGGCCCCCAGAGAACATGTGCAGAGAATAAAACATCCGTTAAGCACAGACACCTTGAGCGCTTCGTTGCCAGTGCCTTTATTCATAATATACGGTGTATTTTTAAAGCTTGCTGTTGGCCAGTGTGTGAATAAAAGAAAGCCACCCACCCCTCTTATTGCCCTGCTTGTTGTCTCCAATTTACTCAACCGCTGTTTTCCTCAGGGGGGAGATACGCACTCCCTTGAACCGTTCATAAATCCGTCTCTGCAGCTAGATCAATGTTCAGACTCAATCCCAATTTATTACATTGCCGCTGTAAAGATCAGAAAATGAGGCCTGTGCAGGAAACCTAAAGGGATCCTGAACGCAGAACAAGGGAAATGTCTAACAATGCCTGACAATGCGGAGAATGATTTTGTTGCGGCGGTAAGCCTGTCTCAAATGTCGAGAGACGCATGCTTCGTTCAGAGTACGGTCATCAAAGCAACAACAACAACAAAACTGTGTAACATGTTTTCACTCTCAACTCATCACATATTGATGTTTAGTCGGGACCCTTCGATGTCACTTTTTAATGTGCAGGGTATCACTTTAGTGAAATTTTTCAATCTGCAGGGCCAAACAATTAGCCTGACAAGCCAGACCCACATCAAGATGTTTGGTCTGGAAACTCACCATTGACAGAGCTCAATCCAAGGGGCGGGATAAACGGTTGTCTTTCAAACTCCCTCTGCACGCGATAGGATAGCGCTACACCAACCAGAGCAACGAAGGTGTTGATAGATTAAACATTCGCCGTATCTGGTCGGCTAAACTCAGAACACATCTTCCCTTTTTAAGAATCACTTCAGTGCCGTTCTTTGTTCAAGACGCTGAGGGGTCTTGACCAAGTGTCAATATGTGACATGTGGGAACGTGTTGAACTGTAAACCTTTCATTCTACCACTAATAGACAAACAACAACAAATTACTTGAAGCCAACTTTTAAGAGTTATCCCCGACAACATTTGACACAAACCTCTTCAAACTGAATTTAAGATGCTACTAGCTAATTAAAACGTCTTAAAGAGTCTCACCTCAATTAAATCAAATCACAAAGTATATAAAAGATTCACAACATAATTTGTTTTAGAATTGTTTTTGAGCTCCTCATTAAAGCCATTAAAATGGTTTTCACTTTTACTTGAGAAAATTCATTATGTACCAGACACTGTTAATTAGGGCACACTTTACTCAGACAAAAATGGCATCCAATTTCAGACTATGAGAATTTTTGAGTGCCAAATTAAACCAAGTATAAATTTTATATTAACCGTAACAACATTTAACAAAAACTTGTGAACGTCCTTTTAAGTAAGCTCCTTTCTCCATTCACTTAGTATGATCGGATTGGTTACAATACGGGTGCACTACTGTCCAATACGGGTACAAAACTGTCCTGTTTGACACTGTGAAGCTGCTTTGACACAATCGTGATTGTAAAAGCGCTATATAAATAAAGCTGATTGATTGATTGACTAATATGCATCAATTCATGCTTAACTAATGCACAGATAATCACGAGTTAATGTATTACTAATGGTGAACTAAACCATTTATTAATGATTACTGCATCAGCAACTAATGAAGATTCTACATGATTAATAGATTAAGTACCCATAAATTGGTATTAGTTAAATAGTCAATAATCATTTAATAGTCATGTGCCCCAACAGGTAAAGTCATTACATAATGATACCATAATAAATCATTACCTAATGATTAATTAAAGCAGACAACTGGAAGTTGAAATGCATGGCTTTGGCCCATTGTGGTAATTAACACATTTATTTACATTGTTAGTTAATATGTTATTAAGGAATTAATAGATTATAACACATTTAACTAATGCCAATGTAATAATTAATTAAAGGTAGGATAGGTAAGAATTGGTTAAACAACTTTTTTTTCCAAATTTGTTTAAACGTTCTTTATATATCAGTACATAATTAAAATGTAAGTACTCTAAAAAAGAAAGTATAAAAATTGAGAGTCTGTAGACCTCTCAGCACTGTTTTAAAGACAGCTCATTATTTCCATTCACTCCACCTTCTCCCTTCTGGGCTCTTTGCAAAGCCACGCCCCCAAAACACATGAACGTGCCTCACCGACCCCTCAGCTGGAAGACGCATTATTTACCTCAGACGAGCAGTGTGTATGTAGCGACATCATGTCAGAATCACATGTAATAAAACATCTAACTTTATCAGTATGAATACAAACAAATAAGATGTCTTTTAGTACTTACTATCAAGCTAGAATACCGATAATGGTAAAGTTTAAAATATATTTTGTTGTTTAATTCGGTAACAAGCCAGTTATATTTATAAGGCAAAGCTAAAAACGGGTAGCATTGATCATTCCCCCCCCCCGAATAACATCAGTTATATTGAAAAAATGTATAATCAAAATGAAAGATTACCTGTCCAGCAGAAATACAGCCAGCAATGAGTCATTTTACAGCCCCTTTAGGTCCCTCAGTTCCCAACATCGTTGGAAAGCCACGCTGATATTTACTCACGTTTGATTTCTTTGTTTATCCAAAGACTTCTTGAGCATTGCCTTTACATTTAGGCCTACTGTCTTCCTTTTTTGCATTGTTTGCCTTCGCTGACTGCAAAACCCAGCACCGTGCATTTTGAATGCTTTTGCTCTTCCTAGGGGTGTGTGCATGTGGGCAGAACCTGTAGTGCAAGCGGTGGTTGCCATGGTAGCGAGAGAGAGTGACAGTAGCCCAGGCCAATCATTTGTTTCGTCCCGAACGAAAATAATGAGCGGTGTTTATTGCAGATTAAACAGTCTAAAGTCACTTGATTTTTATACTCTCTTTTTCAGAGTACTTACATTTTAATTATGTATTGACATATAAAGAAAGTTTAAACAAATTTGGACAAAAGTGTTTTAGATCATTTCTACCTACCCTACCTTTAATGTATTAATAATCTATAATCTTCATTAGTTGCTGATGCAGTAATCATTAACAAATGGTTTAGTTCACCATTAGTAATACACAACCTGTCCTCTAACAACCTGTGACTCTATAGGTCGTTTTTCAAGCACCTTATTATGACCTATATTTACGTTTTAACGTCATGTGCCCTCTAGCTGGCATAAAAATAAGTACAGTGTCGTGTTACGTCTGAAGTCATGAACTGACGTATGACTGTTGTTACCAACCAAAATGCGTGTTCATTTTAATGCAATGTCTGAAATTTTCACCACCATTTGTCATTTAGCAAAAACATATTTTTAATTTACAACTACACCCACCCCATCCCTAAACCTACCTAGTGATTTATAGTATATACACACTTAATGAGCACGTGTTCACTGGGATCAAACTCATGATCGCATGATTACATGTTGCTGTTGTATAGTGCAATGCTTTACCAACTGAGCTATTAAAACCTGAAATAGGAAGCATATAAAAGGAGAAAATTCTTAAAAATGAAAGTGTCCTGCTGTCGATAGGAGCACAACTTTAGAATACGATCCTGTGCATCGTATTTAATTAATTAAAATATTATGCAACTACATTAACTCATGATTATCTGTGCATTAGTTAAGCATGAATTAATACATATTAGTGCACCCGTATTGTAAAGAGTTACCGATCGGATTATTTGGAACATATTCTTTCGAGAATTTTCTTCAGTAAATAACATTGTTAGTAGATTTTAATATATTTCTGTGTATCATTTTACACCATTGTTTCCTCAGCAGTTTGTTTTAAATAGAACTGTTCAATCATCATTATAATATCCATTTTCATAATTGTCGAAATAATCAAATTAAAATTCAACCTCAAGGTGATCCAAACCTGTATGACTTTCTTTCTTCTGTGGAACACAAAAGAAGATGCTCTGACTGACACAAGGATGAGTAAACGAGAACAGGATTTTAACCTTTAGGTGAACTATCCATTTAGTACTACTCAGCTTTGCTAATATATATATATATATATATATATATATATATATATATATATATATATATATATATATATATATATATATATATATATATATATATATATATATATATATATATATATATATATATATATATATATATATATAATATAATATATATATATATATATATATATATATATATATATTCATGTAATAAATTGCAAAGGATGAAAGGAAGGACAAGGTCTTTGAGGGTATAATTACAACTAGACCTCTACTCAGTAGCAAGAATATTTCTGTCGCTAAAAGAAAGGTCTTTCATGCAACATTAAACATCTCAAATGGAGGAGGAGGGAAATAAAAAGACATTTTATTATTGTTCTGTATACCTCTGCCTGCTGAACATGAGTCAGAGACTCTGGGAAACAGAAGATCTCAGAGGTGAAAAGCTTATGTTGGGTTTTAAGGTTAAAGAGAGACACTCACAACAGCCTGCTGTCTAGAGGATTCAATGCGGGATTAGAGGACTCTGGGTAGAGTAGGCAGCACATTCTGTTTAGGTACATATCTACTGTTTCACAACAAGTAGCAGGCTGTCTTCTTTATCATTCTCAACAAATTTCAAAGTCAAATATTTCTCAAACTTCATCACAGAGACATATAATACAATATATAATACATATTATCACATCTGAAGGTCAGAAAACTTAAACAACAATTGAATTGACCAAATATTCTCTGAGGAAGTAGAGGAATTGTGTGGGTAATGGCAGTTAAAGATGAGGCATGTACTGACGTGTGAGGACAGCAATTGATATTCCTCTGGCAAAGTTTGCTGCGTAGGGTGTATAATAATTCAGTCTGCATGTGTTCCAGACAACATTTTCTATAGCCAAAGAACAAAGACCCGCCTCGGTCCTATTGATCCAGCGACTTTTTTGTTTGCCTGTGGATGAGAGCAACAGGAATAACGTAAACTGAGGTGTGAATTCTCCATTCTAGTGACCAGCACCTCTTCCATGCACTCACTGCCACAGCCGGCCAATCAAAGTGCAGGTGGGCAATTGGCCAGGCTATTGTTGGTATGGCTCGGCAGCGGAGAGGTGAAGCCCTACCATTAGCCTCCCTCTAGTCCTCTCATTGAGCCCACATCACAGCGTCAGTTTGTTTTTCACTGAGGGGGAAATGCGGCCTCGCTCTGGACACGGCGGGATGCGTGCGCCTGCTATGGTCCCTCATTAATGGAGTGCTTGCTTCTACACGAGGCAGATTTTGTTTGAAAGATACACCGGTCGCTCAATGCGGCTCTATTAAAAAAGACAAGGTCATTCATCTCGGTGTGGTGCGGAAAGCACATCAAGCAACAATGGAGCACCACAGACGCTGATTACAAACACCAACACGCTCCGTTCTCTGCGGTGGAAAGACGGAGAGCAAGACACATGTAAACTAGAATTAATGTCACTCCGCTCATTAATATTGTGCACGGTGGACACTTGAAAGAAAAGCAGACAATGACATCCTTTATTTTTTGTAAAATCAAGCACAAGTAGGAGCTATTCTTGCATCAAAAATGTTTTAAATAAATTTCAACCCTCAATAAAACATTCATTTTAATTATAAAGTTTGTATTGAAATTGTTTTGGGGAGTAGCATCACATTACATTTAACAACTTAATATACAGTATGCAAAATAATTTAACCAGAAAAAGACTCAAACCTAGAAAACACACATACTGACAACTATCCAAGTCCTGGCAATCCAATGAAGGAGAACAGGTCTGGGCCTGGCCTGTTCTTGGATGGGAGACCCCCTGCATTCTGATGGAAATGATGTGAGTGGGGCCAGCAGGGGGCATTCAATCATTCAATGCTTTGAGTTTCAATGTTTCAGAGCTGTGAAAAGTTGTGGCCCTTAAGATAGATTGTGAAACTGAGTTCTGAATTCTCTTTCTGCTTCTCTTTTTTCAACAAGTATCTTAATGCTCAAACATCCATAACAGCGAAACTTTATCTTGAGTACGCGTATTTTCTTATCCCATTGGCTGCTTTTTAAGTTATAGGCACAACATTCACAAGCTTTATAAGAAAAGAAAAAGAAAACACAAATATATTGATTATGAGTATGGTTTTTTGGCAGAGGCAAAGCAATGTAAACCGTGGTTTCTGCTACTGGACTGGAGTGTGAAGCACTGGATAAGCGCACAGGGGTAACACTTTACAAAAAGGTTGTAGTTAACATTAGTTAAAGCATGAGTTAACATTAACTAACCATGAACAACATCTCTATTCAGCATTAGCTGATCTTTGACAATGTTAGTGACTAAAAATACAGCTGTTCATGTTAGTTCACAGATTTTAATAATACATTAGCAAATGTTGAAATTAACATTAACAAAGATAAATAAATGCTTTAAAAGTGCAGTTCATTATTAGTTCATGTTAAATAATGAACCTTATTGTGAAGTGTTACCCATTTGTGTAATTGTATATTGCTTTGGTTTTTCACCAAAACTGATCAGAAAACGTGTTAATTGTTCAGCAAGATCATTTTTTTTGTTGCATTATTAAGATTATGTTAATACAAAGTACATTTAATTCACCCACACAGATATCATTTATGCCCTTTTGTGTTCCACAGAAGAAATAATGAGAATTTTAATTTTTTGGATAAACGATTCCTTTCAAATTGTTACAGCATTAGATAGCAAAATATCAAACCAAGTGGTGTTTACTTTGAAGACAATACATATTCCATCAACATTTTTTACACTTTACACTTAATGCTAAAAAATAATGCTTTGCCACAAAAACAATTAAATGCTTCAGATGTAACAGACTAACTGTAGACTGAACATTATTCACCTCCGAACAACCTTTCAACGGGGACCATCTGTGGCATACAAGGAAGTGCTACAACAAAAAATGAGCTGTCAAGATCCCAATTTAATGATGAGAGCAAGTGACGGGAGGTGATAGAGCACCATGAGAGCTGGAGGAGAATGAGATACAAATGATGGACAGGTCATTCTGCAGAGGATCAGTAAGGAATACATGCACATATTTATTTTTTGCTGCCATCCTTCTATGTTTGCAATAGTGACCAACATGTCAGAAGAAAAAAAAAATGGCATGATATAGATAGGTTTCAAAGTGGAGAAGAACAGCTGCCACTAGAATATATTAGATTGTGATGAGCCGACAGCAGAGACGTCAGCCAGGCATTGCGATTGGGGGAACGAAAGTGCATCTCGCCAGCAATTGCAAGAGACGTTTAAAGCCGAATATGATCGGCTGGAAGATAATGACCTTGTGAATCTCACCCTTTACTAGTCATTTGATTTGCACATCATGTTAAAACATTGGTTTCTCCTGCCATATAAAGGCCTCTTAATGTCAGCAGAGCTCAATAATGGCATTTGTTAGATGGCAGTGAGTGCTGTTTGATGAACACTTATACATAGGGGGGCAGTTATTAAAACTAGAGAAACATTCAATCAATGAGCTGCCACATAAGAACTTTTATTCAAGTCTTATGCAAATTAAGATTAATAAGCATATAGTGTCACCTATGACAGCTGCATTTCACTGAAGCGTTTTACTGATCTCAACCAACCAAAAGATATGGGAAGCATTTTCTGTTCTTTTTTTATAAGCTGATAGGCCAATTTGTATCAGAACGGGTTACAACCTATGCCTGATTAGATTAGATGCGTTGCATTTTATTATTTTGCACTTAGCATTTCCCCCTGCAATCCGATGATCTATTTCTATAATGGTATGATAACTGTTTGAGGAAATACCATGGTTTCACGTATACGGTGATCAATCAGCGAGTGATTTACAAATGGCTGAACAAATGCTTCATTGTAACAATCTTGAAGCCATTTGTTTGATTTGCTTATTCAAATTGCAATATTGTCTAATTGATTAAATTGAATCACTGATTATGGATTACATTAACTACTTATTTTGATAATTAATAAATAATAACTTTTTGAGTTGTATGTATTTTAGTCAAAACAATTTCTGTTTATGATTTAATACAAATATACTATGAAAAACAATTCAAATCATTTTAATTAATGTTTTAAAATGTAATGAAATGAAAATGTGACGTTTAAACTTTTATTTATTTTTAGCAGTGCTGCACAACATAGATTTATTAAATTAAAATATGCACAAACAAATAAATTCCTTAATGTTTAAATAACTATTCTATATTTAAATTATTATTATTTTTCTTTCTTTCATAATTTCTTTCTTTTAACCAAACTTTTATTTTATTCATATTGTAAGACGGCAGACACTGTGGACACCGTGGGTGCTTCTCAATTAATGCTTCCTAATTTCCTTGCTCCGTCCTCTAGCCTGTGACCCGGAGACCGATTAAACTCAGGATGCAGGGGTGTATCCTTCCCATCCTAAGGGAGTGGAACTAAGACACGAGGGAAGGAAGCGAGCAAAGGAAACGAGGATGCACAAATAAGAAATGAGAAGCACCCCATGAGCATCACGCATACTTAAGTATAAGGTAGATGAAACTGCACAGCTCATTCACACAGAGACACGCAAAACACGCATTCATCTCAATTTATTCATCCATCCATACCTGCATTATACTGCAAATATAACCCTCGATTCACTCTACAGTCCATATCAGAAATCATACGGCTTTAAGTTGTAAACAGGACACACCTTTATCAGCATGGAGGGATGTGTTCTCGAATAAATGTGAACATGTATGATGTGTTTCCTTCTTTTGCAGCCACCTTGAGTCTACATTTTAAAATGGATAACTATCAAAATGGATAACTATCTTTGATGACAATCACATGTTAATTGTTTTTTTTGTTTTTTTGTTTTACCAAAAAGAATTCAAAGTATTGCCATACAGCAAACTTTAACTTCTTTTTCGAAGGGGAAATTGGATTAGAGATAAACAGTGTCTGGCATTTTCTCTGCTGTATATGTGTGGGTGGAGCAAGTTGAGTCTAAGCCATCAATTGGATAGAAGTTGCTTATGCACATGTGAGATTCTCCTTCAGATTTCCCCACCAATAGCATAGATAAACAAACGGTGTTATATCACCATACAGGTATACCGTCACAACCCGAATCTCAACCTACCAAATTGAGAACCAATAAACTAGAGAACCCATGACATTATGCTCACTTTCGTTTATATTCCATTCATATAATGTTCCATTGACCATTTACTGTCCGGTCTCAAACAACAACAAAATACCCTTTCACTTAAAAAAGAAAAGAAAAGATGACCCTTTCAGGCACTTACACACTCTAGGTACCATGCATTGCACCTGCAGTGCACCACATTTTGTGTGGACACTTATGTGCCAAATTCAATATTGAAAGCTTTTTGTACCATCATAATTAGCAGACAGGCAAAATGGAACACTAGCAAAGTCAAAGATGGGGGGTGGAGGTGGGTAAATGGAAACAGACACATAAACAAGCCATGCCATTTTAATGGTAATTCATTTGAAATTATAAGCCATTTCAAGTATTTGAAGCCTCAGACAGCTTGAGTGGAACCCCATTATCTGTCCATTAAAAGCAATCTGCTTTGGAATCAATTTTTCATTCTGTTTGTTTGAAAAGGTGATGTCTCAGGCAAACAACAATTTGCACAGTTTAGGCATTGTTGTGGCAGTGAGACACAGTAATATGCACTGACAGGGCTATAAAACTGAATTACATGCCTTGTAGTGCAAATCACAGATTAGCTCAACACCATTTTACTAGGACAGCTATTTGATGGGATTTTTAGGTTATTCAGAGCAGTTCTCAAATGATCTTGCTTAAAAATGCGGACACAATACAGAACCAGAATTGTTTAAAAATGTTGTAGGCAGTAATGGCCTAATGATTAGAGAGACTGACTAGTAGCTAGTGACTACAAACACGAATGTGGTGTGTTCAATTCTCAAAACCGGCAGGAAATAGGCAAAGCACCTAATTCCGAATCTTCCCCAGGCGGCACAGGAATAATGCATGCCCACTGCTCTCTCTCTTTCTGTGTGTTCACTAATTTGGATGGGTTAAAAAAATGCAGAGGACACAATCTGAGTGTGGGTTACCATAATTGGCTTTTAAGGTGTTCTGATTGGATGGCTGGATCAGTGTGTTGTGATTGGTCACGCCCCTTACACAACAGCTACTTTCAACACACTACTAAACTTTTTGTACATGACTTGGGTGGGAATTATTTAAATTAGGAATTTGTGACATGTATGATTTCCTGTAGGTCAACCAGTAGAGCGTGGTACTAGCAAAGCCAAGGTCATGGGTTCGATTCCCAGGGAAAGCAAGAACTTACAAAAATGTAAAATCTGTACCTTGAATGCATAAATGTAAATCAAATGCATAAATGTAAATGTTCCTGGAAAAAACCCTCAAAGGCATCCGAGATGTTTCGGAGAGTCCAGAAGCAGTGGTTATTGATATAGATAGAGAATAACTTCCTTTGGGGTGTAGTTTATGCCTTGTGACTTTGCAGAACTTTTTTCATGCTCAAAGAGCAACACAAAAACTAAAGAAAGCTAAAAATGTCAACAACAACAATTTTTTTTTTATAGTTTTCTCTTTACAGTAAAACTTCAAGGGTTTGTTTAGTCAGTTTGCTTTGGAACAGTCTGTTCCTTTGGAACGATGTTCAATCTGTTCCTTGTAATTTGGCCCACATGCAATTTGGAATGCTGAAAGACAAGTCATATTGGCTAGTGCCAACCATCTCAAAACAACTTTAAACTAGAACTATTGATCGAAGTTTGTCAGCTCAGCACTACTAACTCAAGGCTAAAGAAAGCAGCTCAAACTCCAGGTCTGGCATACTTCATGGCAGTAGCTAATGTTCCTTCACTACACGTAACTACAACAGTCTGCACAAAACGTCCTCACAAAACTCTCAGCTGAGAAATCCAGTGCACAGTGAGCGAGAGCAGCTCCCACCACTCCAAGAGACAATAACCAGCACTGGATGCAGCGTTGCACATCCAATAAAGTCCTTTGTTTTCTATACAGCATACGACAGACACAAAACAAACAGAAAATAAAGCAGCAATACGAATTCCACTGACAGAGCACCTTGAAATCCTATTGTTCCGCTCTGCTGATAAACAAGCGAGGGATGAGCGCAAACATTAATTTTGGGCTTTCGAGTCCTGGAGACGGAGGATTACATAAAAGACTCAAATAGACCCTATGAACAACACTGCTGATATAAAAAGCACAAAACAGCAACAACGGAAAACAAGACATTAAGTCCAAAGTCGAAGCAACAGGCCTTCTTTATGTAAAACCGAACAGGTTATATTTTAAAAAAGGCCATTAAAAATAAGTCTTATATTGGACTGTCTTTCTAAATAATGACTTAATTAGCGAGTAGCTCCATAGCCAAGCCAACAGATGGAGCTGGAACAGGACAAATAGAAGTCATCTGGAAAGCAGAATATAGAAAGCTGCAATCTGCACCTCCAAGAAAGCATGAATAAACCTTTGTTCTTCAGGCGAGAAGAGCATTCAGTGCACAAGGCACTAAGCGGAAAGTCAAGCGGTTTGGAAGAGGAGGCCAGGTCAGCAGAGAGTTGTCACGGCTGGGGTTAGTGCCAGAGTGCCTGACCTTTTAAAACTAGCCAAATATTCCCATAGAGAGGCATGCTATTTTCCGGCAGTCGACCATTTTCCCTCCCCTGCACGAAGAGAGGAACGGGGGGGTGGGTGGGGGGGTGACGGACGTGCTAGAGTTGTGTGGCTCAATCTATTTGTGAAAAAGCTCCAAAACCATCTTCTTCACTCTGTAGAGGGATTGGAAGCTTGAACGTTTGTCAAATCATTAACAGCTGCATTTATCTTCCACTAATTACAACATTATCATAAATGTTTAAATGGTGCCTGGGTGACAACGCATAATGCAACAAAATGCAGATGGCATAATAGACCTGAGAAAACATAACTCCAATTTAGGCTTTAAAGCAAGATCTGCTTTTTAAGCAAACAACCCTAATAAAAAAAAAGAATAAAAGAAAAAAAAGTAAATAACTGAACTGTCTGATAATGACAGTTGAAACAGGTACATTTAAACACTTCACATTAAAGAATAACACCACTTGAATCATGGACATAGTCATTATATTCAATTCAAGTGTTTTCAAATTCTGCAAAACCACAATGGTATTTAAACAGCCACATTAACATTCATCAGCTGGGCGTTGGAAGCATTGTTATGAAATACCCCTGCTATAGCATTTGTGCTTTATTTTAGCCAGCAAAATTGAAATACTATTAAAAGCAGTTTATAAATATCTAAAAATGTATATTACTTCACCTTTACTTCGTTAAATCAAAGCTATCCAAGAGGCCACCGGAGGGTACCAGAGTGTTCATAGGAAATTGTAGGTTAATAAAAAGATTGATTACATACTGGTTTCTAAAGACTGGGCTAAAGACATGAGATTCCTATACCATAGCCATAGCTTATGGTTTTATAGAGATACACATTTATTATTGTCAGAGGAGATTTACGAAAAAAAAGTTCGTTCAGATGTGCTATTAGTATACTTCTTTTAACCTCTTACACTCAGGGCCATTTTTTGGGATTTCCGCCTGGATTTGGCCTACCCATTTTAAAAACGCGCCTAATTTTTTTTTTTTGGGGGTGGGGGGTGGGGGGGGGGTGGGGGGGTTATAACAGCTTACACAACATGTACTTACATGTTTATCACTTTTAGCAGTGTTTTATGTAACTTCAAAGGGCTTCCTGTAAAATGACACCAATATTTTGAACCTAGACCACTGTATATGTGTATGGGAAGCTTTTCATACCGCCGAGCCGACCCTGTACAGGGTCCTCGGAGTTTAAGAGGAAATTAAGTATACTTTCAGCTGACTTTTAATGTACTTCTCGCAAAATATACTTCATGTACTTCAAAGAAACATATTTAAAATTGCACTTATGTACTTAAATTACACCGATCAGGCATAACATTATGAGGTGAAGTGTTTAAAACTGAGTATCTCCATCACGGCACCTGCTAGTGGGAGGGATATTTTAGGCTGCAAGTGAACATTTTGTCCTCAAAGTTGGTGTGTTAGAAGCAGGGCAAATGGCCAAGCATAAGTGAGTTTACAAAAGGGCCTAATTGGAATGGCTAGATGACTGGGTGAGAGCATCTCCAAAGCTCTAGCTCTTGTGGGTTGTTCCCGGTCTGCAGTGGTCTGTATCTATCTAAAGTGCTCCAAGCAAGGAACAGTGGTGAATCGGCGACAGGGTCATGGGCGGCCAGGGCTCATTGATACATATGGGCTCATATGTTCCTGTAGCTCAAATTGCTCAAAAGATTAATGCTTGGTTCTGTTAGAAAGGTGTCAGAATACACAGTGCATCGCAGACCAGACGGGGCACGCTGCTGAAAGTGCCATCAGTGGGCATGTGAGCATCAGAACTAGACAACGAAGCAATGGAAGAAGGTGGCCTGGTCTGATGAATAACGTTTTCTTTTACATCACGTGGATGGCGTGTGCATCGCTCACCTGGGGAACACATGGCACCAGGATGCACTATAGGAAGAAGGCAAGCCAGCAGATGCAGTGTGATGCTTAGGGCAATATTCTGCTGGGAAACCTTTGGTCCTGCCATCCATGTGGATGTTACTTTGACACGGACCACTAAGCATTGTTGCAGACCATGCACACCCTTTCATTGAAACGTCATTCCCTGGTGGCTGTGGTCTCTTTCAGCAGGATAATGCACCCTACCACAAAGCAAAAATGGTTCAGGAATGGTTTGAGGAGCACAACAGCAACTTTGAGGTGCTTACGTGGCCTCCAAATTTCCCAGCTCTCAATCTAATCAAGCATCTGTGGGATGTGCTGAACAAAAAAGTTTGATCCACAGAGTTTGACCAGTCCGAACCGCCTCGCAACTTACAGGGCTTACAGCACACCTTCAGGGGTATAGTGGAGTCCATGCCTTGACTGGTCAGGGCTGTTGTGGCAACAAAATGGGGACCAACACAATATTAGGAAGGTGGTCATAATGTAAAGCCTGTGTATAATGACATACAAGTTTAAGTATATTTGGACTATACATGTTCTCATTTTATAAAGATAACATATCTTAATTCTGAGTATCTGATTTTTTTGCACAGGCTAGTATTTACTTTAAAATCTATTTTACTCTTTCCCTTCCATTGACCAAATTGCCTGGCTATCCATGTTTTCACTTTTATATGGTAGGGGGTGGTATGACATATCTTCTAATACAAAATCTCTGAATTAAAACACAGGCGAAGAAGAAGCATAAACGTGTGATAGAAGATTGCTTATGCAAATGTAAGGAATGCGTTCATTAAACATTAAACAACATAAATCAAAGATCAAAACTGCTTTATGTTACCCAATGACATGTCAAACCCATGAAGAGGAAACTACTGTGAAGCTTTAGTGGGGTTGATGGACTCAATCTACTTCAATCTACTTCATCTACTTCAGTTTTTTGTGTATTGTTTAAAATGTTCCTTTTTATGAAATTTACCCACATTCAAGTATTGATAAAAAAGCATGCATGAAACTAGAATAAATTGTTTTTGAAATGGAAAGACTTAAAGTACAGTTAAAGGCAGTGGCGTGCACAGACCTCCGCAGGGGCAGGGTCAATAGCATTCCGAATCAGGTTCCGGGGTCGGGTCCCCCTTTGTAATAATCACATTCCTTGGGTCCCCCTCAGTAGAAATCACATTTGAGGGGGCACTACGGTGTGATAGAAAAGGGCACTTTCATTTTCGAAGGGGTTCAAGCTCAATGTCAAATTTACCCATGGCTGTTTTTCAAATGTACATACAAGATTCCAGTCATTGGGTGCTTTAACATGCACATTCGTAAGCCGATTATGCCTAATAAGCCAACAATGAACATGGTCATGCAAATGCAGTAACCCGTTTTCTTTTACCGGAGTAAGGTCGTAAACGGCGTAAGCATAAACCGGTCGGGACAGGGAGTTTTTTGCCTCTTACCCTGATTTCATGCTGCATGTATATATATATATATATATATATATATATATATATATATATATATATATATATATATATATATATATATATATATATATGTTGAGACAGACAGTCTCTCATACACACACAGAGCGTTATGCTGAAGAGCGATAACTGACGCTACAATGCGCCGGGCTCCCCTTTATAGCTTCCGGGTATGCCGTCACATCTACATCATGACGTAGCACCAATCAGGATTGACTAGTTTCATATATACTACAGATGCTTAGGGAGCATCGCCAAATTTGTTGTTTCGACGCAGTGCGATATAGGGAACTGATTATTTCAATAAGGTGATTTTTTTTGAGTTATCAGCTTACTGGTGTGCATGTGAACACACCCATTGGCTTTTACTAAAATTGTGTTATTTACAATCCTTTGTTGTTAAAAATTGTTTAGATAAAACCATATTAAAAATACTGGGTTTTTATACCTATATAAGCCTCAGTGGGTCAGATTTAGCCCAATATAATTCCTTCATTTCCTCGCTGTATTTGAGCAACGTGTCGGCTTACTGTAAACAGTCACAAAACACGTTCAAATTAAGAGGTTTTAGCCTATTTATAAATGTTCAAACTTTGAAATAATTATATATATATGTTTTGCAGTTTTTATCATGTATTTTTTGCTACTCTGTTGCTATTCATGTAAGTCTGCCCGTTTCCTGATAAACAATATTTTCGATCTACGATGTAATGAATTTTCATGATAATTAGTGGTGTTGTTCTCTTATTCAAATTATAAATAATATAACTAAACAAATTAATAATTAATTAGGTGAAACTGTTTGCTTAAATTTGTTGTTTTCATACATCGTAGGGCTTTTTCATCCATTGTCATACATTATATTGTCATACATTGTCATACATGAATAATTCACATGCAGACCGGTGAATTATTATTGCTCTTTATTTTCTATTTAGGGTATTTTAGTAATTTAAATAACATGGGTTATCTTAATGTGATTAATGACATTTTGTTATGATAGTACACCACCCAAATATGTATTTATTACATTGATATATAAGTATACTTACATTTACATTTATGCATTTGTCCAAAGCGACTTACATTGCATTCAAGGTACACGTTTTTTACATTATTGTCAGTTCTTGCTTTCCCTGGGAATCGAACCCATGACCTTGGCGTTGCGTTGCCATGCTCTACTGGTTGAGCTACAGGAAAGTGATACTTATCACTTTCACAAGTATACACATAAATATAGTATACTTACTACAAGTATACTTCAAATACACTTAGACTTTACTTAAGTATACTTCATAAAATGAACTTGAAGTATACTTTTTTTCATAGGGGAGGGGCTCTCAACATTTTTTTATTTCTGCTGTAGCATAGTAAAACTTTGGAGTTTGTCAGTGGGCTGCACTAAGATGAACATAATAAAGGTTCAAGCCTTCTAGGAAGACTTTTACAAAGGTTAGAGCTGCACCTATAAATATTAATTCTGAGGTACTTTATAGGCAGGTCACCCAGGTCAGTAAGGTGTAGGAATATTCCAGGGTCATGAAACTTTAGAGGACTGCTCTATGATTAACATATTCATATATCTGCCTTCAAGCCATTTGGCTACGCAAGGAAGTTGAAACCAATGAAGCATATGCATTTTTATGCTTAATTTCAATAGTTTTAAAATGCTTTGTGCTTCCAAAAATTCACCCCTAATATAAAATGCCGGTATGCAAAAATATATAAATAATAATAATAATAATATATTTTTTTTAATAATGTGCGGCTTCATAAACACACTTTTAAAGAAGAAAATGAAGAAAAAAAAAAACATCATCAATTCTGATGTTTTGGTCTCTGAGGGCTTAAGAGTAAAAAAAATATGATGATTAATGAATGAAGCAGCAGCTGAATATGTTTTTTTGGAGATAAAAGAAGTGATAAGCGAGAGCATGAGGGGGTGGAGAGACAGAGAAATGAGAAAAAAAAACAGAGAGAGCATACTTCATATTTTTAAGTTGCCAGACAGTTTCTTTAGTGCCCTCAATAAGCATTTGTTTTTACCACAAAAAGCAATCCTTTGCTAGTGTAAACTCCAACTATTTTATTATTTGTTCTAGAGAATGGGGATGCAAAACATTCACTTTTCCTCTTGTTGTGGATTTAAATCCCCTTTTTTAAATGGGATGGCAACCAGCCAGGTTCATTAGACAGCAAAAAAGCAACCTCTTTCACACCACATTGCAATGTGGGATAATCTTACACCCATTAACTCGCTATTCATTTTCACTCTCTTAAAACAAAGCACTGTGCAAAAAAAAAAAAAAAAAAAGAAAAAGAAAAAAAAAGAAAAGAAAATTATTATTATTATATTTTACAGCAGTTATAATCGCCACATTCACACCAAAGTATTTTTTTCCTCCACTGGAACAACATGGAGATTTCCCTTCACAATACTTAATTATCATTTGTAAGTTTGTTTATTTTACATGTTAGGAAAGGCTTCTGACGAGGCGTGTTTTGATAATACTGTTTGTATTCAGATTTACATTTATATCCAATTTCATATTCAAGAAGTGCTCGGTGCAAAGTCATTGAGGTAAAATGTGAATTTGTTATATTTTCTCTCAGGGTATACATTTGTTATAATCCCGTTGAGTGAAAACCTATCATTGTTTTTAAACTCATCTGTGCCAACTGTAATGAGATACAACAGGTGTAAGTCAAAAACGTACAGAAACATTAATATATGGTTCTAATTCTGTCAAAAAGATCTAATGTGACCATCCTAACCCATCCCTAAAGAATATGTACCTATGTTTACACCCCTGTGTAATAGCACTATATGCGTAGATCCCTATTTTCTAACTAAAATGACTAAAATCAGCCATTGTAGATGCTTCAAGTGACATCACAACTTTACAGTATGAAACATGGATATTCATTTTCAGATTGGCTAAAGATTATATTTAACAGTGTTAATACTCACTTAGTTAATCTACATGTAAAAAAAAAAAAGAGGGAAATGAGCATGCACAGTTTACTATATCCAATACCAGCCACTGATACATATATTTTTTAAAATGTTAAATTAAAATCTTATATTGACTACAGTACTTATATTGTGCATCCCTACGTAAAGGTGCTATATGTAAGTTTTGCAGATATTTAGAGCACATGCTAAGTTCACATACTTGTTTCATACAGTTGTCATTAAGGGCAACATATCTTATATAGACCAAAACCACATTTTGTACCAGGCTGTAAACATGCTTTTTCCTGCTGTAAAATTGGTAATTTTAACATGGGGCTCAATAAGTTTCTGCTCCCTTTTGGAGCCTGTACCTATTGGCCAGTCACTGAATTGCAGTTTAAGTCACTTCTGTATTGGCTTCTAGAGAAAATGCGGGATTTTGGCGATACCGCTAATAAATCAACTATATTTTGTCATTCCTACAATCAAGACACTGTAAAAAAACAAAAACAAAACAAACAAACAAACAATTTTACAGGAAAGGGTCTGTATTTTTTTTTACAGGATCTTCTTGTTTTTTCATTATACAGTGAAATGTCTGTTATTTTACAGATATTTGCTGTAATTTACATTTTTACAATTAAATTGACAGGAATTGCTTGTTTTTTGGTATTACATAAAATTTCCGTTTTTTTAGAGACTTAAACTTTTTTTTAATCATTCTTTAAATATAGTTTTTCTGTGTTTTAGCTGTGTAGGGCTGTATTTTAACAATTAAAGTATGTTAAAAGTAAAATATTTCATGGTATTATAAGGAGATTTTTGTGTAGAATAACAGTAATAAACTGTAATTGTGGGATAAGAAATGACTGTTTTTTTACAGTTTAGCTATGTTTTTTCCTGACAGTATTTTTCTGTTTTTAAACAGACTTTTTCTGGCGCCCCTGCTGCCAGAAAATTACAGTTTTTTTTTTTTTTTTTTACAGTTTTTTTTTACAGTGCACTGTATTTTTTTTAATAGCTTTTTGAAGTATGCACACTTGCTAATTGGAGGCAGAATAAAAGACAAACTACCAATCATTTCTTTATTCTGAATGCTGGAATTCAGGCATCATTTTACTTTTATAAAACCCTCTAAAGATTGAAAAGATCATGCAATATACTGTACGCGCGCCAGCAACGTCCATGTAAAATTAACAGCAGCTGAAAACTGGAATTTGTCTTAATCACTGCCAACAGCCTGTAAAGATTCTGTTCAGTGCCAAGTCTCATAAACATCTGTTGAAACTGAATTAATTTCTGGAAGAAAAAAAAGAAGAAAACAATTCCAACCACATGCTTGTCTAATTTTCCTTTTTAATTTTTTTTATTTGAGTGCAAACTCTGACCTGCACGACAAGCAGGCAAGAATCCAAAGCAGGCGTAAAATATTTTGTGTGGTGCTGTCAAAAAGTAACATTTGGCATTGCACACACAAGAGATAGTTAGATGTGAGGCAAGAGACTGCCAAATCCTCGGGGTATAAAACTCTGTTAGCATCTCAGGAAAGCTCCCGTGCCATAATCACGTCACTGTTACGACGTCCCTATGATAACAGAGAAAGACTGCAGGGCCTGCGTCCCGTAAGTAATGAGGTCACATCTGCCTGTTACGCCCCAATCAAATCTTCTTTATGGGGGGGATTATGACATAATTAAAAAATAATCCTCAATGGCAAGACACAGATAAGGATGGCATGAAAAACATATTCTCTGTCATCTGCAGAGGGACAGGATAACAGGCAATCTGACGACATATCACATCAAAAAGTCCAGGAATTATAGTACAGTTATGCAGAGCACTACGCAAGCTACCTTGCACAGATTGAAAAGTAGCACACATGATGAATTAATGTTAGTTAGCATGTTTGCAACACTTTATTTTGTGCATCAGAAGATTACTGAGAAAAAAGAAGAAAAAAACTCAGATGGAGATTTTTAAGCTTTCCCATATTATTAGTCACCTAATCCACGTTTTCAAACTTTTTAATGGCAAGTACCTCCGAATATGACAATCTCCCTTTATACATATATTTATTTACTTTTATTCTAGCTTCTTGGATTTCTTTTTTATCAACACTTGAATATGGGTAAGTTACATAAAAAAAGCAACATTTTGAACAAAAAGCTGAGCAAATCATGTTTTTGTCAAAAACTGCATTCAGATCAGGTTCAGAAAGATGATCAAACACAGATGGAGTAGACTGAATCCATGAACACTCCTAATGCTAGCACAGTCCTGTAGCTCCACATTTCATTCAGTAACAGATAGTTTTGATTCATATGATGTTTAATGTTGGTTATAACTTTATTTTTCATTTGTCTTACCCGTGTGTTTTTATCAGGAGATTCTGTACTCATTCAAAAGATGCGTAATAGCCTACACCCCCTCCCCCATTTGAAGCAATGATTTTAAAGTGTTAAATCATTGCTTCAAAAATATAATATGTTTGTTCAAATAAACAAACAAACAAACTAATATAAATAAATAAATAAATACATACATACATACATAAATAAATAAATAAATATTATCCCCATTTTTTTTTACTCTTGAACACTGCCTTAATCTGTGAGGACATAAGCAAAATTGTATGAAAATTTGCATGCAAAGAAGGTCCATTTTGCATTGTCAATAGTGTAGCTATGTACAAAGCAGCTCGCAGTTTCAAACCTAGCCACTTTCTGTTGGCGGGAAACTCATGCAACTTCACACCCCATTTAATGCATGGGTTCTCCAAAAAAAAAATGGCGTTTGAGGAGTAAAATGTGTGTTATTTTCGAATGCCTGCTAAAATTCGCATTCCTGGGTCTTTATATCATATAATTGAGGTTGCTTCAACCCGTGAACACGGGGAAAACAACCCGTGGGAAAACCACAGACTTGGCAACACAGTGCAGTTTAGTTCTGTTAACATTTGACAACTAACATAATGCATAATGCATTTGTTGCTCTGATTGGTTGTAGGTCTATCCAACTGAGGTCTTTCCTGTTTCGGTGGAAACACACCCCATAATCACAGTATCAGACTCATATTCTGACTAGAAGTGAGTATGACCACGTCAGGCTAAGAATCATCCAATTGGATGTGTTTCTTAGGGTACATGTAGTTTTATCATTGTTGTGGCATGTCATAAGAAAGAAAAAAAGGGAAAAAAATAGGGGTGGGGATCTTTTACCATCTTACAATTTAATTCGATTCCGAATATTGAGGCCACAATTCGATTCATAATCGATTTTGGATTCAAAAATATTTTGGATTCAAAATGATTTGATTTTGAAAATATCAAAATTAAATCCGCATCCGCCCAGACCCGTTAATATTTGGCCCATTACCCGACCCGTGCCTGAGATAAATCACACACGCTAAAATCATTCAAATTAAAATGCTTTATTTTTTATCTTGTACCTCTCTCAACATCAACAGCGTCATGAATGGGCTAAAGAAACAGGCTCCACCTTTAAAGATTCGTTATCAACAGTTGCATATACTCCACTCACCAACTTTACTTTTACCTTATCCATTGCTACTCCTGCAACGCTTGCTCCATCTGGGCTACGAGAGGCATCAACAAAAGTTGCAATGGCGCAGTGGTGGTGACGTTGTTGCGTGTATGTGTAATGGTCATTTGGACATAGAAATTGTAATACAGAATGTTCGAGGGGGGAAGAAGGAGGCAGGAATTGGCGAACATTTAAAAGACTTTAACCAAACAAAACGAAAGTAACATGGGCAGCCCCTCACGGACAACTGCCATGTGCACACACATAATAAAACATAAACACAACTCAATGTCAAATCCAGGTCTGGTGATCTCTCGTCCTGCCTCGAGCTCCCTCAGGACTCGAGACCGGTGTGGCTCGCAGGTGACGCTCATTCACAATCAAACCCCGGTCTCGCTCTCTCGCTGGTCCACCATGCAACAGAAATATTGCACATATTTTTCATCCGCGCTACTACCCGCCCACAGAGAGTTAATTATCCGCCCGCGAATTTTATAAATGTCACAATCCACCCGTTTTAGCCACTTTTATGCCCATTGCAGGACTCTGCGTCACGTATAGGCTAGTTACAAAATGGAGATGAACAGCCAGCTGATTTTATTAATTTATTAAATCGATTCTTGGAAATTTCAGATCGATTCTGAATCGTTGCAAATGAGAATCTAGATTCTTCTGTGAATCAATTTTTTGGCACACCCCTAAAAAAAACTGGTAGACAATGGAATTGCCAAAGATAAAGATTCTAAAAAAATTGGATGCCTCTACAAAAACAGAGAGAGAAGAATAGACACAATTGAGGCAAAAAAAGAAAAGAAAAAAGAGAATAGAGAATTTGTAACAGTCTCACCACCGACCTAAGCTTTCTTGTTCTTTAACTGTCTATTCAGGCCTGCTGCGTGGCCTTGCGAGTGGGAGAGATGCTGATCACGGTCTATTGGCCAGACCGGACAGGCCTTTTGCAGTATGAAGGGCCCCACGGCGGTGTGGGGAAAAAAACAACCACAGCTATGATTACACACAGAGGAGCGCTAGACAATACACAGTCTGCCGTGACGGCTGCAGGACACTTGTGTTACACTCCAGTTTCCCGCCTCTGTCAGCAAATATCTACCTGCCACACTCAATTATAGCCACTATGTGTTAGCGCGGCAAGTGTACACAACTTTCTCTGCACACTGTACAGGACTATCTGTCCTAGCTTCAGAAGTAAAAAAAAAACCCAACAACAACATTGTAGATCAGCACTCGGGGCGCTCATCAATTCGCACGAAGCTCCTCACGCACTCACGCAATTATCCTTGACATCCGCTGCGGGAAAACAAACCTTTCAAGGTCTGTTTAAGTACAATCACTGCACCTAATTGAATATGTCAAGACTGACGGATGGCAGTCGGCAAATGAATGGAAAACATGGGGGAGTCGACCCAGACAATGTGACTCCCCAAGACTCCTTGTGTGTTCATACGCGTGTGTAAAGCATTTCGTTGAGCTCAATTATCCCTAGCGATCGTTGGTTCAGATGTTGCTGCACGACCATGGTGTTTATATGCTCTGAGATGGTTTTGCTGTGGGCAAAACATTTTACATTATTTATATCCTTATAGCATCAGATGGAGGGTTTATTTAGCTGGGTAAATATTACTCACAAATAAATAGCCAAATATATCTAGAGGGCTTGTCCGCACATAAAGCCTTTTAAGTCAGTCTGATAAAATGTATAAAATCAAATAAATGGATTTTCCATCAGACTCACGGAGATCTAGAATCGTATATTCCTTTGTGGAGAGACCGTAATAATCATATTCTCACAACCAAATGGATATACGTGACCACACCAAACACTGTGAACATAAAAATCCTGAAGGACCTTGTATGATGTAGCAGTCTGCAGGCGGGAAAACTCGACGCTCATCAGTGCTGAGCTCAGACTAAATTACCGTGAATAACGCAGGCAAAGCCGCTTCTTTGTGGGCTTCCGAATTGCAATGACATTTTCTATCCAGACCTTGCTGGAAATGAATACTCTCCTTTAGCTATCCTTTTTTTTGCCTCCTGTGGTGAACACACCAGCATTTATCCTGAGATTACAGAGGGAGAAGGAGAGCCTAGCTTTGGGGTTTGGACCAGGATGGTTTCAGAAGATTGTTTTGCGGATTGTTCGGAAGCAACAGTGCTGCAATTCCCAAGATGTAACGGATGGCTTTGCTTAAATTCACAGAGCCAAGGACAAAGCTGTTATGAGTTCTTCACTACTGACAATGGCCCTGCTATAAAAGGTAACAATCTGCAAAATCATTCCAATCTATACTGCCAAGCTTGAAAGTATGAAAGTGTTCAGCCAACCTACAGAACAGAAATACCCAAACCAGGGCTCATGTGTTTGTGGAAAATACATGATTATAAGTGTTTCCGCAATTAAAAGATGTCAATGAAATAGCAAAATGTCACTTGATGTTACAGTTCAAGAGCATTTGTTCCTAATTTTAAAACGTCATGTTAGAAATAACAACAGCAGCATAACTCTATTTACAAAGTTATTAGATTAACAAAGTAGCATTATTATATAGCTTTTATGCAACAGTTCAGTAAATAAAAAAGTTGATATTGAGTAATGGACATTTTAGTCACAATATTGCCAGTACATTGGGTACTTTTTCTCTGCCAACAATAATCGTTTCAAACAAAGCCACACCATTTCCGATGCAACACACAGTGGTGTTTTGTTCCTGAACTTTTAATTGTTTTTGAATAAAGCATTGGATTAATGATTCCATCACGTGTTCAACTTACACAAGACAGGTCACTTGTCCTTTCCAAGAATTAATCGGTTAAATTAATGATTTGGTGAGTCACAGGATATGATTATACAAACGAAACGTAACAGTGCTGATGGACTGCTATATCAGAACTCTAAAACGCTGCTCGACCAACCAGATTCAATGACTAGAGAACTGAAGTATAATTGTATTTTAACTATGTCATAGTAGAAAATGTATTGTTGAGTCAAAATAATAGGGCAGTTCATCAATAAAACTTGTTTATTGCCTCTAGCTATATGCAGTGACATACTTTAGGACTCAAGAGGTTTTCCTTCCTTTGTTGTTCTTGGAAAACCAGAAATTGATGTAAAGCTGTTACAATTGATGGTGTAACATAATAAAGAGCAGTGTCTTAATGTTTCCCACTTTAATCTTTGTATTTGGCCCCAAGACTCAGACAACCATCAGCCCACGCTTGTACCAGCTTAAATTAAATTTGTCATTTTGCGGACAGTTTTATCCGAAGAGACAGTAAGCCAATTGCAGAGACGTTCCTTCAGGAGCAATTTTAGGCAAAGTGCTTTGCTCAGAAGAACCACAGAAACAGCAAATCTGTGACCCTCAGCAGCCCTGGTATTCAACGTCAAACCCTTTGGGATAGCAGCCATATATTAATTCAGCCAAAAAAATAAAAAAATCCCCTTTTCAGGATACTGTATTTTAAAGATAATTTTGTACATTCCAATTTAGCTTCTTTATAGATCATTATTCACTGTCAGAAAAAAGTTAAATTTCTGTCACTGGGGCAATACCCTAAGGTACAAAACCGTCTCGGTTACGTATGTAACCCTCGTTCCCTGAAGAAGGGAACGGAGACGTACGTCAGAACTGAACCGACGAATGAGGTCGAACGTGACCGACTGAAAGGGAACAAAAGCTACTAATATGTAACACTGACAGTCAATCAGAATCCATTCCGCTGCAACAAGCTTGAGCATTTAAGGTGATAGACAAGCACAGGCTTAGAATAAACAGAACAATATCGTCTGCTGGGGTGGACACTCATAGTTATCTTTATAGTTATCTTAGTTATCATTCTTGGTGTGAAAATGCCTTAAGGCGCATACAGTTTACTATGATATATTTGGCGCGAAACAATTGAACACGTGTGAGAGTGAAATTTGTATCTTTAGAGCATATCCACACATGTGTATCAATAAATTTGAAGTTAATAGATAGATAGTTTGGTACTATATGCCACTATATTCAGATTCAAACTTCCTGAAACAATAAATCATGTTCTAAACATTGTTAAAATACTAATGACACCTCTTGAACGTAGACAACGAGCTACAGCCCAATTTTCCCTAAACGAGCCGAGAGACGGTAAGGGACTGTCAGCAAAGTGCAAAACCCAAAAAGCGTTAAGCACAAAAATAGAGGGAAAAATCGAAGATAAAAACGTTGGACCAATGTTGAAAATTTCATGCTTTTTAGTGTTGAAAAGACAAACATTGAGTCACGCTGATGTTTGGTCAGCTTTCTCCACTGGTGAGGCTTACGGTCAATGTGAAAGCAAATCAATTGGGTACATTTCTGTGAAAGGTGAGCAGATTCATTATACAAAAAGGATATGACGAGTCCACCAACGAGTTTGTGGATTAACAAAGAACTCCTATCATAAATTTAGTCTATCAATTTTAAATAAATACAAATTTAGGCTATTATTATTATTTAAAACATGTAGAATTTACATGCCTTTAATTATTTATCTAAAGAATACAGGGTTAATAAAGAAGTTAGCATATTTGTCCCTATATTCAATGCGCCACAATTCAATCCAGCAGGTGGTGGAAATGTATGAAGGTATGAAAACCAGCTTTTTGGGTTTTGCACTTTGCTGACTAAGGTACAAAACCAAAACTTCGTCTCTCAGCTAGTTTTTGGGGGAAATTGGGCTGTAGCTCGTTGTCTACGTTCAAGAGGGTGTCATTGGTGTTTTAACAACGTTTAGAACATGATTTATTGTTTCAGGAAGTTTGAATCTGAATATAGTGGCAATTTTACCGAACTCGTTGAACTAAGCACTAACTGTAGGCCTATTTCTATCCTAGCTATTAAGTCCAAGTTCAAAATAAAACTCTAACGCTCCATTGTTAACATACTGAGCTGTTTGAAACCTCTATCTCTATCTAAATGTTTTTTTGTGATTGTGTAAGACAAATATCCAAGAAAAGTGTTCAACTCTCATTGCATGGATTCACATGTTTATTTGTGGATGTGCAAAATTCGTCCGTGACTTCACATTTTTGATGCGGGTGTGTGACTGCGTTTTGCACCATATGCACTGCAGCAACTGTAGCAAAAATGTGAGCGTATGAGTTCCTTCACGTGTGATTTGTAGAATAGAGGATTTTTGCACCTGCAGTGAAGAATGTGTGAAGGTGTAACTGTTGTGTTGTGTTTGTAAGAGAGAGAGAAAAAAAGCTACAAGTTTACAACCCCTAAAAGATTTTTTTCTGTCTTCAAATGTATTGATACACATGTGTGGATATGCTCTACAGATACAAATTTCACTCTCACACGTGTTTAATTGTTTTGCACCAAATATACCGTCATATTTACAGGCAGTAAACAATTAAAGGGATAGTTTACACAAAAATCATTTACTGACCCCCGAGTTGTTCTAAACCTGTATGAATTTCTTTCTTAATGTTAATAAATTATGAGCTAATATTTTGTTGGCTGGCCATTCTGTGTTGGACATTTGTGAACTGTTTTAAAAACAACCCAATATTTTCCCCAGTTATCAAAGTATTCAGCTGTTATAAATGAATGAGGAACTGAGGTTGATTAGATCTTTCACAAACATGAATGTGTGGTTGAAAGGCTGAATGTCAGAGAAAAAAACAGCATAAAGACCCATCTTCTTTTTTTCTGAATTTCTTTTCTCTTAGATGGAAAGACTGTCATATGCGAATCTCCTATAGTTTTAGCCACAGTACATCTTTTATCTACATGTAAACCTATAAAATGATGCTTCACCACAATGAACTACCAATGTTTTCTGTAGATTTCTAATGAACTCTACTGTTCCACCAACATTCATTCAAATCATAGCCACCTTAGTTGTAAACATATCTGTATCTATATCTGTTATCTGTAAAATATGGCCAAGAGGTGGTTTCCCAGCTGCACCTTAGTGTCATTTACATTTGTCATGACTGCAGGAGGACGAACCACCATGACCTTGGACTGAGATTAATGATTTAAAAGAATTTTTTGAATAAAATAACGACAGATACTGTAGTCATATAAATATTGTGAGAAACAAAATATTGTGAGAACCAGTTTATAATATAATATTACTATAGACAAAACTATAATAATACATTATACCTGGAAACATTTAAATGGCTGGGTGCAGTTCTGCTTAGCTCATCTTCTTTAATTAAAAAATATATTCCACAATTATAACATGACATTGTTTTTATTGTTCATAGTTGTGTTTTTTCAGTTTATTAATAAAGAATAACAACAGTAGAATTAAAAAATGACATTACTATATGCAACACACATTTTCATTACACACTACCTTGGTATTCCCATCACATTTTAACATAAAGTGTTTTAAAGACCTACTTCCTTTGAAATACTACCTGCCTGGAAGCCTGTATATGGAATAATTTGAATATTGTAAATACATCCATAAATGCAATATTTTAATGGTTATTTAAATTATAGTAAATATTCTGTGATGTACTCAAAGCTAATGGTCTACAAGTGGTGACACGCACATACAAAGAGAGACAGTTATTCCTGTCATTATGATGACTTTTTATGGGCGTAATCATTTTTATACTGAGCTAATTTTCTATCCACATTTTCTATCCCATAACCCTAAACCTAGCCATTACAGAACATTACAGAATCTTCCTGCATTTTTATAAAAAAAAAAATCCTCATTTTAAATTTAGTATGATTTCGAAGCTTTTTTCCTTCTAAGGACCAAAACATTTCTTGTATTACTATCCTTGTGGTGAAATTTGGTCCTCACAACGTTGTATTTAACAGTAACACACACGTGTACACTACAACAAAGCCTCATTTGTTTTCCCTTGTATTCTTTACAGGATTTGACACATAATGATTGGTCTCTTCCTAGGCTATAATGAGATGCAAAAAACAGCAGCAAAGCACCACATTGATGTCCTGTGAAGCAAACAAGTCAATCATAAGGATTTTGAAATTATACCAACCAGAATCAAATAGACTTAAATGCAGTTAAATGAACGTACTGTACTGTTTTTTTCCCATTGTTGAATAATAATTTTACATTTACATTTACATTTTACATGATAAGATAAAAAGCCAAAGCTGAGTGTTCTGATTTAATTTTTTTGCTGGTGAAAAAAAAGCCCACTATAAGCCAGTTATACAGTAAAAGAGCAATCAGATGTGAAATATATGCAGTGAATATAACTGAATATCTCTCTGAGAATGAAACACACTGCTGTTTGTTCAGACAGATAACTTCAAAACACTTTTAGGCCTTTCTCATGCCAATAAAAAAGGTTTTCAAAAGCTATGCTGTTTATATTGTTGTGTACCAACTCTATACCAAAGGGTTTTTTGTCCAACTTTTCAGAAAAACCACTGCATAAAAAAAAGTCCCCATCAAGAACAATCGAATGCATACACCCTCCTCACTCTTTGGTACAAACTCCCAGGTTTTTCGGCTCTGATGATAAGCTTTTCATTACCTCTAACTGTGTAAAATGGATGAAACGTTAGTTCAAGATAGAGCATGTCAAAACACTCGAGTTGCATGTAAATGCCATTTACTAAAGCTAATTAAGATGAATGGCTTGAACATTAGGCCTTCACCAGGGTGTTCATGAACACTATATATTAATGCCATTATTTCCCATATATGGAAAAACTGGTATTATCTATTTCAAACTGCACTTGTCTTTGTAGACAAAGGCCTATTAGCTTATATTACCTTAAGATCATATACTTCTATGAGCACAATGCATTACTGGACGAAGCTCTACAATTGATAATTTAGTAAAATCAATAAATATAAATGTTAATGTAATTAAAATGACAAAATGTTGAGAAAATGCTTTTCATACATTCTTAACTCGTTCCACCGAACGGAAACAACGGAACTGTTCGTTATTTCTGAGAAAACGCTTCCCTGCCAAACACGGAATTTTCAAGTTTTCACTGTTAGACTGTAGGGGGCACTATAATGCATATTCTCGATGAGTACAGAATCTCCTGGTCAAAACACAGACTCATTATGCTTCGGAGTGCATTTTATACATGAAATCAAAGTCATTATTTGTTTAGGTTTTTTTTGCACACAAAAAATATTCTCATCCCTTCATAAAATTATTGTAGAACCACTGTAGTGAGATGGACTTTTCAACAATGTTTTTAGTCCCTTTTATGGGTCTTGAGAGAGGATATGTCATTGCTGCCATTGGAGGCCTTTCTGAACCTTCGGATTTCAACAAAAAATATCTTCATTTGTGTTCCGAAGATGAATGGAGTTCTTATGGGTTTGGAACGGCCTTTAAACATCATGTAAAAACAAAACTATCTGATGTTCCTAAATGAAATGATGACCCAGGACGCTGTAGGACTGTGCAAGCATTAGAGGAGTTGATAGACTAAATCTATTACATCCGTGTTTGATCCTCGTTCTGAATCTGATCTGAATACAGTCTTTGACAAAAACGTGATTTTCTCAGCTTTTTGTTCAAAATGTCGTTATTTTTTAATGAAACTCACCCATCTCAAAGTGTTGATAAAAAAAGGAATGCATTATGTAGAAAAGAAAGGTTTTTTGTTGTTGTTGTTTTGTTGTTTTTTTAAAGCAGAGGGTCTATTCTTTGTTGTGATATATTGCATGTTCAGATATTCATAGAACTAAATATTCTGTGGGCCATTATATATTTGTGAAAATGATCAAAAACCCTGGCGGTGGCTGGCAACTTAAAAAAAAAAACAATTAAAAAAAAGTGGCAGGGAAAGAGTTAAAAATAAAGGTTCTGTATTAGCATCACTGAAGAAACCATTTCCAATGTTGTTAAAAAAGGTTCTTTAGATTAAAAAAAAATCTTCCTTATGTGAAGAACAATTTATTGCAGATTGATTGCTCTTCTGTTCACTGAAAGGTTCTTTGAAAAACACAATTTTTTTTTTATGGAATTGCTGCAGACCTCCCCCCCAACCCCCCCTTGGAAACTTTATTCTAAAGAGTGTTTTAAAACAGACGTGAAAATATTCGCACATTTGAACGTGTGAAATAATTATCACAGCTTTAAATCAAAGCACCAACACTGGATCAAATTTCATGGCAGCTGATCATGTGAAGTAACATGACCCATATCCTCTCAGGTCTTATATTACTTTCCATTCCAAAAAGAAGTGAGTGTCACTCTTTATGGGATACTGCTGCTTTTAAACTCAATTGTGAACTAATTATCACATAGAAATACTTATATCTCTTGCTTTTTTTGAAAGTCACTGTGACTACTTTTTTAAAAACCCAATATTTTGATTTACTGTGAGACAACTAACAAGGTTAAAGTCAACACGCAGATCGCTCCAAGAAACAATGGCCCCAGGAAATGAATACGTTTTTGAGCTGTGCGCCTGTCACCATAAATATAATCAGCCTTTCAAAATGTTGTCAAACAGCGCTGGCTGCAACAAACACCATTTAGCTTTCCATCCAAGCAAGCTCGACATTGTTCGCCTATATGCTGCTTTTTGCAGGGTTCACACCTACATACAAACATGAAATCAGAATAAACAAAACGCTCTCCTGAGGGAAGACAGGCGTCTCTGAGCTTTCATTGGCGTATCAGACAGACTGGGCATATTTATGTGGTTTCATCTTGTTTTTATGTGCGGTTCCCAGCTTTGAACTTCACACAGAGATGCACTTTCAACTTGCAGCTTTATTTTAACATACAACTTGCAAAGCAGTAAAATAAAGAAGACCTTCAGAGCCAATAAAACCATCACTTTTGCTGCTGAATATGGATTTGTTTGAATATGGATTCTTTCGTTGAGTCAGCCCGAGCAGTGAAGGCGATCTATGTGGACGGATCGATATGAACTACTGTGTGCATAAAACAAGTATTTATGATCATTACCGCAATGGCTTGCGTGGGTAGAAGTCGGTTAAAAGTAAAACAGATACTCACTCGCTCTCCTCTTCCTTCCTCTCTTTCACAACCACTCTCCCCTCTCCTTATTTCTCCTCTTCTATAAGCTCATTTTATATAAATGTGTGAACTCTAAGCAGTTATTGGTTTGGACCGCCATAATGCCTGCAATCCTGAGTGAATCACTGGCTCATTCTCATGAGCCGTGAATGTTAGCAGGTGGCCGGAGACGACAGCTTATATCTCATCACGGAGACCTTTTGTAGACTATTCACGGCAATTTATCCGGTGATGAATCTTAATTCATTACGGCCCTCCATTACAAAGTGAGGCGGCCGTGCTTTATTGGAGAAGAGGCTGAAATTGCAGCTCTGATTGAATGCTCTGATTATCTCTTTGAATTGATTTTTATTTGATTTTTAAACTATTTTTCAGTTTATGATGTTTAAATAAAACTTGTAGGCCAATGATAGACTTGGAGAGATGATAACATCATTTCGCATTTCCGCAGAGTGTGACTGCACACACACACACACACACACACACACACACACACACACACACACACACACACACACACACACACACACACACACACACACACACACACACACACACACACACACACACACACACACACACACACACACACACACACACACACACACACACACACACACGTATATGCCACATAAACAAGAGCAGATCAAGACTGTATGATACAAATTTATCATATCTGCCGGCCGCCGACGACGATGGGAGTGTTTGCATACATTTGCCTCAATGGTATGAATGCAAGTGTGTAAAGCCTAGTTCAGACTGCACGATTTTCAAACTCGTCGGGTCACTGCTCTTTTCACACTGCATGACTATCTGTGGTATCATTCAGTCACTGCTGTGTTCACACTGCACAATGGTTTGACGACAGAGGAGTTCACACTGCATGACTGAACAAGAGGAAGAATCGCCGACAACTCTCTCTCTCTCCGGTGTGCTAACTACGTTTCCCAAACTACATGTGGGATGTGACAAGTAAACAACGCGAGATCACACGTGCGTCAGACCGGAGTTCTCGCGCGAGACTTGGAATTGTTATTAAAAATGATAAACTGCACAAAGTTTGCTTCAAATTGTATATGCGCTGATTTGTGGAGAAAAAGAAAAAAGATTATGGCGGAAGAAATTGTTGGAGAGACAGAGGGAGCCAGGATTGTGTTCTGCAAAGACAGTTTGAGGTAAATAAACAACTTTGAAATGTGCTGCTGCTGTGGCTGGATGTCCAAATGTTTGGCCTTTGTTTCTGTTTGATAGAATTGTAAATATATCTATTAAAATACTGAAATTTTGCAGCCCTGTATCTCACTCTCTCATTGGCTGTCGGTGTAATTTTCAGTCAGAACGCAGTTCACACAGCAGGAGTCTGAATCGCCGACAGGTCCAGATATTTAGCATGCCAAATATCTCACCGGCGTCGGCGACTCGTCGGCGCTTCTCTCTGATCGCGTCTTTGATTATTCACACTGCGTGATTGTCACTCGCGTGCACGAGCACCGATTTGCCTGTGATCTCGGGCATTTGTCAGCGATTTCACAAAACCTGTCGGCGACTCAAAATCGGGGCAAAACTTGGGCAGTGTGAACTAGGCTTAAGTATGTGGAGAAATAAGTGGGTGAACATGTTAAGTGATATACTGTAATAATATAGGTGCTCGAGTCTGTCAGTGTAGGTGTCACGACCATCATAGAATGTAAAAACGCACGACACACGTATTAAACAGTTTTACTGCACACCTTCCAGCCAATCTGAATCGAGTATTAAAACAGACCATGGTATAAAGGTGATTTAAGCAATTGTGATCGTGGCATGGGTGTTGATGCCAGACGGGCCGGTTTCAGTATTTCATAATCTGCTCAGTTACTGGGATTTTCATGCACAGCCATTTCTAGGGTTTACAAAGAATGGTGTGAAAAGGGAAAAACATCCAGTATGCGGCAGTCCTGTGGGCGAAAATGCCTTGTTGATGCTAGAGGTCAGAGGAGAATGGGCCAACTGATTCAAGCTGATAGAAGAGCAACTTTGACTGAAATAACCACTTATTACAACCGAGGTATGCAGCAAAGCATTTGTGAAGCCACAACACGCACAACCTTGAGGCAGATGGGCTACAACAGCAGAAGACCCCACCCGGTACCACTCATATCCACTACAAATAGGAAAAAGAGACTATAACTTGCACAGTTGAAGACTGGAAAAATGTTGCCGGGTCTGATGAGTCTCGATTTCTGTTGAGACATTCAGATGGTGGAGTCAGAATTTGGTGTAAACAGAATGAGAACATGGATCCATCATGCCTTTTTACCACTGTGCAGGCTGCTGGTGGTGGTGTAATGATGTGGGGGGTGATTTTTTTGGCACACTTTAGGCCCCTTAGTGCCAATTGGGCATCGTTTAAATGCCACGGCCTACCTGAGCATTGTTTCTAACCATGTCAATCCCTTTATGACCACCATGTACCCATCCTCTGATGGCTACTTCCAGCAGGATAATGCACCATGTCACAAAGCTCAAATCATTTCAAATTGATTTCTTGAACATGACAATGAGTTCACTGTACTAAAATGGCCCCCACAGTTAACAGCTCTCAACCCAACAGAGCATCTTTGGGATGTGGTGGAACGAGAGCTTCGGGTCCTGGATGTGTATCCCACAAATCTCCATCAACTGCAAGACGCTATCCTATCAATATGGGCCAACATTTCTAAAGAATGCTTTCAGCACCTTGTTAAATCAATGCAATGTAGAATTAAGGCAGTTCTGAGAGCGAAAGGTGGTCAAACACAGTATTAGTATGGTGTTCCTAATAATCCTTTAGGTGAGTGTATAGCTGTTATATATATTTTTATTTTTGAAGATGAAAGTCAGCAGGTGACGACGCTCTCATCAAACGCAATCTTGTATCATCAAAAGCCTGCAGGTCAATGAGGCTTTATGGGATTAACACCCCCAGATTAGACCTCTTAAAATCATTTGCTGGCATCAGCTAATTAAATGTGGAGGAGCTGGTGAGGTCATTCAAAGGCATATTCCATCCTCCTCATTTTGGCTAATGTTAATTATCCATCGTTGCACCGCTCTCTAAGTGAAGACTTTCTTTAATCACACGTGGACAAAAGAATAGCGGTAATTAGGCTTCATTTTTGGGACTAATCAAAATGTAGGAATTTTTGTTAACGAGTAAAGAGTCAGTCTTTAGCATCACAGGCTTCAAATTACAGGTTTGAACAATAGAAAATAAGCTGTTGACTAAGCTGAAAGAGAGAGACTGAAGGGAAAGAGAAAGAGAGAGAGCCTGCATTGAAAATTGTGTTTGACAGTGTTCCTACATTAAACGTGCACTATGTAACTTTTCCATCCACTAAGGTTACTTCTTCAAAACAAAGGCATGGTTTGATGATGCCAAGTTTGAGCACATAATCTTGGGACATGTGGTCTTCACCTCACAGCCGGTGGAAAAGAATCGGGATAGGACTCGGGCAGAAATTGTGTTCATGGATGCGATTATTAATGTTACTGTAGTATGAAGCAGAGCAGGACTGAGTGTTGAGGAGCAAGGCCGATAGAGCGATTGAACATAACACATGCCTCACGAGCAGCAGGACTTTTATTATACCACAGTTGCCGGCACCATTTCTGCTTTTCTGGTCATGAGTATGAGGTAATGTTAGACGTGTTCACAAGTCCCTGTGGTCCAATTCAATTCAAGTCTCAAGTCTTTGAGGTCCAAATCCAAATCCAAGTCAAGTTTCATGTCTTTGAGGTCCAAATCAAATCAAGTCAAGTCTCAAGTCTTTAGGGTCCAAGTCAAGTCTTTGTCCTATTTTTAACAATATATATATTTTTTCAGCTAGTTGTTATAATTAACAGTGTATTTAACTATTAAAACAGATTACTCTCACTTTAAAATTGCATAATAAAGCAAACAAAATACTACTTAAATCATTACCATTACTTATAAGCTTTGTAGAAAATTATACATTCAATTTAGAATCACCATTGGGGGGTGGACTGTGTATTTTGAGCTATTAGAGTTGTCATAGATTGCTATTGATCTCAAGCAATGCAGGATAATGTAGTTTTCCAGTGAGCACCAGCGGTATAGACGCGTGTATAGAAGTGTTACATTAACTGACACAAAGACTCGTTTGTGGAAATGGATAAGACAGGGTCATAAATTGCATATTAAAGGACATGGAAATGTATACTTCTTGAAAATTGCCCACAAGCAAACCTCTGCTGCTGTGTAACACAGCAGCTTCCCTTTGGATCATTTAAAGGGATAGTTCACTTTAAAAAGGAAATTCTGTCATCCTTTACTCACCCTCAAGTTGTTTCAAACCTGTATGAATTTCTTTCTTCAGCTGAACACAAGGGAAGATTTTTTGAAGAATGTCAGTAACCAAACAGTTAACCGGAGCCATTGACTTCCATAGTAGGAAAAAAAAAATACTATGGAAGTCAATGGCTCTCGACTTAAGTGAGACTCAGATATGATGCATTTGACAAGCGACTCCCTCACACATCCCGGTTCCATGGTTAAAAAGGCAATTTTTCTCAATTTACAAATAGTTTGGGATATTGTAAGTACTCAAATGAACAAAATGTGTAACACTAGGCTAGTTGTTTTTAGATATTGTACTTTTTTTTTTTTTACATAGCGCACACTTAAGTGTTCATATGCAATGATGCTCAATATATCAGATAATGCTGATAAATATAGCAGCAATTTTCAAGTTCACACATCAGATTGAAACTGGGAAATGGGAAAGCAAGAGAGGCTGTGTGAGAGCATGTGAGCATAAGCTAAAGAAAGAGAGACTCAAAATGTCATTGTGAAGAATACATTTTCCACCATTCAGAAATCCAACAACATCCTCCGGCACGGCCGACATGTCTGCAGCCAAAAGAACACGAAAGCCACTCAGGTTCTACCTGCTGCCTGGTCCAATTAAAGAAAAAAGAAAAAAACCTTAACTGAGGACAGACCTCCACCAAAGGCCATGGTCCAAGCCTGGATGGAAGGTTTGAAATGTGCTAATTCAAACATGATGTTCACATTCAGCTCTCAGAACTTCTACTCTCCCTTGCAGATTTCTGTTGAGAAGTGACAGCACCTACAGAGCTGTCTTCTCAAACCAGAAAGACTCGAGGGCTGACTTTGCACCTACTTCATCTCTTTCTGTGTCTCTGTATCTCTCTGTTCAGCCATAACATGGCGTATATGCAGTCCCTCCAAGTAAATATTAAGTTTATATATTTCTGTTTCATTTTGCGTCTCTATGTTTTAGCCAAAGCATCGTATGAAAAGCAACTTTATTTCTCAAAATGGTGCCTTTATATTTCATAATGTGACAAAATCTCACAATGTGACTTCATTTCTCACAATGTGGTTTTACATTTTGCAGTGTTACTTTATACCACACAATTGTGACTTTCTCATAATTAACTTTTATATCTAATAATGTTAAATTTCACAGTCAGAATTGCATCTTTGTTTGCCACGAAGTGACTTCTTCACACAGTTGCGACTTTCTCATGATTGCGACTTTATTTCTCATAATGTGATTTTAAAATTGACAATGTGACACAAGTTTTGATTCTTATAAATGTGACTTCCTGTCTCATAATGGCCCTCATTTATCAATCTTGCGTAGAAACTGGTGTATATGTTGGCGTAAGATTATGCTTACGCTCCTCTCACCGCCTAATTTATGAAGCTGTGCGCACCTCTGCAATCCAGGTGTACGCAATACTTGCCCTTGATCAATGCGGCGGCTGAAAACGATCGTCATTAGAATAACACGCCCCTATATATTCAAGTCTCCGCCTCCCCCACGCCCTCATTTTACGCCATGGACAAACAGAAGACGGCAAAGAAGCGAAACTTCTCCGACGTGGAGATCGGGCGCGCTCAATCATCACACTAGTCCACTAGTCAGGGCACTGATTAGGGCATAAGTCAATGGGCTGACTCCCTGATCAGTGCCCTGACTACTGAACTATTGAGATGATTGAGCCGCGCCCATCGGGATCACCAGGGAAGTGGGGAAAAAAACGAAATTGTTTTATTTGGGAGTTTAAAGAGTGGGATTAAAGGCACCTACAAAAACAAAATATGGACCCAAATTACGAGTACTCTTAATAATGTGGAGGTTGAGAAGCGCACTCCAGCAGTTTAAAGCTGTTTGGATGATAAATTACCATCACTGCATTATTTTACAGCACGTTTTGAAAAAATTAGCATTTAATTTCGTATCACGGCACATGAATTGGGGTGTACAATAGTGATGATGATGTGATGTGGAGTAAGATTCATTCACATTAATAATTACATGACAATTTGTAAGATTCTTCTTCTTATTATTTTGATTATTATTCTTAATGACGCTTGTTATTCAGAAGAAGAGTGTCGTTTTTATTGATTTTATTATTATTTAAAAGAAGAAGGTCATTTTTATTATTTTGTCAGTCTGAATTATTTTAGTCCCAGTGCGTGCGCAGCTGCCGGGCCAGACGGACCTGAAACGTCAGATAAAGCGCACAGGCTCGCGACTGGAGAAATACATAAGCCTACAAATCAAACGCTTTGGTAAAGTCACACAAATTAAACATTGACGTTCATGTTGCACAAAAATAAACACTGAATGTTGTTGTTGTTGTGGTTTTTAACAGTGGGTCATATAGCATATCTTGTCAGTGCGTTTTGTGATGTTAGGAATTGTTTTTCTGCGCATTTTCCCACTAACTCAAACGTGCGTACACCACCTCCTGAGCTGGTGTAGGATTTGAGCGTGCCGTACGCCAACGTCCATATTGATAAATCTCAAAGTCACCGTGGGTTTGGGTGTACGCAAGGTGTACGCTGGGAATTTGGTGTACGCACTTTTGATAAATGAGGGCCAATGTGACTATATCTCACAATGTGACACAAGTTTTGATTCTTATAAATGTGACTTCCTGTCTCATAATGTCTCACAATGTGATTTCATATTTCTCAATAGCAACATTGTTTCTTATAAATATAATGTTGTAATCAATATCCACATAAACCAAGTCGAGATTAAGGGCATTTTCACACCTGAAAGTCTGCACCAAGCTCCGAACCAAAGTTTGTGTTTTGATACATTGTATGCATTTGGTTCGTTTTGGTTTGCTTTCACATTGCAGTTATGCAAGCGCACTAAAGAACTTTACCAAGACGCACTGGCATCCTGTCGTCATCATCTATGTGGGCTGTATCTTAACATTGATTGGTTTGTTAGCAGACGTGCGTCTGACGCAAGTGTGTTGTCAATTCAGCGGGTAACTTTGACAAGAATGAATGAACAGACGGATATCATTGGCAATACTGTTAATATTATGGGATTACTATCTGCAGCATCAACTATACTCGAGGCAAATTCACCAAATGAACGTCCTCACTATGCAAACATTTTATTAGCGCCGACAGGAAAGGAGAAGAAGACTAGGCTACTTTTTTAGCCAAACAATGTATTTTGTTTTATAGTTATGTTTAAATATTATATTGTTATGTTAAAATTTCATCTAGGCTATATTGATTATGAAACGCGCACAGATATGAAATTTATGTCAAAGACATCGGGTCAGAAATGATTTTGACCACTTCATTAAGTTTTGTTTTGTAGAAAGCTTTGTATAAATTGTATCTTAATTTTAATAAATGTTTCATTATTTTGCCTGGATTTAATAAATAAGCTTTAATAAATAATAAAGCAGACAAACCGTGATGGAGCGATCATTGGCGTTGCACATGAACTGGAGCGGTCTTATAAATAAACCAAAGCTCAGCATATAGCTACTTGTCTCACAGACATGAGAAATATATATATATATATATAGTCAAGCAAAGCACACAATGTTCACGCGAGCTGACTACACAAGCGGTTCTGTTAAAATGCTGCACGCTCCACCACTGCATGTGCTGTGAGTTTAATCTGTTTTTTTTTTTTTCACTAATCCTACACCAGAACTTCCCGTAAATGGTCTGAAAGTCCGACCTATACAGAGAATGCTTTCACACAAGAAAAAAACTGAACCTTTGTTCAGTTTGGTCCGGACCGAGACTACATCTTTTCATCTGACCAAATTTCGTCTGTTTGGTCCGGACCGTGGTCCGAGGGAGGTTTCAGACCTGAAATTTTGGATCGTACCAAACTGAAAAGTCCGAAAATCCGGACCAAACAAGGTAGGTGTGAAAGCACCCTAAGACTAGTGTTTGAGATCAAGACAAGACCAGCACTCAAAGATCCACATTTACTGCCTGAGAAATGTCTTATATTTCACAATAAGACACTTTTATTGCTGTTACCAATCAAATTAAATCACTAACGACAAAATGTATCTTTGCACTGCAGTGATGGCACAGAAGTTGTTGCACAAATAATGTTCAGATTAATGTTTTAAAATAAAATGTTACTGAACGTTTCTATGAAATCAATATCATATTTGCATTTGTGCTCATATTCATGAAAACAGTGCTCTTAGTCTGAGACCAGGACAAGACCACATTCAAATGGGGTCAAGACTGAGACAAGACCAATACCAAGACCTTCAAAAAGTAAATACTACAAAACTACATGCAGCATTGTCTTTAAAATCTCATAATGTGATTTTAAATCCCTGCTGTCAATCAAAATCAATTTGCAATGTGACCTTATATGGCACAGCTGAGACTATATTTCTTGTGGATGCATTTTTACTAACTCTATTTCTTATTTCGAAATACGGTACAGAAACAAGCTCTATAATATTGCATATGACTAACACCCAGATTCAAGATACATTCCTCATTAATCTAAGAGGAATGCTCTGCGTGCGGCAGTCTAATCAAATGAGCATGAAAATAAATCGAGCACACTCCCTATCAGACTTATTGCTGTCACTGATTTCACTGAAAGCTATGATAAATCGTCTGTGCTTTGTAGTGCAGACTACAAAGACCGCAACTCAATTCTGCATATTTGTAACTTAATCAGAAATAAGGTATTATGGATCCACTTAAGGTGCACAAGGAGATCAAAGGGCTGAGGCGGAACTACGCACATGGAGACACTCATATAATCTTGAGTAGATGTGTAGTCTCTCTCTCTCTCTCTCTCTCTCTCTCTCTCTCTCTCTCTCTCTCTCTCTCTCTCTCTCTCTCTCTCTCTCTCTCTCTCTCTCTCTCTCACACACACACACACACGCACACGCACACGCACACGCACACGCACACGCACACGCACACGCACAACTCTTTGAGACAAAAGAGTGATCTGTCTGGCACTTCTTACATTGCTCCTCTTCACGGCTGACCTCGGATGTTGTTTGGACCGTAATAACCATTAATCACACTCCTTTCCCTAGGGTTGGGTAATGATCTCTGCTGGACCTTGCTGAAGAGCTTGAGTCAAGGACACAATCTTAACACTTTTTATTGCCAGCGGGAAACTCCTTACTTCAGGGCTGAAGATTCTCTTTAAAGCTGATGTACGAGCAGCTGTTGTGACCGCCAAACCATAATTAAAGGTGCGGCGTGACATGTGCAACTTTCAGAGCACTGTCTCTCTGACCTCAGTCACCCTCATTGGGACGTTTAAATTGAATAATTTCCATTAATCAGTCAATAAAAGGATTGCAGCGCAAAAAGGTAGATATTTGGAAGAACAATAGATTTCAAATAACATCTGACTTTCATTGAACATGCAATTTCAGAATGTAATGTGTTCTGCAGGGGAAAAAAGATAGGAATACAGGTTTGGAACAACATGAGGGTTAGTAAATGATTTTTGGGCCACGGGTTAAGTCACCCGTGACTGGATGAGAAGTAAGTCACGTCTAAAGCAAGGACCCTTCCTAAGCCCTGTTTACTCCTAGTTTTAAGGATGTAGGAAGTGATCCGATCACAAATGGTCAGCTGAGATGCATTATCATTTAAACTTGGTCTTACTATGCATTTTAAATGCGTCTCCTGTGATGAAGGATGGTGAAAATGACGATTTTGATCGAATCTCTGTTTGGGAACACATTTGGTGCGCTTTCTCAAAACTTGTCCCATATCATTCACGTCAGCGGGTGACAGGTAGGCCGTTTTGTGGCTTTTCAAACACATTCAACCACATGAGAGTCTACACTACAAAAGCAATCCAGTCAAATGTGTTTTCGACTACCCCTGGAAGTGGTCAAAAGTGGACAACTAAAAACATTACAACATTTACACCTGTATTTATCTTGTGCTCTTGTGATCGGATTGACAATAACACATCTTAATATCAGGTGTAAGCAGTACTCAGTCTGTTGCCCTGGTCAGGGTTGGAGAGCTAAATGCAAGTATCAGCATCATTCCTTTTTTACACGCTAAACATTGACTGTTAAAACAAATATTGTACTGATAGAAAGCAAATATAATATTGCATTATTCCTATTCCTTGTTGGCCCTGGAATATTTGCAATGGCGTTAAAGCTCAGCGTCTCAGTTCCCCGGTTGTTATTGCCCAGCTCAAACTGTGTGTTGAGAGCTTGTTTTGTTGATTATCCAGAATCTGGCTGGTATTTGCCGTCACAGAACAAACAAACATGACTGTGATGAAGTCTTTAAACATATATTTGTCTATTCATTTATTCATTTCATCCAGACATGTTTGTTTATTTGCGCACCATCTGATCAGTGAGTCTTTGAGAAAGCGTAAAAATTGAGACTTTTGTCATGGGATTACTTCCAATTTCAATCAGTTTCACTCATTTTAATTTGCTTTCTGTTAATTTCATTTGCTGGCTCATTGCACAAATAACCGCAGAGAGGATGATACTGATGATATTGCTTCCAGACAAAGAGACCCATTTGTCACATTATCAAATGTGTCAAGGTGTTTTGAATGGAAATCTGACCCTGTGACAACTGAGGGGAATGATCCATTGAGTTGTCAAGACAGCTGGATGAGATCTCTGTTCATTTCTGCTGGGCTTCACACTGTCCAAATTCACACCACGTACAACGCTGGCATCAATCTGCACTGGTTTTCTGTTGGGATGGAGAGACTTCAGAGGAGAAGTGTGATGTAAACATGCAAGAGAGAGAGAAAGAGAGGGGGAAAACAAACAAAGAACAAAGAGGAGGTATGATGCTCCCAGGCTGCCTGCAGTGGCAGGCCTCAGTCCAGACTCAAATAAAGGTCCGGTTCCACCACAGTACTGCTTTATCTGTAGCGTGGCAGGGCGGACCACATGGGTTACAGGTGCATAACTGCACTGATGCAAGAGTACCGCAATGCATCAATACTGTCAACAAACATACCGTCAGATAAAAGATAATTACAATGTTTCAAGCGGAAAGCATTGTGCTAGACATCAAATAACATGAGTTAGAATCCATGGGTTTAACAGATATATAACCCTCTTTTCAATGCACTGTAAGACGCTTTGGACAAAAGATTTTGGGAAATCAGTTACCCGGAGGGGATTTTTTATTTTTTTTTTCAGAAGAAAAATGTATGAAGAAAAAAATAGTGTGAATATTTACTGAATATAATTCTTTAATTATGCTTTCTGTGGACAATTTGAATTGCAAATGTTTCTCTTAAGGTTTATACATCTAGCATTTTTCCATTTGTGGGTAGAAAAATAAAAAGTAAATCATTTCCAGCTTTTTTATTTACTTCTTTCGGCTTTAGTACAATGGCAATGTAAAATACATTAAATGGCATTTAATTTAGTAAGATAACATGCCTTGTTTTTAATTTTTTGCTTAGTGTTGACACAAAGTACAAAGTGTTAAGGGTTAGTATTTATTTAAAGAAAGAATGCATTCATTTGATCAAACGTGACAGTTAAATACTTTTACATGGTTGCAAATGATTTCTGGACCCACTTTATATTAGGTAGCCTTATATACTAACATTTAAAGGAATAATTTGATGCACTTATTGTGTACAGGCATGTTTTTACATTGTACTTTTTTTAAATGCCTGCATGTATCAACATCTCTAATTCATTTATGTAGTTACATTTCTAATTACACTATTGACACTTCTCTTACACCTAACCCTACCCTTAAACTTACCAATACCACAACTCCTGTCCTTAACTTTACCCAAATCTCACCTCGATATCAGCAAAAGTTTCTCAATACAATATGAACACAGTAAGTACATTGTACTTATTTTTTTAATGTAAGTACATAGTAGTTAAGGCCACCTATAAAGTGGGACTGGATTTCTATTTCAAATAGATTCTTTGTTTATGAAAGTCTTGTCAAAGAAAATTAAGCAGTACAATTGTTTCAATATCGATAATAATACATGTTTCCTGAGCAACAAATCAGACTATTAGAATGATTCCTAATCATCATCAGGATTATGTGACCATGAAAAATGCAATAATGAGTACTCAAAATGTATCTCTCATCACAGAAATACATTTAGGTGTTTTTGATAAAAAAGGCAGCCTTGAATAAGACACTTCTTTAAAAAACAATGGTAACACTTTACAATACGGGTGCACTAATATGCATTAATTCTTGCTTAATTAATGCACAGATAATCATGAGTTAATGTATTACTAATGGTGAACTAAACTATTTATTCATGATTACTGCATCAGCAACTAATGAAGATTCATGATTAGAGACATGATTAATAAATTAAGTAATTATTACATTTTTATTAGTTATTGACATATTATATTAACTAATAATTTAAATAAACGTGTTAATTACCACAACGGGTCAAGGCCATGCATTTCAACTTCCAGTTTCTGCTTTAATTAAACGTTAAGCTAATGATTTATAAAAGTATCATTATGTTATGACTTTACTTGTTAGGGCACATGACTATTAACTAATTGATTAAGTAATATGTAATTGTGGTTATGGTTTTTGAATTAATTTTGAATGAGTTAAAAGTCATGTGCCCCAACAAGTAAAGTCATAACATAATGATACGTTAATAAATCATTAGCTAATGATTAATTAAAGCAGAAGTTGAAGTTGGAAGTTGAAATGCATGGCTTTGACCCCAACCAACATATTCATTTACATTTTTAGGTAATATATTATGTTATTAAATAATTAGTACATTATGACACATTTAACTAATAACAATGTAATGATTACTTAATGTATTAATCATGTAGAATCTTCATTAGTTGCTGATGCAGTAATCATTAATAAATGGTTTAGTTCACCATTAGTAATACATTAACTCATTATTATCTGTGCATTAGTTAAGCATGAATTAATGCATATTAGTGCACCCGTATTGTAAAGTGTTACCAAAACATTTAAGAATCTTACCAAGCCCAAATGTTTTAAGGTTAGTGTAGGGAAGAGTAGCCGTCATTATATTCAAGAAAATGTCATGAAACATTTTAAAGACTCCTTTGCCAAAAGACTGCAAATAAAATACAATGCAATAAAATAAATCACAAAGAGAAGCCGATGACACATATAACACATAGTAATACTTCCGGTGTCAGAATAGATTTTTTCTTTCTACCACTATTGTGTATATCTTTAGAATAGGCTACTATTTTTTCCACCACATACTGTTATTTGTCCCCCAAGTCTTGCATCAAGCTTGGTGGGGTTTGAGTGGCAAGCAGTGTATCTTCATGCTAAGCACATCGGCGGGGCTTATAAGTCTGTCTACGACAGTAAGAGAGCAGAGATCAAGAAGTGAGATTTTCTGGTCTGGATATTGACAGTTCTGAGGGGCTCGGTGCACGGAGATGACTGTAACACTGAGGGATTAGGGAATGAGAGGAAGCGAGCACAGCCAACAGAGACAGCAACAAGCCCTGTCTCGTTCCATCAGCGCACACACGCATCCTTGCATGTGCGAACACACATCAACCTTCTCTTGCTCGGTTAACACACACACACACACACACCTCAGGGCTCGCAAATGAATTTGAGTGATGAATAACAGGGCCAGTCAGAAAGAACAACAGAGGATTTACATGAGGTGTCACCATGCCGAGGTAAAGAGCAGCCGGTGGAAAAGAGAGTGTGCTTCGGGTGAACGAGAGAAAATAAAATAGAATAAGCATAGTGTTTACTAAAAGAAGCTTAGTGTAATGAAAGCAATAGGTCAACCCAGAGATTTTCCCGATTACCTTTACAAATCTGCATGTGAACACTTGTAGAAATCTAAAGACAAATGTGGGAAACGTAAAAACACACAACCTTACCATATAACCTGCCGTACGAATATATGCAGTGTTCATTTAGAGGCGGAAAACAATAAACACAATGCAGGAGTGTGGCATTGCCAACTGCAGAGTTCTACATTCAGAATTGAAGTGTCTAAATAACAGATGTTTGATTAGTGCTAATTAGTCACCCAGTGCCACTAGCCTTGAAAACAAATAGGCATGTTGGGAATCTACTTGTGGAATGTAGCAGTTAATTTAAACACAAAGGTGAATGTGGAAGGTATGTAATCTTTGTCTCTCAGCTGCACAGTTTCATCAGGAAGACGAATGCCCCGGTGCTCGGAGACAAAAGGCTAGACTTAGCTCATTAACAGCGACTGACCTTTCCAGCCCTCCTTCATAAGTCTATTGGAGGCTGAGGAGCCACTGTGCGTGTGCAAGAGAGGGATATACACCAGGAAAATTCTTCCTTCATTTCTGCGTATTGTGTAATGATATCGTGATCTGAGATGTCAATCTCGTAACTGAACTCAAAATACAAATCTTCCCAGGAATATTCATGAGGAGCGAGGCATATTTGTGGGTGTCTTTTATAAAGTAATTAAATGTGGAGATTTTCTCACCAGCGCTTGAATAGTGAATATAATCACATATAAACAAAAGTAGAATACAAAATTTGCTAATTAACATGTCAGCCTGCAGAACAATTAACACCTACAGTTCACTGTTTTATTTAAAACTTTTTTCTTTCTACTTTCTTTGTACGTTCTTATTTCCAGAATAATATGCAGAGACAATTTCAAGTGCCATTCTTATGCACCCAAGTAAACATTGTGTATCTTTGTCAACAAACCCACATTTTACCTTGAAAAACTTCTGTTTCTCATTTTTTGTGTGAAAATAATGACTAAGATGTGTACACTCATACGCATACGAGGCGTATGGAAAACTTGCTTACACCACAGTACATCTTAAGAGTCAATACATTTAAACTACTCCCAAGATTAGGGGGGGGGGGGGGGGGATTGCTGTTTCATGCATACTGAGCTTTTTACACTGTTAAAGACTTGGATTCCCATCCTAAACATAGACAGAGTTTCAAAAACTAATGTTGGACGTTTGATGGAGTATTTCTGTGTCAAAAATACTCCTTCCGGTTTCTCCCAGTAGGGTGCACGCGCGTGCGTGACTAGAGCGAGAGAGGAAATGCACGCCCATAAACACTCGCTCAGCTGCAGCTCTGCTTCAGATCCATTCATCCGTGAACACTTATGTCGTCATAGTCCGCGCCGCACTCCACTTTATTCCTATGGGTGACATCAAGCAACTTCAACGCTTCAGCACAGCATTCTGGGAAGGCAGCGCTGCATTTGAACCAATTTGAACGCAGAAATGACGGGAAGCTTCACAACATCGATTCAGTCACGTCACAAAGTGGATCTCCACGGTCACTGCCGTCACAGAACTTCACCAAATCATACCAAAGAAGTGTGTTTTTGACGGAGCGGTCCCAGCGATAAAGGTTCACGGTCGGTGAGTAAAACTGTTTCAAATATCTGTGCTGTTGGCTACCGTCATGTATGTAAACATCAGTAAACGACACGATCGCGTGCTTCGTCATTCAAATGCGCTAACGGTTACTTCATTGTTGTTCTATGTATAACGTTACACTAGTCTGAAATGCAAAACCGTTTTGCTTGCTACTGCTAAGGTTTAGTCGCATACAATAGTCCATAAACCGAATCATGTCCTCATAAACTGCGAGTAAACACACACAAATGTTGACAGGCCACTAAATACAGTACATACCACAGAAACGGACGTCCTGCTGTTGCTGTTTCTCCTGTTCAATTAATTTCAGCCTTCGAATTTGATTCTGGATCATATCTGTATTAGCTGAATATGATCGATAGCGATGGGCTTCTCAATGCTTGAGGACGTCACCGCTTTGTGGGCACTCGTCATTCTTTAGCTCCGCCCACACGATACGCCGTTTAGCTCCGCCCACATGATACGCCGTTTAGCTCCGCCCACACGATACTCGTTTTTTTTCCGGAAAGACTCGGTACAGCCTACATTTCTTTTATAAATATAAAAACTAAAGACTTTTCGGAGATATGAAGGATGCAATACTACTCTATAGGTACTCAAGATTGACATGAGATTGACTGAAACTGAGTGTTTCACCCCCCCCCCCCTTTAAAACAGACATATTAAACCAACAGGATTACAAACTCAACATTTGTATGTAAACTATGTTTTTAAAAGATCTTTTTCTTTTTTGAGGACACTTTTTATTGTCACCAGTGTTCTATATTTATGCCCCAACTTGAACGTATACATGGCAGAAGAGGATTCATAGAATAACCCTTTTAAACCCAGAGGATTTTTTTTTGTAGAAGAGGAGATGGAGAACGATCACAATCCATTAATTATTTACCTCAGCAAATATTGACTAAGCTAATAGTCCAGAGATAAGCTATTCCTGATCAGACTTCCATTTGAAAAAGCAAACACTGCCACGTCTCTCTGAAACCTGCCTAAAAAGACTCCTCTCTCTAAAAAAAGTTTGAATCGTAATGTAATGAATCATCTACAATCATCTATGGAGATGGATTTTTTTTTCTAAATGCAAATCACGTAAGTACATTTACATTTTTGTGTTTCACGGCATGAAGAACTGTCGTCTAGGCAGATTTTGACTTTTGATGACAAGCATTTCAAGTTAAATACTACAGGCATATCATTGGGTGATTAAAGCCACTGCTTGAATCAGTGCTTCTAACTCAAGCAATTTTTTCCCCCTTCAAATTAATGTTTTTTTTATTTTTTATTCATGCATACCGACGTCCCTCAACAGATGGCAGAACCTGGACCCATCTGCACTCATCTGACAGTCTTAGAAGATGTGGAGACAGAACGAGACAGAGGGCTTCTAGCGCCACACACACACAGAGACACATACTCTCGCTAATTACTTTCATAATGACTTCAGACTTAATTCACACCGTGCAGTCATTCACTCCGGTTGCCATGGAGGCAAAAGAGTATGGTTATATCAAGAAATGGAAAGGACATTGTAGGGGAAAAGTTCACTGTCCATCAACACTGGGCTTTAAAGTAGGAATGCTACAATGATAAAGTTAATTAGTGTCTAAATTCCATATTTTGGAGCATTTCTCTCTTCGCCAAGTTAAAACAAGATAAAACATTCGGTAACACTGTATTTTAAGGTTCAGGTATTAACTATTAACTAGTTGCTTATTAGCATGCATATTACTAGAATATTGGCAGTTTATTAGAACTTATAAAGCACATATTAATGCCTTATTCTTCATGACCGTTTTCTACACCCGTTAATCCTACCCAATACCTAAACTTAAATGCTACAAAAAACTACCTTACTAACAAATAATAAGCAGTAAATTAGGAGTTTATTGAGGCAAAAGTCATATTTGATAGTGAATATGTGTTCCCCATACTAAAGTGTTACCAAATATTCTATACACTGTAAAAAATTTTGGTTGTTTTTTGTTGGTTTAACTTAAAAAAGTAAGTAACCTGGTAGCCTTAAAATTTTGAGTTTATTGAAATTAAAAATTTGAGTTGATACAATGAAGGAAATTTGTTTAATAAATAGAAACTCAAAATATTTTTGTATCTGAACCACATAAAAAATGTGATAAATCATGAAAATAGCACTATTTGGCATGTTTCACTTCGTCATCAGAAATAAAACAGACACAATTACCCAATATGCTTAAAAAATCTTTTAATAATATTTTAATAAAGGTTGTCAAATCTCAAAAAATTTCATTGTATTAACTCAAAATTTCAATTTCAATGAACTCAAAATTTTAAGGCAACCAGGTAACTTTTTTTCGAAATAATTTTTTACAGTGTATAGACACCACATGAATTCCACCCCCCCCCCCCCCCCCACACACACACATATATATATATAAGACCTTTCCATTCCCATCGGTGTATATACACAAAATTTCAGTAAATTGACTAGCGCAAATCGTAGTAAATGACCATGTATTATTAATTTAATTACTGCCCTCCCATAAATGTTGTGTCTGAAAGGGAAACTCCTACAAATGCATATGGAATATTGTACATGATTTAGATATACTGACATTAGGTATTGCTGCCTGCAATCGCAACAAAAGCCACAGGAGACGCGCTGTCTGTCTGAAATTGTTTCCGCTCTCATGTGAACTCTCTGTCTGCCCTTTTGAAGTGACTTTGGGCTTCAAAAATACAAGCAAATGTTCTTATTGAGGTGCAGGATACATTATAAAATGCTCTTGTGGGAATGTCAGGAGTTTTTTTAACTGACCTACTGGTTCAATGGAAGTTGACCGCTGCACTTTGTACCAACCCACCTACGCAACCACCTACGCACACACACAAAGAGACAAACATGCAACAAAGTCTGAATACTAGACCGGAAATCTGCCTGCCAGAGGCACAGTGAGCAAGACTGTCTGTTGCTTTGGATACAGAGAGAGTATAAAACCCTCCCCCAGCTGCCCCATCATTGTCTCTCATGACTCTCTCAGAGACCCTGAGAGTCCTTCATCACAAGTCCTTCAACTGAAGATGAGTCTCACCTTTTTCACACAGCTCTGTCATGGCTGGAATTTAATGGATCACAGCCTAATCCAGCATATCAAATGCAAAGCAAGAACTGAAGCAGTGTTAGAGAAGCACAAGTCTTGAGGAATGCAAACTGAAGAAAAAGCCCAAGGCCGACTGTAATGAGAGTTTTAGATGTTCCTTTGTCAGGTACATCATGTTCCTTTACGATCTAAATTGCTGTTTAAAGAAAGTGATGTTCTGATACTACATACATTTATGAGAAATGCCAATCTCCACAAAATATTATTACTTTAGTAACATGAATTTTCTGTAAATTAATTTACCTTATTGGTTTACTTTTTAAAATACATTTCAGCACAAACATAAACACAAGCAAGAGTGCTGTTGTTCCAAATATCAGGAACATGTGAAACAGTTTTGTCTATTTTTTGCTTTTCCAAACTAAGCCAGAGCTTAATGAGCCGTTCCATCTCCGAGCAAAACACAGTAGGCGGTGTTTTGTACCACAATAAATTAGCTTTTCTGAACGAATCAGTATATTTAGTGATCCATTGACTCACTTGTTTTGAACAAATCAGTATTTTTGAATAAACTGGTTGAATAAATGATTCAATGACTCATTTATAAGTCACGTTTTGCTTCAAATTAATGAGATTTTTAAAATCAAATTGGTTAAATAAATGATTCAATGGCACAAATAAAACAGTGCTTTGTTTTTTTCCTGAATTATTCAGAATTTTTGATACTCAGATTTCATCTTGAATTTTCAAACAGGGGGGCTAAAATATGTATCAAAGCTGTAAAAGCTGTCTAAAATGAATACACAGCTTTCCACCATCAAACCAACATGCTCACGTCCTTGCCTAGAACAACATCAGTAAAGCAAGCAGATGTTGTGATTCTATTAGCGCTTGCAGCATTAGAAGACATCCTACTGCTCTAAGCATGGCTAATTTTTAATGTGCCATGCCACCTTACACCCCCCCTCTTCCCATATGAGTTTCAGAGTCCCTTTTATGAGCACAGTTAGTAAACAGAGCCATGTGTTAAATATTAAAAACTGATGGGCCGTGACTGACGAGACAGACCCTCTCCTCTGCCCTCACTTGATACCCGCACACCAAGAAAGTGAAACATAAATCAGCCAACAACCAAGACAGACTGTGTAGAACCCAAAGGACAAGACCCTATGAACAAACCTCAAGTTTTCTCTGATGATTGAGTGACAGCGATCGGAGCCGGCTGACAGATTCATGCTGATAGGAAGAATTGTATCTCATTATTTCGCCCACTGAGATGCAGCAACTTTTTTTTTTTCCTGGATATAAATTCGTCAACCACTGCCTTGGCAGAGGGCAACTGTCAAAAGACTTCAAATGCTGTTATCATGAACATTAAGGCAGAAGATGAGGATGAGGTATTCCTTTTGAAGGCTGTGGCATGTGTGGATGTATCAAGAAATTTGCAAGTGACAGAACCCAGATGATTTTCAAACTAATTTAATGTACAATCTTGATTTATTGTACATCACAGTTAACTGTGAAATTATTACCGCATTAGAGAAGAACTGCGGAATCAAGTCTAAAGTATTTGGAGAGAGCAGCGAGTCTCTCATCAAGTTTTCTTCTCATCTGTGGCTTCAGAGGAGCTGGAATCTAGTAAGTGTCTGATAGTGAACCTCTTGCCCACATCATGGAAATGAAGGAAGTCTTCAGCCAAGCATTAAACTCTTCCCTTGGCAATGTTACCCAGACCAGTTGAACAGACTTGTTTATGATTTGCTTGTGGATGAAATGCAATCTGGTCATTTACAAGGTATTTTTGATTCAGAATCAGTTATGAGCACTTATGATGCACTCTGTTCAGTGTGGGCTGAATCAGCTGTCGTCATATCTATGAAAACAGTTGGTGTCATCCAGGAAAACATCAAATTAATTGCACCACTTTTTGGGTGTGAATGAAGAAGTGCTAATTTACTTAAGGAAAACTATGATGAAAAAGGTTCCACAATGACCCTTTCTTCATGACTCCGAGTTCTCCGAGTTCAGACTGCACGATTTTCAAACTGGTTGGATCACTGCTCGTTTCACACTGCATGACTATCTGGGGTAGCATCCAGTCACTGCTGTGTTCACATTGACCAATGGATCTGTGACAGCAGGTTTTTACACTGCATGACTGTTAGAAGAAATGACAGAAGAAATGGTTGCGGAGACACTAGGGAGCAAGGATTGTCTTCTGCAAAGAGAGTTTAAGAAATTATTTTTGTCATGTAAGTTGTTGTACTTTGTTTCTGTTTGATAGAATTGTAAATACATCTATTAAAATACTGATATTCTAGTCTATAACTCCTCCCTGAACCTCCCGCTGCCCTGTATCTCGCTTTCTCATTGGCTGTCGGTCATCGTCAATGTTATTTTCAGTCAGAACACATCTCACACAGCAGGATTTTGAATCGCCGACAGGTCCAGATATTTAGCATTCCAAAATATCTTGGGGGCGTCAGTGACTCATCAGCGATTCTCTCTGATCACGTCTTTGATCATTCACACTGCGTGATTGTCACTCACGTGCATGAGCACAGATTTGCCTATTATTTTGGGCATTTTTGACGATTTCACGCAAATCAGGCAGTATGAACTCGCATAAGACAAGGCGATGACATCAAGATTAACAAACGTTACTATATTAGAATACAATATTGTTGATGAAAAAAAGACAAAAATGTATAAACATAACATGCTAAATGTAAAAAACATATCTTTAGCAAACGAAAAAGTTTAACAATAAACAACATTAGAATGAAGGTGTATCGGGCATAACAACACAATATCCTATAGCCATGAAAATATTTTGTTTGGCACAATTGGTAATCGGAATGGGTCTACTTTATGAGTATTATTTAGATGATGAAATCTTTGTCCATAGTCCTAAATTAAATGACAGGTAAGTGCAGGGGTGGGCACTTTCAGTCCTGGAGGTCCACTGTCCTGCAGAGTTTAGCTTCATGTGGGTAGACCAGCAGCCATATCACCCTGTAGGGCAAAACTGATTTTCCACTGAAACTAAGCAAGGCTGAGCCTGGTCAGTACCTGGATATGAGACCAACTGGGAAAACCGGGTTGCTGCTGGTAGAGGAGTCAGTGAGGCCACCAGGGGTTGCTTACCCTGTGGTCTGTGTGTGTCCTAAAAATCGAGTTGGTAGGTCAAATCGATTCATATTTAAAAAAAGAAGAAGATTTTTTTAGATTTTTTTTCTCCCCCTCGGCAGTATAGCGCAATACATACATTTTGCATTTGCCAAATCTTCCTTCAGCATTTCAGTAGCACGTTCACTGCCGAGGGCAGCGCATGCATACACAAACAACATGGCAGAAACAGCCGGCGAAAGAGAGCTCCTTCCAAAAAAATGCTTTTCGAGTTCAATCGTGTGGAGTTGCAACTAGCGCCCCATCGGAGAGGGTCTTTAGTGTGGGTGGTGGTTTTGTCACCTGTAACCCAGCCATAGCTGTCAACCCTACGGTTTTTCCGGGTTTCTCACGTATTTTAGGTCTTTCCCCGCCATCTTCCCGTTTTAATATTTTCCCGTGGAATATCCCGTATTTTTGTGCTCTGATTGTGTTAACAGAACGCTCAACTATCTATGTCTGTGAAGTGGCTTGCACTTGTTGCTAGACCAACACATCTGGTGATAGTGTATGTGAATATTAAACAGCAAAAAGACTATTTAGGCTACGAATCCTAAGTGTCCTGTGTGTGTGTGTGTGTGTGTGTGTGTGTGTGTGTGTGTGTGTGTGTGTGTGTGTGTAAATGAATGGCGTGACCCGCAAACCTCAAACACATAGGCCTACATAGAATTGAGCGTGACAATCATGCATTTCCATCTCATACGAGTGCATCCACTCATATCCGTCATCTCCAGAGCCACTCTGACTCACTTCACGAGCATTTTACAGTTTTTTTTTTTAGAAAAACCACCGTCATGTCATATACACAAAGAAACTCAAAGGTATTCATGGCAACCCGTCAAAATAAAAGTTTGGTTTTACTTGAGAAATATATCACTATTGTACAAATACTAATACAATAGTGTTATAATTATTATTTTAGTCAGGATTTTTTGTTGTTTATTAGCTCAATCCAAATACAGTATAAATAATTTGGATGTTTAACAATCTTTGTTGCACACTGCACAGTGACTTTTCGGTTAGATCGCCCAGCCCTAGTTCTGACTCTTTGTGGTCAAAAAAATCCCAGGATCTCCTTCGGAAAAAAAAAAGAGCAGGGTGTAACCCCGGCATCCTGGCCTAATTTGCCCATTGGATGCTGCACATTGGTGATGTTTGAGGAGATTTCTTCTTCCACGTAAAGCGATTTGAGTGCCTTGAAAAGCGCTATATAAATGTAACAAATTATTGTCCATGTCTGATCAAAAACATAGCAGTTTATTATGATATCTTTGATAAAGAGTAGGGGTGTAACCCTGGCACCCTGGCCAAATTTGCCCACTGGCTTCTGTCCATCATGGCCTCCTACCATTCCCATATACTGATTGGCTTCATCGCTCTGTCTCCTCTCCACCAATCAGCTGGTGTGTGGGGAGCGTTCTGGCGCAATATGGCTGCCGTCGCATCATCCAGGTGGATGCTGCACATTGGTGGTGGTTGAGGAGATTCCCTCTTCTATGTAAATCTTGCTCTAGGTAAGCAAGAGAGCTTTTCTTGAACCACTGGCACTATGCCAAAAAAAACAACAACAACGGCAAGTTGTTAGTTTGCAAGTTATTTGATCTCTAGTTCTATGTGATGTGTAATTAGAAGAAACTAGCAACATGAACATATTTAAGATTTAACATAGATAACATAATTAAGAATAAATACATAATGAAATGATTCTCTATCATTTTTTAATAAAATCTTCATAAAATAATAATAAAAGAAATTCAGAGATAAATAAATGTGCTATTTTACAAACTTCAATATTTCCAAAAGTTATAATAGCTGCTTTCCCCTGCTTTCCACATAATTTGCCTTTAAGACCATCCATCAACCTGTCAAGCTAAAGTGAAAAGGTCATTTGAATTTGCTGTATGACAGGGTAGAACCAGGCAGACTGTGAGATACAGGCAGACCACATAGGGTTGAACTGCTGCCAAGAGCAAAAAAAAGGAAGAAGAAGAAGAAGAAGATAATGAATGAATGAATGTTGTGTGCAACACGGCTGGATAGAAGAGCATGTGAGATCTGATTACCCACTCCAAAGATTTCTAGTCAATTCTCTTCTAGTACAGCAAATAATAAACTGCCTTCCTGCATAATGGGCAGAGTTCCAATCAAAAATGGCCTTCTGAGCAGTCAAATATGGCTAAAGACAGATTGGAAGAAATGAAGGAAGGAAAATAGAAATGAAAACGAGTAAGACAAAAGAGAGAGACAAATTGAGAGCAGCTGGCTGCTTTAACTTAAAACCCTATTGGCTGTTAAGACACAGCATGGTATAGTTAGTAAAGCGAATAGGGCAGTTATATGTTTGAATTGGGCTGTTACAGCACAGAGCAGTGCATTTAACGCAGCAAATGTGGCCTTTAAGGCAGAGGAAAAGCTCTGAGGGAGATTGATTATTTCTGCAGAAAGTCCTGCAGTGATTTCCCCCACTGAGACACTCTCAGTTCACACTCGAGCGATGACTGATCTCAATCCAGGTGAGGGTCTGTTTGATTTGTTTGACAAAAAAAAAAAAAAAAAGGCAGCAGACTCGAAGGGAATATTGCAATGTTTTTGCCTCGTAACTCCGGTGAGTGCTTTTGTGTGGCAGTCTACCGTCTGTATGCTCATATGATGGATGTCCTATCTGATCAGAACCATCTCTCTATAGGATGAGGAAATAAAATGGCTGAATTCGTCAGATGGGGTGCACAGTGAGCCATTCCAGCACTCTAACTGAAAATTTAGTCCTGACAGGTTTACTGACAAACCTCTGCAATTCATAGGCAGTGTCCAGGACGGGCGGGACGCTCAATAAAAAGCACACTCATGCACACACACACACACACAGACAGATGTAAATCTCCTCGGCCTCTGTAATGGCTTCTCAACGTCGATGTCAGCTGCTGATGTACAGGCTTGCAAGCTCAGCTAGATTCCAGCAGTTACTGCCTTTGTGCTGCACACCCCAGACATAAGCAAACTCCCCATGAGCTCTGTGAATAGACATTTAGAATGTGCATCTAACACACTTAGCACCACACCTTAGGACCGTATGTATAAAACTTCTCAAAAATGCTCTTAAGAGTTCTTAGTCTTAAGCTTTGAGTTAGGTCTCAAAATAAAATAAAAAAAACTCTTAGTACAAATACGAAATACTTACTAGTAAATTACTAAAAAGTAATTTTCAGTAAAGTCAGTGCTGACTGATGTGGCACTGAAGGACTACAAAAATGTCAACCTAAAATGGCCATCCTCAACCCCTGAATTAGCCAATAGTGAGCCTGCAGAGGTGATGTCACAGCAGAATGACACCAATCACTTTGCACTGTGCAAAATGATCATGAAAGAGCACTGATGCTTTGGAATCCCTTTCTATTGATACGTCTCCTCATTTCAGCTGGAGCAATGAGTTCCAGCAATGAGTTCCACCAGCGGGTTTTGCTTTTGCCACATGGTTTGAATGTTAGTTGGGAAGTCAATCAAAGTAAACTTTACCTTTTATTTTAAATAATAAAAATGTGTTAAAGACTCTGTAAGAATTTTGCATAGTTGTGATTGGAATCAATTGTTTTATTTACAATAACACAATGAAACATGCTTAATTGCACAGACATAATTTTCCAGGCTGTCATAAAAAGAAAATATGAACAAAAAACAATGCAAAAACAAGAGAGGACCAATTAAATATTAATAACTGATTATGTTGCAGTCAGTGTATGCTTTTTTTGTTTTTCTAAAACCTGTAGCTGTAGTTAGCTTGTTTGCCCCATTATTTTATCAGATTAATAATTTCACTAAGTGTAGTGTTTTGTTCTTCCCTCATATTTAAAATGTATAAGTATATAAGTATTTCTTTAGTAAGATTTATGTACTTGCACATAAATAATAAACTACACTATAAAAATATTGTCCTATCATCTTGTAAATCATATTTAATTTGCTCTGCTCTTGGTAGATTGCGTTGGTCATTATGGAAATGATCCAGCTGCGTCTGTGTTCTTTAATATACACATTGTGAGTAAATCACCCACAGAACTGTCCACGCCAATCGGCGCTTTTATTGCGTTCTCTCGCTAGTTTGCAATGTTTTGTAAATAAGGGATAGTTAAAAATTCTGTAGGACTTTCTTTATTCTGTGGAACACAAAAGATGATATTTATAAGAGAATTGTCCAAACATTGAAAATAAATAAATAATGTGAGCACAAAATGCAGAAAATGGTGACTTCACTGTAAAGGGACACATGGCACATTCTAAGGTTATAAAAATATAACAGTTCATTATGTGAGGTCTTTATACACCACTGAAAACAAAGTTATGTATATTATATTGCATTTCTGTCAATATATACTAATGATTATTACACACTGCTCCTTTAACATACAATTTTGTAATGTTGCACATACATAGAATAAGTTAGAATAAGATGACATATAGTTGCAAAGTTACTTAAAGTCAGCAGAATGTTCAAACGGGACCATCGAAATGAAGTGTTATTGAAAAATCTGCAAATGTTTGCAGTTACATCCTATTTTAATTCCATAATAATATACATTAAATCAATTCTCTTGGTCTCCTATTAACCTTTGACTATGTTTTGCAAGCTATGCATACCAAAAATACTGCTGTTTCAGATTAACCTCATGCTGAGATTCATTTACCATGAGCAGCTCTGAAGAACATTCATTGAACTCTGTCTGGCAGAAAATATATCCTCTCTATTTCTCCCCCCATATTTTTTTCACTCTATTTCTCATAATGCAGAGAAATGTCCATGGCCTTGCTGATTCATACAGATATATATGCCATAAAACATATTTATTGATGTTTTGCAGCAAGACGGTTACCTACAATAAACTGAAAAATCCAGAATGCAGGGAGACACTTGAGAAATAATATTACCTTGCCATCTACACAGCAAAACAGTTTCAGGAAACTGTTTACCACATATTTGTCCAACTGTCAAATTCAGTGAATTCATAACAAACAGTGAAGCATCTAGGTGGCATCTAGATTTCTAAATAATGACAAGAATTTTTCTCAGATTCAGTCTTCATAACACCTTAGGCCAAGGTGGTGACCTGCTCGCTGTGCTCCGGGCGAGATACGACCTTTCAGATACCTCTGGGCTTGTTAGAAATTCTGTTTGTTCGGTGCACAGCGGGTGCATTAGTAATGGATCATTCCAGTTCTCACTCCTGCTTTACAGAGATATCCACGGTGGATACACTGCAGCATTATACAAGGAGCTTCATTAATATTAATCGGCTGAAAGGTACTTTATGGAGTCCAACAAGACATGTCACTTTAACTCCACGTCACACACCATCCCAGAACCCCAGGATTACTGCATACTCAAATGTTTCCAAGGAAACAAGAATTGCAAAAGAATTCTGATTGGGTGCTAGTGCTGACAGCACACACATTAAGTGGCTGTTGTCTCTCTCTATTAACTGCATTTTTGGGTGGGAACGGTATCGTTTAGATAACTGTTAGACTGTACAGCTCTTGCATTATTATCTGAACTGTGTGCGAGCCCCTAAGAACCGCAGGGCTGTGACAAATCCTTGGAGTAAAAGTGAAGACCTTTGGTAGGTCAGGAGAGTGACGGGCCTCCTCGGAGTTGGCAAAGTCAGACTTCCTGTCAGAAGAGATAAGGATTCGGCCCTTTAGCAATGGCAGGAGATTTCAGGTGATATCACAACTATATTATCTCAACGAGAAAATCCTCCCTGAAGTCAGACCAGGGCAAAATCAATAGACTATTGGTGCAGGGAGAAGATAGCTAAACTCCATCTTGGAATCTTTTGGAGGGAAAAGGGTTTAGAACAACTACATTCGGGGTTGCATTATAGGAAAATAGGTAAATATAGCTAAGTAATGATGTTTTTACAAGTATTTCATTACTTAAAGAGTTCTTAATGCACCACATTACTTCAAGCCGTTAAAACGGTTACAGTGCTTGGCAACCATGAAACAGCTTTCGTTATGCTAAATATCTACATTACTTGGTGCATGGGTTGTTTATTGTCCGTATTAATAATATATTTAATTATTTATTTATTGAACATCTGTGTTGCTCTGCATTAAGCCACTTGAGCAACTTCACTTTGCATCATAGCGACACCTCAACTGTGGCGAAATGGCTGTACTTCCCCGTGCTTTGGTAATTAAATTAAAATGCAGATGAATGTTAAATCTTAAATGTTAAATCTTAAGAATACATCTTTCCACTTACTGAATGAAAACTGTCTTTTTTAAGTAGATGATTCAATTTGTACAATGTGTTATCCTCGTCCGAACCCAGACTTTAAAACGTAACAAATCAAAATCCAGCCAACCAACAAACAGCTATAAACCATTTCAATATGTATTATGTCAAAATGAGTTCAGTTTTCAAAAGCAAGATATACATTTTTTAAATGAATATATGCATCATGGCCGTAGAAAAAATAAAATTATATACATATATATATATGTCCACAATTTTATATCAAAAAAGGTTAAAAACAGTAATTTCCCTCACTTTCATTTCTACAACAGAATGCTATTAAATAAATGTGCTGTTTATGCCTATGGCCCATCGTTAAAGAAAGAACCATATTATAGCTCTTTATTTAAGAGGACCTTATGCCCTTTTTCCAAGTCGTGACTTTGAACATCTACATATATCATATTTACATTGTTGCAACACCTCTTTTCCCAGTCTGTTTGTAAAGCTCTGTTTAGTTTGTGTCTCTGTGAAGCACTCCTCCTGAAAAATGTGTACATCCTCAGAAGAAAAGTTTAGATTGCAATAGAGAGGTTTCAGAGACTCAAACAGTGCTTGCTGATGTAGAGAATAACTCCCTTTGGAGTGAATTTTGTGCTTCGTAACTTTGCAGATCTTTTTCTTGCTCAAATAGCAATTATACACAAATGAAAATTGAAAATGTAAAATATTTACATATTTATTAAATTATTACCAATTCATTATAATCAAAAAACTTATCTTATATCATTTGTCAGCAATGAAGAATCTCTATAATGCATATCCAGCTTAATGATTCCTTACTGCTGACAGTATCAATAAAGAGCATCAAAATATTGTTTCGTTTTTTATTTTTTCGGTGATGAAAGTGATGAAAGGCTAGTATCTCCTTGGTAAAGAACAGTCTGCTCCCTTTAAGTGACTCAGTCACCTCTCTGAAAATGTCCAGAGTGTAATGATTAACAGACCATTTTCATCTCTTCTGCTATAGAGCTGAAATGTGGATAGAAGCCACCATGAAAGCTTTTTCTCAGAAGACTTGCTATCTGCACTCCTCACGTGTAATAATGTCTGCAGATTTTCTTTTGAGGAGGGTATTTCCATCTGTCTTTTCGGTGTACTAACCAACAAAAGCTCAGCGTGATTCTCTTTTCAATTTCACAAATGCTTCCCTTCAAGCACCATGGAGGTATCGGTTCAACCTTTAGGGAAAAACGAAAGGGGAAAAAAATTCTTCTGAAAGTATAAAAAAAAGAGACTGAACCATGTTTCCTAACCCTTAAATACGGAATCATGCTGTTTCACATCACAGCATGCTGGCGAGCAACTACTAACATTTGAGTGAGAGCGAACGCAGCAAGGAAGACCTTCTGGAAACATAAATTAGGAAAGACAAAAACAGTTATATATATAGATCACAGATATTTACAAAGCAAACTAACTAATTCCTTGCAATACCATAGATTTACTCTCATGTCAGGATACGACACCCAAAAACATCTCTGCCGCTGTTTCCTTAAGTAGCATTCCTATGCTGAAGGATCAATAAGTCAATAAGACTCCTACAACTTCCATCTGTACCACTGAGCCACTGGGGCGGCAGTGGCTCAGTGGTTCATGTAGGTTGTCTACAAACCAGAAGGTTGGTGGTTCAATCCCCGGTTCCACCTGACCAAGTGTCGAAGTGTCCATGAGCAAGACACCTAACCCCAGCTGCTCCCGACGAGCTGGATGAGCCTTACATGGCTGACATCGCCGTCGGTGTATGAATGGGTGAATGCGAGGCAAAAATGTAAAGCGCTTTGGATAAAAGCGCTATATAAATGCAGTCCATTTTTCCATTTCCATTTTACAATAATGCCATAATAATAAGGTTTGAATCCCCAGTGCCATTGTGCTCCTCTGAGACTGTACCCCATCAGAACCTGGACAAATCCTCCAGACGACACGTCCACTCCTCATGTCCCTGAGAGCTCAATGCTGCTTTATAGGAAATCAATAACAACACAAACTCGATGGACCATTTTGAGATCAGTAACAAAGCTGACTGTATGATCAGACAGTGGATCACTGCTCTTTCTGTCTTAAACTGCAATGACTGAACAGCCTTTACTCATAAAACAAATCAACAAGAAGTGGAGTAAACCCACTGGCAACCAAGAAAACTAAAACAGAATATAGGTGAAAGATAGTCCACTTAGAAGTAAAAATATGTTGCGCAACCACAACTTTGATGTGCCATATTGTACATGATCCAGAAAAAGGTTCATATTTGCATTTTAAATGACAAAAAATGTTCTATCTGTATTTTGTTTTTTTTTGCAGTGTTAAATTAACAGCAGACATTGTAGTTGTAACATTTAGTCGAGATGATGAGAAAGATGCAAAATGTGCTAAAACCGTGGTGTTTACTATTTATTAAAAATAACAAACTTAGATAATTCACAGGTACGAAGAAACCTGTGAAACGACAATAACGGACAACTCAACTGAAAACAAAGAGGAACTTAATTAAATAAAGCCCCATTTCCACCGAAATTACCTGGAACAATTTGTCCCAGTTGTTGTATGCGTCTCCATCGTGGTCTACCATAAAAATGACTTTTAAAAATGGCAGTTGAAATAAAATGCGGAATCAACCAACAAGAATGATGCATGAAATCAACCAATCAGCATGTTCAGCACCCAAGTCCTTTGTAAGAGTACTATTACGCAAACAGGGACTTTTTGAGAGGGACATTTTTACCCAGAACTTAATTTAGACCCTAGTGCCTGTGGTCGAAACACCCACCCCAAAGTCCCTAGTTCCTGTGGTGGAAACACAATTTAAGATAACAAGCCTAAGGGTGAACAGGTGTGCAATAAAATGTAACACTTATTCAAAATGTTGTAAGTGTCCATAGAAATTAATGACTGGCAGAAAAGACAGAACAAAGGAGGAAATTCATATAAAAATTAAGAGTCCATGAAAATTACACTAAACACATGGATCGTGACATCTTGTGAGCTATTCCTTAGGCAACACTAACACGTTAAAACTAGGGCTGTTCCCGACTAAGGATTTACACATTTAAATCAGAACTGTCAAATCTCTCAGTCGACTGATAGTCGAATAATCTATGTGCGTGTGTACGGGTTGAGAGGGGCACAACACTAGGCAGCCGCAGGGTAAAGCTATTTTTATTTTATAATATATTATATTGTCGTAAATTGTCAGCTTTTCACTCGTGATAAATGATATCTGGTTCCTGCCGCTGCTCTGTGCTCAGTTCAGTTTTTAATTGTAGCACATGTCCTCTAACTGAACAAAATTATTTTTATTATAAAACAATCAAAACGATATCGATACATATGACTGTTTATAATTTCAATCAGCTGTACATCATATCCGGGAGATAAGTCAGTAAATTCGAGTAAAATCACAGGCTTTGCTTATCCTGTGCGAATGTGCATCAGAAAATTCAGATGTGGGGGAGTCATTTGAAAATCACAAAGGTCCCTAGATAATACTAATCCCGTGCGAATAGGGCTTAAAAGAGTTGACTGACTGATCAATAATCAGGGGGTAGTAGTAAAGCACCTTTTCCTTTCTTTCTACACAGCAGCTTTAGAACAATGAGAACTAAGGCCCTGTCCACACGAACATGGGCATTTTTAAAACCTGCAGCTTTTTATACACGGTTTGGCTGTTCGTCCACACACAAATGCTGTATCTGGTTACTGAAACCAGACTTTTTGGAAGATTTTTCAAAACTCTGGTTGCAGCGTTGTCGTGTAGATGGTGAAGCCGGAGATTTTTGCTTGTGAAGTCGAAGTGTGCGCTTCTCTCCTTTTTTTTACGTCAGGTTGCGCGCCGATATCTTGTTTGTTTACATGAGTCGAGTCTATGCAACTGCAGCTGACGTAGCTTTTAATAACTGCTAACAGCGCTTATCACATGTAACATTTATACAGATACATGCGTGGTTATCTCATTGTATTGCAGAACAGAGGCGCCAGAATGCAATAATACTAAATAGTAAGGCAAGTGTGTGAAGCTATTACAGTACACTTGGGCTCTGCGCCTGTGTATACAGTTATCTGTCACTGAGTCCAAAGTAAAGCAACTTGTAGAAGGGTTTCACCGAGCCTATGGGCATTCCTCAGTGCATCGGTGCCGTGATGGTACCCATGTGGAAATCAGGCAGCCCAATCATAGCGTGGTTTTGCGTTTTCATGTGGACAGAGATTTTTTTTTAAACGCGCTTGTATGGACGCGTTAGTTCTTTTAAACGGAGGAGGAAAAACTCTGGTTATAAAAATATCTCTGTACGTATAGCCTAGGCATAAATTGAATGAAATTGAATCATCTGAGAATTTCAAATGGAAAGCCAGTATTCCCTTCCGACTTGACCTTGAAAGAGGCAAGTCACCGAAAAAAATAAATAAAATAAATATACAGGAAAAGCACCACAAAAAAAAAGAAATGAGAAATCTAAACTAATGATGTTCAGTGACCTACTGGAGTAGACCTTCTTTATGATGAGGGAGAGGAGTGTGATGTCAAAAGGTACAGTGGGTCAGTTAAAAGACCCATTAATTATTTATTTCTGAATCATCCAGACAGAAGCAGAAGTGGGTAAAGGAACAGAACACTCACAGTCAACATTATACACTCGTCTCTGAGAGCCATCACTATGTGCATATTTGATTTGAAAGCTACATGGTTTAAATGAAGGCTTGTGAAATACTACCATACCACACCGTCATCTAATCTATTTTTTTCTTTCTTTTTTTTCTTCAGGGACATGGCTTGGCGGATGCTTCCCCTAGGATGTTTGAGTTGGAAAAAGAAGAAAACAAGTTAACATAGCAAAGCCTACTGAACGACTGAAGGTCGCCTGGAGCGTAAGCAAGCCAGGATGGAAAACATAATGAATGAATTGTGATTTACAGTTATCTAGGAAGTATAAACTTGGCCTATGATTTCTGTGAATCCAGGGTGCAGGAGAAACAAACAAACAAAAAAAAAAGTTTCTTTCGGTGTCCTTTTATAAGGAGCACTGCAAAAAACATATCATATAACAAAAACAATGTGTGTGCTGAATGCAAACAGAACTCAAGCATTCCATATTGTTCTAAATCCTGGACGAAACATTCTGAAAATAACAGCTGACAGGAGATGTTCCGACCGCAAGATAAAAGAAAGTTAGATGACTGAACTGTAACTCTCTTTGTGCCTCAATCGATAAAAAAAGCATCTAACTTCTCATAAAACTTCATCTATCTCCAGAAAGACTGGAGGGAGGCTGAGATTTCTCCATATTTACTTTTAAATTTAGGCACCAGGGACTGGAGTGGTTTGTCTTTGATGCGGTTTGAGACTCTATTGTGCGGCTGTATTTAATTATACTTCCTCAGCCCTATCGCTAATAATGTCCAAAAAAGAAAACCCCACTTAGTAAGCAGAGAGTGAACTTTTTATTCATCTGATCCCTATAGATTTCCACTATGAAATCTTTATGAGACTGTACGAGTCCGATCCATCTGCCTCCTTCCCCTACTGGGGAAACCGTCTGGTGCATGAGACGCAAAGCTAATGCGAACTCGCACTCACACTCGCACTTGTGGACTAAAGCAGCATCCTCTGAGACGTTAATGTTAAAAGTATATAATATCATACATATCAGAATATAACTAATTACGTTTTTTATGTTTTTGAAATAATTCTTATGCTCACCAGGGCTGCATTTATGTGATAAAAAAATAAAGTAAAAACAGTAATATTATGAAAAATTATCACAATTTAAAATAACACTTTTCCGTTTTAGAATTTCAAAATGAAATTTACAGTAAGAATAAGTTTACACTAACCTATTAAGCAGCAAAACAGTTTGAATACACATTATTAATTGAGCATGAATAATATTTGATAATGAACACCAAACTGAGCCTCAAATAAGCAGATTTGTGAAGGATCATGTGACACTGAAAACTGGAGTAATAGCTGCTGAAAATTCAAAAGTCTATAAATAACATTGTACAGTATTATTGTTTTTACTGTATTTTTCATCATATAAATGCAGCCTTGGTGAGCATAAGAGCCTTCTTTCAAATACATTACACATTTTAATATCCCAAACATTACATTTTAAAGTCATGTTTTGATATAAATCATTAAAAATCTCAAAAATAGGATTTTACTTCTATATTTTGCTTATTATATTTTGCCTAATGTCATTCTATAAATGATTATGTTCTTGAAATATACAGATATTTTGTAACCTAATAGCCTATAAAATTATGCTTTGGTATAATTTCATATAAATGTCAAAAATATTGCTCTAGGAGCACAAGTGTATTCAAATTTTAAGGACAGTGACTATTGCATATTTACTCTACCCTTTACTTTGGAGGAGACCTCTTGCAGAGCTGAAATTAACCTATCTCAGCTTTCTGAATAAACCATGAGGGGTCTAAAATTTGCTGTTAGTCTGGGATTAGTGTCTGGCGGAGGAAGTCTTTACGTGTGGGTTTCCTCGGTGTGACTCTCCTGTCCCCGTCAGCAAGACCTTCTGAACTCTATCCATTATTCAGGCCTGCAGTATAACAGGCCTCACTGTGCAGAAGCTTTCCTGGGTCCAACACATCTGACAGAGGAGCTCCATTCCTAAGTATTCAGTGTTCATCTGGTAAAGCTGGCAGCTGGCCAGGGTGTGCAATCTGCATTTGAATGGAGTGCTGCTAACTTCTCTTCATCACTGTCTAAGATTGCGTAAAGGGGGTATATGGGCATTTAGGCTGCTTTTAACACTGCAAAGCATATCTGCACCGATTTGATCTTTTGACACATATCTGATTTTTGTCCCAGTCTGCTTACATTAAGTCACACCCAATTACAACAGTCATCTGCCAAGACTTAACAGTGTGTCAGCACATCTAGACTTGTTTTTAGTAGAAGTTTTCAAACTGTTTAACATGAATGGCGCTGAGCATTACAATATTTGGTGTACTTTGAACATTCCCTAATATCTTAAGGGGTTCCTAGCCTGGTCCTACCAGACTCTCGTACATTCCATTTGTACAGAGAGTCTGGCCACTCTCCATTGACAAGCGTTAACTTCCTTAAAGGTGGGTACTCTGTTAAAGATTAAAACTTTTGGATCAGCTCGTTACTCTGGATCTGCCATAACCAATCTCTAACTTTTGGTTGTGACGTATGTCATGCGGGGTTCACCTTAGCCAACTCCTTCACCACAAGCCTATTTCACACATACTCCGTCTGCAGTCCGTATGCGGTACGTGTTGTGCTGTTGTACTTTCACATATGCCCCTAGGGGTCATTTTTCGACGTGCTGGGTGCTCCATTCATTTCAATGATAAACCTTTGGCGTCATAAACAGACGCATTTAATTATTTGCGTTTATAAAAGCAGCAGACATGATTTTATTAATATTTAAAGGCTACTTTTATATTTTGGAGCAACTAACCCAACTCCTACCCTAAACCTACCCACATCTTAACAATATAAAACACATAACAGGCAAATAAATGTACAGTCACAAGTATTTATTGCAAAAACTGACCAAAACAGTATAAAAGTATTAACTCATGTTGCCTTCCAAGTCTTCTGAAGTCATACGATGTCTTCATGTGAAGAACAGAGTTGATCTTGGTTCTTTTAATCGCTGAAATGATGATCCCGCTGCCATGTGAACGAATTCATTCATATCTCATTCAAATAATTCAAAAGACTCTGAGCATGACGCAATCAGTCACAAGACACACGAGAGCCAATGACATTTTACAATCAATGCTGACGTAATGACGCAATTGGTCACAAGACATACAACAGCCAATGCAATTCCACTATGAATCCTCATGTAACGGGCGGCAATATTTGAAATTTGATGTGTTTGTGTTCATGATCTTCAGCAGATGGAGATGCTGATCGCTTTTGGGGATTTTCTTCATACAAATCAATCGTTTGGCCTTGGAAAACTTGGATTATTTAACTTTTTGAATAATTTGTGGATGCAGTCGTATGTTATATCCTGTGTTTTATATCATGTTCACGGGGTGGGGTTGGGTTACATGTTAAATCGTGTCTAAATAGCGTAAATAAAATAAATGTAAATACAATTATGCTTGCTGATTAAATTGAAAAACACACTCCAACATGTCATAATGGCAAAATCATAAACCAATACAATTTCACCACGACGATAACATTCCCAATACCCAGTGCATATGGGTATGATGTCAAAGATTTCCCATTGAAATGAATGGAACAACCAGCGCATACAAAAACGACACCTTGGGGTACCTTTTGCATCTTCATTGTGAAGTGGAAGGTACTTGACCATGCTTCGGATTTTGACACCTTGGGAGTGAGAATGGGTTGTAAAAACATCTTTCTCTCAATGTCATTAAGTTAGTGGTAAAAAAAGGTTAAACAACAACAACAACAACTTTGTACGTTATCTCCTGCAAAAAAAAAAATGCATATTGGCAACTTAAGAGTAGTAATATGTACCCTTAAGGAATAACTATGAACCTTTTAGGGGAAATCAGGATCTTATTAAGGGAAATACCCGATGGTGACAAGCTGTTGTTCCCCTAAAGGTAAAAAAAAAAAAGTGTTGATGCAAACATGATGAAACGACATTTCACAACCACTTGACATGAAGTTGCTTCAGAACAGGTTTGTTTACACAAAAACAATGATACAAGTATTTTTTGGAAGCTTGCAGAATAATCATTAAAAAAAATAATAGTTGTGAGATATAAAATCACAATTGCAAGAAAAAAGTCAGAATTGTAAGATATAAACTTAAGTTTCTGAGAGAAAAAAAACGGGGGTTTTGCTGTTTGCATGACTGTAACAAGAGAAAGAAGAATTAAAATAGTTTGAGAAAGCAAATGTGACCATAGTCACCTAAAATGGATGCATTTTTTCTCAGCAAAGGCCACACGCACACATTTAAAGCGAAGGTTGCTCTGCATGAGCAAAGGTTTTAAGAAAGCATCTGTGTTTTTAAGAAAGATTAATATGCACCATTTGCGCTCCCTCCCAAAGATGCTACAATGTCAAAAATGAAAAATGCTCATTTGTACATGTAATGAACAGACCGAGCGCCCCAGCTGTTTACAGGAGTGGCAAGTCCCGCGAAAGAAGCTTATCGCAATTGGATTGCATTTAACAGAAATTAGCATCTCTTATCCTGCATAATAATAAAAAGGTCCTTATGACCTTATATCCTCATTTGACACTTGTCCTCCAATGAAATCTGATTATGAGATGACACGCTTCAAGAATTACATTTAAAACCACCCAGTGTCAGACTGGACCGGATTAACCTGATTAAAAAAGATGCGGAAATGGCATTTGTAGGATTTTTGAGTGGGAGTTACTCACATTGGGAAATAAGGTGAACTAGAACCAGGGCCGAGCGAAATATCGAACGCTCGTCTGCACTCTGCAAAAATACTGTCCTGCTATTAACCTGCCCTTTGAAAAGTGCCCATTCTTATATCCAGTAATTGCGAACTATACATATTCCTTCAGGTCTTTGATGTTTCTGGTGGGATGAGTGTGAACAATTATCAGATGAGACGTGTAATTATTTCCAGCCATGATTCACAAACAAAGCAGAGGTCAGAGCCTTTCTGCTGCTCTATGGCACCGACATTTAATTCTGCTGCTTAAGGGAACAGAAAAGAGGAGCACTGCAGACTCTCCATTGCGAGAGGGCAGAAGCTAAGATGGAGACTTTGTTGCACCTGAATGCATGTTATTGAACCCATTGAGCCAAACCTGGCCTGAGAGTCAGGGGAAGCCATGCATGTCATCAAGACTTAACAAAACAACATCCTTCATGTGGGATTATACATGTACAACACTTCTGCTAACACTTCACTCACATCCAACTATTTTATACAACACACCCTTTACAGCTATTGTGAGGCTTCATATTATCCATTAAGCTCCATCCTCTTGGTTAATGTTGCTAATCCAGACATGTTTTACAGAACACCCCCTAGAATCCAACCGGTAATTTCTGTAGACAGTGTGGTAGACACCAGGATCAAAAAAATCAATGATGTAATAGAAGGGAGAAATGCCACCTCTACAGATAAATGTGTAAGCCAGCTTCTGTAGCCCCGCCCACCGACTCGTGGAGCTAAATGAGCAATAAACATGCTGAAGATAGCAAGATAAGCGTTTGTAAACAAGACACAGGTCAAGACTGGATTTGCAAACATATTGAGATTAAAACACAATGCTGTGCCTTCTATATTGGATCTGACAGGAATGGTGCAACACACTTATGTGAGTATGGCATGTTTTTTATGTGATAGTATTGCATTGTCACAGATCGTTTTGATTATGTGTACGTGTCTGATAAAACATATCTTAGCATGTTGTCACAGGTTGTAGAATCCCTTATTTGTTGGTTCATTGCGATTCGGGATCAGACTTGGACATGTATGGGCAAGGGCTCGCAAAGCCCAACGTCCCGTAGCTATGTGTTTTCCAGACGGGCTACCAAAACATAAGCACGTCGGCAGGTCGGTGAATCTTAAATAGTGAAATAACATTAATTTCTTCATCTGCGTTGTTCATTCTCGACTTGATTTTTGAAGAGCGCGCATCTGTGCGTGTGTGGTTCCCATTTATATCCACCGATTGGGGGGGTCAAGTAACACACAAATAATATTCCAGTCAATCGCGGGTGGATGAGAGATAAATTGTTGTGCTTGTTAAATAAATACATTTTGCAAGCCCTCTGAGAGTATAATTCCGGTGAAGCTCATTAAATATGCAAATCTTCTCAATCCTAGACGTGGGAGTTTACTTCTAAGTCTCCAGTGTGGCATGCCCATCAAAACCGAGCGTTCAGGAGATAGCCTCAAAACCAGTTTAGAAAGTAGCCTATTACTTATTAGTTATGATGTTTTTGAATGTTAAAACAATGCAAACATCATAAGTTGACCTCAGACATCAGTATATATATATATATATATATATATATATATATATATATATATATATATATATATATATATATATATATATATATATATATATATATATATATATATATATAACAGTTCATTACACCTTTAAATTATGCAGTAACATGATTAAAGACTGCATAGATTATGACTTGAGACAATGAATGAGAAAAATACTTATCAGTCAACTAAAAAAGAAAAGCCATATTCAAAAGAAATTACAAATCATAACACTAGAGTAAGACAACACAATTGTTTATAAAAATAATGCATTCTTTGGGATACTGGGATAATTATACATATGTGAGAAACATTAAAGCAAATATAGGTATTCTTATACAATTCATTTGGGGAAGTAATTTTCTCAGAAGTTTGAGGCAATATTAAAGTATTACAATATTTTTGGATAATTTCTGTAACGCTGCATTTAAAACTATCCAAACACACAGATACATTAAAAAAAGATCAAAAGCAAACATTTTAAGACAGGGCTTAGTGAAATGTCAAATGATTGGAAGGTCAAAAGTGGCTGTTTCATGTCAGAATAGAGCCAGAACGACTTCAAGTTTCTATTTCTTCTTTTTTTTCTGAATAGCATGCACCAATTAATCATTAAGACCAGGAAAGTGTATTCACAAAGTCAACAAAATTAAATGTGAACACATGTCCTCAATAATACAGCTACAAAGACTGTGATCACTTTGAGCTGCTTTGGGAGTATTAAATCGAGTTTAGTTCATGTTTAAAATAGCAAGAGAAGCAGATTTTTCCATAAGGCATTACAAACTTCCTTGGCTCTAAGTGGAGCTGTATGGCACAGTCGTCTCGAGCGATAAGCAGAACACCACGTAATTAAAGCAAACATCTCCTGAGATATGGGACTGAATGGGACATGAACGGGGGAGCCATGCTTTATAACAACAGCTCAATCCCAATGTCCCTCGACGGAAATGCTGCGAACCAGAAACTGCTGAGGAGGAAACTACACGGCCTGGACCTGTGTCATAAATTAAATAACGTACACGTTCCTCCTTTGATCTTTCCTCTTCCAGTAAAACCAGAGGGGCAAAACTCACAAGCAACGTCCCAGGTGCTTGAACACTGTGTTAAAATATCAATTTGGCTTCTACTAGCATGGGACACAAATACCTCTTTGTTTCTGCAGATTAAACAACATGGGGAAAATAAACCAAAGGGCTATTACTCAAAGGCTGCAGGCACCCTCTATTAATGAGTGCCATCTATCAAATCAGAGTATTTACGCCAGCAACCGTCTTGCATGGAGTGCAAAATGGATTTGAGACTGAGCAAACTACGTCCTGATATCAGACTAGGAGTGCTGCAAAAAAACAAACAAAAAAAAAACAACATGTACCATCATGAAACAGAGGGATTTTGACCCCTTTATATTGGACCTAATACGTTTAAAGGGAGAGGAAGAGAAAACACTATTACCAACAAGGAGCAAAGTGCTCTGAAATGATGATATATGACTTAGGAGTTACTGTGAGTGTGTGTGTGAGAGAGAGAGAGAGAGAGAGAGAAAGAGAGAGAGAGAGAGAGAGAGAGAGAGAGAGAGAGAGAGAGAGAGAGAGAGCGAGAGAGAGAGAGAGAGAGAGAGAGAGAGAGAGAGAGAGAGAGAGAGAGAGAGAGAGAGAGAGAGAGAGAGAGAGAGAGAGAGAGAGAGAGAGAGAGAGAGGGTGTTATTATGGAACTTTTATCCATGGACACGGCATTATGAGCACTGAAATTTTTCAATATGAAAATTACATAGAGAGATTAATGCCTCTTGTCCTTTGCTTCTTTTTTTTGTGCTTGCTTTCAATTGTGCCTGAGCTTTTCAAAAAAGAGAAATAAAATCCCCAACTTTCAGAACTCCAAATGCAAATCTTTTGCAGGCAAAATGGAGCTTATGAAAAACGAACCTATAGCGGGAATACAGTTAATATCACTATCAGTGCGAAAACTGAGTAATATAATAACTGCTGGCTCTACTGTCTACTTAAGATGGGAAGAGAATTTCCCACTGGGTTTAAGTAGAACAGCGATGGAATGAACAAGAATAGGGTTTAATTCTTCCAATGCCCTTCACCAAATGCATTTGTTAAAGCAAATTATCAGTTACAGCCTCCACCTCCCTGAAAAAGCTAGAAATAGTTTTTAGGCCAAAGCAGTTTGTGAGATCTATATCAGACACATGCATTTAGCTCCTATTTTTTCATTTAATTATGTGAGTAAATCTAGTTAGTGCCTTGTTGTTTGGCAGCAGCTCTCCCATGAGGGTAATGCTTTACATTTTACTGCTCCTTAGACTGTGGAGCTTCAGCCATTTCCCTCAAGGCTTTTGTGATAGAACATGGTTTAGTCAGACCCTTAGAAGTGGATATCTATGAGCACAATACCTTAGTGCAGTAAATCACCCCATTCTGCAGTCAATCTTATTCCTTTTTGGACTAATGAAGACCTAAAGGTGCCATATAAACTCCCACATTACAGACCCATCCATTCACACTTTTTGGAAACAACATAAAATCCAAAACAAATTATGCTGATTTTACTGTACTTCAGGGAGCTGAAATAAGACTTTAAAGAGGAAAAGGGTCGACTGAAAACACTAATCAATGTGAGCAAACTGGACCGGGGTGGGATATATTCTCTCATGTGGGCCTCATCTGGCTCCAATGCCACACTCCAGGGTCACTCTTCCCTCCAGAGCTTATATCCGCACACACAGAACATGGCTGATTTCGCTCCCAGCGCACATACAGGTCTTTTTTTAATTGGTCTGCACTTGGGCCCCCATCTGCTGAGCCCCAACAGGCACTCTGGGACCGTCCAGGCCTGACCTCACTTCCCACTTTAACAAATGGACAGCCTCAGCGGGTGGATGGGACTTGGGAGAGGCGTTTATTGCGGTCATTTGCCTCCGGTTTCTTAGCTTAGCCATTTATTTCCCTGGACCTCTGGAACATGTCAGGGTTAGGGCACCCATCACAGAGCTGGCATAAATCAGACGTTTCCTGATAACAATGACATTGAAGTGTTATACGGTCCTATTTGTCATCCTTAAGGATTTTATTGGAGTAAATCAAACCCATTAAGGCTTAACCTTTGCATGGACATGGCCGCCATTAGAGCAGCCCTCCGCTGAGCTTGGAGATACACTTCATAGAATCTCCATATGAGCCGTTCTCTTAATCAGAGGTTGAGAGTATTTGATTTATAGTATGACTTCTCTTTGTGGCCTTTCCTGTGGTAGATTTGCAAACAAAAAAACAAACTAAAAAACTAATATAAGAAAACATAATTAAAACCAATAGATTACATTTTTCAAACTAGCTAAACCATCAAAATATGCTATAAAAAACAATATTAAAAAAAAAAAACAATCAAATAGTATATGCTTTCTTGTTAACTGCAGCATGAAAAAGATTTGTATCTGAAATAGCCATTTGTTTCCTTTCTCTGAAGAATGAGTCAATGCTTGGTACTTGTAAAATATCCTAACACGTAGCAGTTTGCCAAAGAAAAAGGCATATTTCAGCACCACCAGTTGTGCATGAACATGTGTTGCTGTCAGCTAATGTCAAAGGCAGCGTGTGAATGCATGGACAAATTCAAGGGTGAGAGGGTGTCTCATTGACAGTAAACCCATCTATATGTAGCTGCCTGGATCCAACCACAATCTGGTATAGAGTGTCAAATATATTTAACCAATCCACGGCCAGATTTACTAACAGCTTGCGCTAGCGCAAACCCTCTTTTGGCGTTTAAAACTACTGTCAGGATTTATTAAAGACATGCAGTAATACATTTGTGCTGAAAAGGTGTAGACAGAGTTATTTTTGCAGATGACCTTTTTGCATATGCTTTTGTAGAAGTTTCCCTTTCAGACTCAAACTTTATGGGAGGAGAGTATTTAAAAGGAAGCATGCAAGGTGATTTACTAAGGTTTGTCATCGTCAATTTATGGCCATTATTCAGTGTCCAAAAACCAGACACTAATTTGTGCTGCTCATGGTAGATTACATTGGTTATTTTGGAAATTATCCGGTTACGTCAGTAACAGATTATGTGCAGAACTTTCCACTCCCATCGGCACTTATAATGGGATTGCGCTCATGCTAATTTGCCCTGTTTAGTAAATCTAAGGAGTTTGCTATATATCTAGGGCAGGGACATATACTACAAGGGTGTTTACAACAAATAAAATCTGTTAAAAATCTGTGCCATGTTCTTAAAAATTTACTCTGTATTTAGGTTTGTTTGGTTTTGATTTTATACAATTTTCAACCACAACAACAAAAACAACACCAACAACAAAAAATCGATTTAATGTCCATAAATACCAAGTGGTGCAACTTACTATAAAGCTTAGCTGCTTACACTAAAAACGTTTCTTCTAAACACATGTGGTGGCATACAATTACCCCTAGGTGGGATACTGATTAATTTGAGTTGTTGTTATGTTATGTGTTTATTGAATCATTTTTAGACATATAAAGCACTTTGATCAACTTTGGTTGTTTTTAAATGTGCTCAACAAATACATGTTGATTTATCGATTGATATCGCCTTGGTTACTGATGTAACCCTCGTTCCCTGATGTTATGGGGTCTCACCTGGGAGCCCCAATCACCTCTGTGTTTTAGAAATTGGCCAATGGAATTGGTGAGTGCAATTTGTATGTTGAGCCACTCCCCCGTATATTTGGGAATGTAAAATAGTGGCAGGTATTCACTCCTTCAGTTTCATGCAGGAGCTGAGAAAAGTATCCTGGCATTCGGCGGTGGTTCAGGGTTGTGGCAGGAGGGATATACTATCTCCCTAACCGAAAATGCCCTCAGGTCCCCCACCTTGTTGATGGAAGTGAGCTCAGCCAGGAGTGCTATCAATAGAAACAGGATCTTTAGTTCTGACTCAAGTGGCTCAAAGAGATTTTGCAGACCAGAAAGGACCACAGAGAGATCCAAAGTAGGCTCACTGGGGGAAACGCCTTTTTGGGTCTTGATCATGGAGTAAAAGTGCTGGCAGTGGGAGGACTCCAGGGAGCCAAGCAGGTCAACTTGTGCATCCCTGAATCGACTCCCGATCAGCTGAACCCCTGGGGATTGAGTCTCCATTTTCCCAGTAGTGTGAGCTGTCATGAGAGCATGTCTGCCATACGATTGAGTTCACCTGGAATGTAAATGGAGTGACCTGAGCCGCTGCTCATTTGAGACATGCAGCGTGAGAGTACATCACCTTGTTGTCCGTTCAGTTGAAACCAGCACAGGGCAAGCAGCACTGCCATCAACTCTAGGCAATTGATATACCATTGTAGTCAATGTCCTGTACAGGCCACCTTGATAATGGGGTTGTCAAGAAAACATACTTTTTTAGCATCCCACATTTGAGCCAGATGACGTTCCTGGACCACCAGAGTGGACGCTGTCTGGCCCAAAGTGCGAGGTCAGATGTTTTGCAGAGTTCCTGCATCAACCCTGGCTCAGAACTACATGTGTGCATTTCTTTGAGTGCATTGGCCTAGTGTATTTGCAGTATGACATTGCATGAAAGGCAGAGGTGGCCTGTCCAGCAGCACTGTAAGCCTACTGGCCAGGGCTGCCATCATCACCGTGAGAAAGATCCGTGCCATCATTTGGCAGCTCCATGGCACATGCCACTGCAGAGGAGAGGGAGGTCTGTGGGGACTGGCCAATTGGAAGCACTGTAACCTTCAGGTCTTCCAGAGTGTTAAACATGCAGGTGGCTCTGCATTGTGCAGAGCCAGTGTACTGGGTAACAGAAGAGGGGGTTTTAGCCTTCATGTGGAAGGAGAGTCGCAACCGCAGTGTTGGCATGGTCATGCCCTCAGCATGCTCTTGCATCAGACATGTGAGATGAGGTGTTTATACCTCATGTTTATACCTCACGTGAGGTGAGGTGATAATAATAATAATAATAATAATAATAATAATAATAATAATAATAATAATAATTCATTACATTTATATAGTGCTCTTTCTAGACACCCAAAGCGCTTTACATTTAGAAGGGGGAATCTCCTCAACCACCACCAATGTGCAGCATCCACCTGGATAATGCGACGGCAGCCATATTTGCGCCAGAATGCTCACCACACACCAGCTGATTGGTGGAGAGGAGACAGAGTGATTAGGCAAATCATTATATGGGGATTATTAGGAGGCTATGATAGACAGGGGCCAATGGGCAAATTTGGCCAGGATGCCGGGGTTACACCCCTACTCTTTATCGAAGGATAAATTTCCCTTACCAATTCCATTGGCCATTTTTCTAAAACTCAGAGGTGACTGAGGCTCCCAAGTGAGACCAGTGTAGTGACTGACAGGTGGGGAACATTAGGTTTTTGGTGAAGTTGAGGAGTCATAAAAGGTTTTCAATATACAGTCATGGCCAAAATGATTGGCACCCCTGGTAAATATGATAAAAGATGGCTGTATAATAAATCTGCATTGTTTATTCTTTTGATCTAACATTCAAAAACATTCTCAAAAAACCTAACCTTTCATTTAAGTAAAAGAAGGAAAAGTGGGGACACATTATGAAATAAATGTTTTTCTCCAAAACACGTTGTCCACAATATTTTATGAGTAAGATATCTCTGAAGTATATTCCCATTAATATTCCAATTTTTTAGCACACCAGGGTGACTAGGAGCGTGAAATTGTCCAGCTATGACATCTTGTTCCACAGGAGCATAAATATGAGGAATCACAAAGTACAAATTCCCTTAATCAATGAGTAAAACCAAAGAATATAGTTCTGATGTGCAGCAAAAAGGGTTGAGGTTCACAAAATAGAATGTGGCAGAAGGAAAATATAAGCTAAAGCATTGAAAATCCCCATTTCCACCATCAGGGCAATAATTAAGTTTAAATCAACTAAAGATTTTATGAATCTACCTGAAAAAGGATGTGTGTCTATTGTCTTAATGCATAGTGAGGAGGATAGTTCAAGTGGACAAAGACTCTCCAAGGATCACAAATGGAGAATCACAGAGATTATTTGAGTCTTTGGCTCAGAAAGTCTTTTAAAAAAATCTAAAACCCCTACAATCACCAAATGTTGTTTGGGAGGGTTTCAAGAAAAATCTTCCTTGCTCATCGATAAACACACTCCAGCATATTCAGTTGTCAAACAAGACTGGCACTTCAAAAGGGACCTGGTTCTGTGGTCAGACAAAATCAAAAAAGAGCTTTTGGCAGAAAACCCACCAAATGGGTTTGGTGCAAACAGGGATAAAAAGCACCCCATGTTCACAGTTAAATAACAAACAACTGATCCCATCTAAATTTTTTAGTTGGCCAAGTTGAATTTCTATGAATTCAAATGCATCAATTCAAAGAACTTTAATTTGACAAAATGAAAATTTAGATGTTCAATTTGGTCCTGAATTTTTTTTTTACAATGTAGAAAATGAGTAGGGTGAACTGAAGAGAAGAAGCTTTGGGAAAAGGGGGTTGCAAAAAGTATTTAATAAAAGGGTGCCAATAATTATGGTCAATGTGTTTTGGAGAAAAAAACATTTATTTCATAATATGATTTACCCCCCACTTTGACTTATTTTACTTCAATGAAAGGTTAGGTTTTCGGTGGATGGAATGCTTTCCTAATTCCTATCAAGACTTTATAAGTCCCAAGAATATCAAAATTAATTTTAATACAGACATTAAAAAAAAAGTTTATTCAAGTCTTTTTTATTTAAGATATATTTTTTATCGTAATATACAGGACAGAAAAAAAAAATACATATTATCATTCAAGAAAAGGGACTTCCTGTTAGTTGAATAATGACAGACAATGTCCATGAAAAAAGGGAAGTTACACACTTTAAACCACTTTAAGTTCTGCCTTATCTTGGTCTTTATGTAGGCAAATTATCTCATCAACTCCATGAAGCTATGTTGTGAATTTTTGTTGTGAAGTGTGCAGGAGAAAAAATGTAGTTCCTTTCAGACTATCTCACTTGACCTGTCAGATCTCTAATATGGGACATCATCAGAGATAGCAAGGTGCTGGACTTCCAGCTCCACTGTGTGTGAAGAGAAATAAGCTCAGTTCAGAAAAATACATGTTTGAGAAGAAGTGGTTGGATGGAGTCCAGATCGGTGCCCTTTTTTCTAGTCATGGTCCAATCAAACCTGTGAAACTGCAGGACTGCAGCCTCGCTGTAATGAATGAGCGTGTGAAGGGCCCGAGCTGTGTAAGGTTAAAACAATAGAGGAACTAAACTCAGCGGGGCTCTGCTGCGAAGATATCAGCACTACAGTGGTGTCTGCAGCTGTACATCTGTAAGCAGTGTGTATTCATGAGCGCTGAGACTGACCTGAGAAATGTATTCCGTGCAAATATTTTAAAATATTCTACATTATGTTTCAACCAGCAATGTCAACTAATCCTTCTAATATAGTTGTTTGTCTCTTTTTAATTGAATTTGCTTATTATTTATTTATTTATTTATTTATGATTTTATTTATTTATTTAAAAATATGTGAAAATGCTAGATGGATGTTTGTTAGGTAATCATTGTATTTATCGGAATACATACCAGTATAGATTTGGAGCTTGGATGGAACACCTTTTTCCTTTAATAAATTGATTTTATTTTGTTTTAATACCGCAATCTAATAACTTTGGATGTTAAAGCTGCCCTGGAATGGAAAACGTCTCGGTTACGTATGTAACCATCTTTCCCTGAAGGAGGGAACGGAGACGTACGTCAGAACTGAACCGACGAATTGGGATCTGAACTCAATTCGTCGGTTCAGTTCTGATGTACGTCGAACGTGACCGACTGAAAGGGAACTGTATGTACCTTGGCACAGTTGAATAATAAGAGTTCTGTAAATGGAATTAACATACCATGAGCCTTCATATGTAAATCTTGTGCTTGAAAAAGACCACTGAGCCGGTTGACGGCTGATCAGTATGGCGGATTAGTCTTTGAGCTCCTCAAAGTTGGGTTGTACTTTCCCCTGAAATTCAAAGTAATTGCTTTTGAAATAGACAAATTTTGTCTGAAAATATGCCAGGGGGAGGCAAGAGAGGGCCTAGGAAAATGCAAGGAGATAAAGAACAGCTAAATTTTGAACAAGGCGAAGCACATGTGAACGCCGAAATAGAAGATGACGACGGCGAGGCATCAACGCAGACCCTACACGAAACAATGCTAAGTATTAGCAAACAGATAAGTGGCCTACGGACTGAGCTGAAATCGGATCTTGATGCATTCAAAGCAGACATAAAACAAGAGATGAATACTCTTAAACATGACATCAATCATCAACTAACAGTGACAAAGCTAGCGGTGCAGGAACAGAGTGAAAAACTCGAAGAAGCTCAGAATCGCATAGGAGGAATTGAGACTTGGTCAACGGCAGCTAACGACGCGGTCAAACAATTACTTAAGGAGCAAAAGAAGATGCTGGACAAGATTAACGACCTGGAATCAAGGGGGAGAAGGAATAATTTGAGAAAAAGACCACTGAAAAATGGGCGAATCCCAACAAAACATTAACTGTGATGTAACAGCCGGGATCATTAATATTTACGCCTCCCCAAATCTGTATATAATCAGCCCATGTTCAAGGTCAGGCAGCATTAACGTGGACATGCATGAATCAACAGAAGCTCTGCTGGTATTGTGAAGATATATCCAGATCATGGAGATGTGTGTGTGTGTGTATATATATATATATATATATATATATATATATATATATATATATATATATATATATATATATATATATATATATATATATATATATATATATATATATATATATATATATATATATATATATATATATATATATATGTTCCAGGCTGTACAGGGGATGTGAGCACATTCTATACCCTTCCCACAGAACATAACTGTCAGCAGGCTGAGGTGATGTTTATCTATAACACAATACAGTACCAATTGAATTCAAATTACTCTGACTAGTGTCACGACTCATGAGCCGCTTGTGCTGTTTGTGATGGTGTTTGCTGAATAACTGCACTTGTGTGAGCTACTGAAATGAGCCAATCAGAGCAGAACTCAACAGTATTATTCATGGCCCTTCATTCTAGGGACAATTTCTAGGGTTGTAAATGGAACTGTAAAACCCTTAAATAAGCCACATGTCCTCTATGTAGATATCAGAGAACAGTTTAAAATATTGTTTCAACTCATTCTAGGCACCTTTAATATGCCCTCAGAAATCTGAACTCTGTTTAAGTGCAGGTTACAAGGAGCATTTTAGGATATCTTTCAGGAATAATGATGAGCGGCAGTCTGAGGTTTTCAGTGGAAAATAATGGTTGATCACACATTAATTAAATGAATTAACACTTTTGAATGTTAAACGTTGATGTTCCCTCTGTGTGTATCATCAGATGTAATCCTACAGGCGCCCATGCAGAACTAGAAACCCCGGTGGCTATAATACAACGGCTACTTTGTTGGTTGTACATGTCATAATTTGTTATGGCAGAGGTAAAATTTCAGTTGGGGTTTATAAGAGGGAGGCCTACATCACAATGCCAACCTATATATAATTCCATGGTAGTGAGAAGGTTATCTGAAGTGTCCCTGAGGGTCTGTGTAACTTCTTATGTACAGCTTCCATGGTTTCTGTCTCTCATGTGGATAAAGCTTTTCCTGCCAACATGTCATGTAATGCCATAGCCCCAGAGCTGTGCAGCCAAATCTGTGAACTGCTGCTGTCTTCATGGATGACTGGGTGCTGCCACTGCTGTAATCACTTTGCATGTAAGATATGCAATGCTAACAGACTCACAGACACAGTGATAAGCCGGCCCTCTTTAATACAGGGAAATGGAGCATGTGGAAGTGCAAGACATCCAGACAGCAGAGCATCAGGAAAATGAATGAAAAGAAGTGTTATGCATAACTGATATTTTTAGCATCAGTTTGCATGTCTTTTGTGACTGAGCCTACATATGTGTGGTGAAATGGCTAATATATTATTATAAAGTAATATCAATCAAGGCTGCTTAAGGCTGATCAAGGACAGAGGAATTTAAACATATGTATTTTCTAAACTCTGTACATCCAGGTGTCGAAAAAGTAATTTATTGTAATTATTACCAAATCATAATACCAGTGCTAACTCTGCATGACATCAGAACATAGAAGACTAATTCCTTGCTGATTCCTTTTGAGACTTTCCTATTAAATTGGGGGTTTCCACATATTGATTAATCATTCATTCATGTTTACGCTATTTAAAAGACGCACGCATATTCGTTCAGCTGGATTCACTCACGCACTCACACACACACTCACTCGGTGCGTTGCATTCGACAGTAACGCCCGTTTCACACATACTCCGTCTGCAGTGCGTGTGCGGTGCGTATTTTTTCCCGTACCCATGTTAACGGATGACAGCTTTCACACTGCACGCGGATGCAGTCCGTCAGTCCGTTCCAGGTGCGTTGCGTCTGCAGCAGTGCACGGATCGTTTTCGTACAAAGTCTATTTTTTGCTGCGCTGCATTGTTGCATTAAAGTGATAGAACATTGTTCGCATTAAAATAAACATGTACTGACGCGAAAATCTAGTAATTTCACCACAGTTGCATATCATTTAAATAGCTACTCTTGTTTCAAAGCCAACACATGGCTTTTTTTCTCAAGTAAAGCGACAAAACGACACCTTACCTGGCATTTAAGTAAAAAAATGTGCCATAATGGATAGCACTCTTACTTTCTTGGAGGTGAAAAGCAAAGTTCTTTTTGACCTGCAGGATTTCTTTTAAAAGAGTGTAAAAACGAAAGAAAAGACGAGAGTGGGCTATTTTTGAATAGCCTATTGTAAGTTTCTAATTTAAAATGTTTGTGATTTAAGGCTATAACCTATGTTTAAATGTTTTGCCACTTGTGTGAGCTAAATCTAAAGTACATATATATATATATATATATATATATATATATATATATATATATATATATATATATATATATATATATATATATATATATATATATATATATATATATATATGAATAAATGCATTTAATAAAATGTTGTTTAAATGTAGTATGCTGCTAACCTGACTTCTATTAAAGAGTAAACAAAGAGAATTGGAATTCTGATGAGCCATGTTCAGTAAAAACTTTTGGATTTTAAATAAAAAATAATGCATAAATGCTGTGTTTGTGGTGTGCAACAGCGGATCAGTTGCGGTCTGCAAACGCAGCATATGTGAAAGCACTACAGGGTGTGGGAACACGCACCGCACACGCACTGTAGACGGAGTATGTGTGAAACGGGCGTAAGTCTCAAACTAGTTTTTTTTTTTTTTTGCATTTTGGCGCATTTAGTGTGGCATAACAGTTAAAACCAGAGCCGTTGAATAACAGAGTTGCGACACGCCTTCATCTCGCGTGGTCACGCCGCTCTCAAACCAGCGCTGTGACACATCAATACATTTGAATAAACCAGTGTGTCCCAAACGGGATGCTGTGAGCAGGTGCACGAGCAGGAGCATCTGATGACGCATCTTTTATATGGGTTGTAACTTGAAATTAATGCTTAATGTATGTTTCTGTCGATGGATAGGCTACGCTGACTCCTCAGTGATATGCTAAACTACAACGCTAATAAAAGAAAAACGTGGGCAAAATGGTCTCTCTTTGTAAACTTTGTTCAATGCATGCGAGTGCTGCCGTACGTCCGAATATGACCAGTCATTTTCACCGTTATCACGGGTGTAGAGCCAGAAGACGCGAGTGAGCACTCGCGCGCACCGAGATGAAGATCTGTCTGCACTAGTCCCAAAGCGTGCACATTTCTCAAACCGGAAATATTGAGTTATCTTTCAAATCCTGCGCTTGAACGGACAAACTCACAAAAAGTATGTCAAAATGTCCATCTTGATGAGTATCAAAGCAGACATAGTCTGTAGCCTACTCTGTATTCCTTAAGTGAACTTTATACAGAAATACGACGACTCCCTGCATTAGGTCTTAAAGGGACAGTAGCCTTTACTGCTGTCTGTTTAATGTCAAACAAAAGATAAGAGCATCACTCACTGCTCTTGATTGAATAGCTTTTGTAAGTTTAAATAAGGATTCATTTTTAATTTAAAAAGTTAAATATGCAGTTATTTTACATTTGATTACTTTATTCTATTTCTTTACCTAAAATCTAATGTTAGACCTACCTGAAAAACCTGAATTGTTTATTTTACTCTTATCTTTGCTCAATATTATTTATTTGTGCTGCTGCTTGTATTTAAGTTATTTGTTCTTATTTTCTTTATTTTCATTTGACAGTAGTCCTTTCTCCCCTGAATATAGCAAATTCCGAACTATACTGACATAATGAACCTGAAATCGTGATACAAAGCGAACCGTGAGCAATCTGTACTGTTATACCCCTAGCGTAACGTATGTGAGAGGGTGCCACAGAATTTCGCAAATTTTCAAAGGATGCCATGACTGAAAAGAGGTTGGGAAACACTGGAATAGACAACAGCTTCACTATACAGGTATTTGCAGCAATGTTTGGTAAACAGTACAGCACAGTGTGCATTGATTATTACATCAACCGCATTTACAGTGTCATTTTAAAATGGAGAGTGATGGAGATCCAACATTGTAATGTTGTGCTCTTCTTGTATTTAGCCCTAAGATATTCCTTATCATAGTCAAATGTGACCGTACACCTTAACTATTTTTCAATTAAATAAATGTTGTTAAATAAGCTATATTTTAGTTTAGTAATATTAATTGAATAATTTGAGGAGATCTTTTGGTACTAAATACTATTTGTGCAATAATTATGGTCCATTAATGACCACTTAAAATAGTTTTCTTCAAAAATGTATATTATTTATATCACAATTAGTGTAGTGATTAAGGTCAAAATAGAGAATTCCAATGTAAAGTTGCAATTTAGAGTCATTTTGTGGCTGGAAAAATAATAATTTTCATTTGTAATGCCATTACTCAAGTATGTGCCTGTATGGCTCTTTAATAAAAAAGTATTGCATATCACAACAGCTTATTTATTTGTAGGTTTTACATTTGAATACATGTTAGACATGGTCAAACACTATATTTCTTTAAATGTGAAATTTTAAAACGTTAATAACACCCACACACACACACACCTCCACCCCCACCGCCACCACCACCACATTGCTTTCGAATCTATGGGAAACACTGCTGACTTCATACCTGCATAACTCTATTTCAGACTTCGCCACACTGTACAGACTGCATCTCTAAGTCTCTAATTTGTCTGTTGTGTTTTAACCTTAATTGGTAATCAATCAATAACACAATAAAGCAGTTCTGACCCTAGAAACCCGGGCCAAGCTAAATCCAGTAATGAGGCATCACACTTGTCAATGGGCCATGTCTCACTGTGGTGTGTATAAACTCATTATTATATGATCAAGAAAAAAAAAAGTCTTAATTCATCTTTGTTTGTTGGACATGACTGACTTTATTTGTATGGGTAAAAACATGTAAATAAAACCCAATTTTGTTTAGTGGATGAACTATCCTTTTAAGGAGCACTTTCTTAATACTACCAAAGAGACTGCTACTACTATAATTATATATGATATATTGTATTTTTATTTTATTAAGCATTGATTTACTATATTTCATTGTCTATGCAAGATCAAAGCCTATTGTACTTGTTATGGCTACTAATTGTACATTTTTTATGTGTTTAAAAAAAAATAGACAGACTTAGAACATAAAAACATAGAAACTTACCATACATTTATTTTCACTAGTCTAAAAAGTTTTCCATCTAATTAGAGGGGAAACAATTGTGCAGAGCATAAGGGTGTAGAGATGTTTTCTTCTCCAGTTAATTTAATTGCTCTGTCTAGTTAGAGACGATGAATCTTATTATCATTCTAGAGTCAATAAAAAAAAAAAAAGGAAATTAAAAAAAAAAGCCTGGATGCACACACTTTGGCCTAATTTTAGCATCCCAAATGGTTGGTTGTTCTTTCTGCATATCATAATACGCTACTATGGTAACAGTGAGTTTCTTTTGCATATTTGAGGAAAGTTCTTCAGAAAGCAGTCTGAAAGCTGTGAGCTGACGAATCAGTGGGGAAGGAAGCGCAGACAAAAGATCAGGTATCTCCACACAGAGGGACTTTTAAATGGATGATAGACAAAGACAGATTTTCCAGGATTTTATAGGGGGTCATCACCAGCTTGGGTTAAACAACACGTTAGAGGAAGAGAACGTCTTGCAGATTTCACTCAGAGAGACAGAGTGGGACTCTGCTCCTGATTTTTATAGCATTGCTTTCCTTTGTTTGCTTGATGAAAATTACAGGGACCGTTCAGTCCTGCTTTTACTGAGCTGAATGTGCCGTGAAAGCTCTCTGAGTGAGGACAAGAAAAAAACAGCATTTTGGAGATGATTGAGAGCTGGGTGTGTTTTTGTCATTTCCCACCATGTTTATCGTAATAGTTATTGTGCAGCGAAAGCGCACAAATTAAATGGATGTTTCCATGACGGTGATTTTCTATAAGCAGCAGAGGGGAGATCTGAAATGAATGGAAATGAGAAAGAGAGAGAAGTAGAGAGGAACAGGAGGTCTCAGAGCATTTGAGTTTCAATCACAATGAGTCACTGGTTTGCTGATATGCAATAAAAGCTGTGTGTGTGTGGTATAACATATAGAGCAGCGGTTCTCAACAAGGGAGTTTGGACTCATACAATCTTCCAACTGGGAATATTCCATAGGAATAAAAATAAAAATAAAAACTTAATTAATTCTTTCCCCACCATTGACAGAATTTTCCAGCAATTCATGTTTTCACTGTTATATGGTAGGGGGAGCTGTTACGCATCTTCTGAAAGCGTACAGAATCTCTGAATTAAAAAAACAAGTGAAGAAGAAACAGAAGAGTGAAATAAGCATTGGGTGTTTTTCAAACGGAAGGCTGCATCCTACCGAGTCTGTGTTCTTCCTGGTCCAGTCCTTCTGAGGCTTATAGGCTAGTGTCCTCTTCACCAATTAAACGCTAGAATGAGCACATGTAAGTGTGCATCAGTCACAGAGTGAAAATACTATTACAACGTAATTTTTGATAACAAAAATGTATAATAACTTGCTTTCTATTAATCAGTTTATTTTTGTGCAATTGAATGCATTAAAAGGATTGTGGGTGATTTAAGGCTGCAAAGAATATCCAATACGTCCTTTAAAACATCCAGTATGAAGGACGTGAAATAAAGGCTGCCTTCCAAGGATCCTTCAAATTGAGATCGACTTCGGCGGTGTTTGATGACGTGGCAGCCGAGATTTTCAGCCTTCATAGGACGCAACCTTCCGTTCGAGAAAATACAGAAGACAAACAAACTTAAGTACACTTTCAAAAAGTGCACTTTGTAATAATGGAAAATAAAGTTCCCCTTTGAGGGAACTTGCACTGCATTGTCATGATGACACTCTGGGGAACACTCCAGTGTAGCGTATCTGAAACAGGAATGAAATCTGTCCAATCCCAATTAGTGCTGCGTCATGACATAGTATGTGACGGCATACCCGGAAGCAACAAAGGGCCGCCGGCACATAGGACATATAGGTTTTCTCTCTTCAGTGAGGCGCTCTGTGTATTAATTGTTTGTCTATTTGGTGTTTCGGTAGGTTTAGGGTTCTGTCCCGCGTCTGTTGAGGCAGCACAGCAGAGTAGATGAGTGGGCTCACAGATGGACTTGTCTGCGGGTCTTGGGACTGCTGAGGCACTTTCTCAGTCCTCGGGGAAGCCCACGCTGTGGCTTCTGCCCCTGGGGTGGAGAACCTGTTGCTTGAGCCATCCGATTATAAGGAATCAGACGTGCTCAGCATCTAGGCGGGTGATGTTGAAGCCCCAAACATGCTGCTTCATTCGTAAAAAAAGGGCGCTCAGGTAGCTCTCGTGGGGGCCTGTAGCGAGCCGCTGTTCTCACTCCGTGTGCGGAAGCAGTGCTGTGGCTTCTTCCCTCGGGTGGAGAACCTAATGCTCGGGCTGTCTGATTCTGAGGAATCAGATGTGCTCAGCATTGAGGTGGGTGACATTAAAGTCCCAAACAGGGGACTCTGGAAATTCATAAAATAAGGGCGCTTGGCAGATCTCTAGGGGACTGCCTGTGGCGAGTCGATGTTCTCCTCCCCTGTGCAGAAGTCCACGCTATGGCTTTTTCCCCCGGGGTGGAGAACCAGATGCTTGAGCTTTCATAATGCAAGGCTTGATCTCTAATTCTGAGGAATTAAAATGAAATATTATCTGACTTAGAAGTTAGATTTTTTTTTTCCGCCTATCATTCAGACCATGTTCGCTTGATGATTATGGTGGCATTTCATTCTGAGGAATATAATGAGATAATATCAGCCTATCATCTAAACTGTGTTTCATGGCAGTTGACATGCATGAGCAGTTTCCTGAGGGGGCTGCTTTCCTGCATTGGGTTGTTTGCTCCTTCATGGAGCCCTCAGGAAATCGATGCGTTCTCGCTGCCTCATGCACTGTTGGACACAGCGGTTTCCAGCATTTTTGTAGTGTCCGCCAGAATTCATTGCGGACCTGTTGAGTTGCTCGCTTAGATGAGCCCCCTACTGGCCAGCCCCTCTTCAGGGAAGGAGTGATCGAGGTCGCCTCCTCCATGGAGCTTTTTGGAAGTTGACGATGCCATCCCACCATTCATGATGCCGGGCCACATTCCTTTCCAGCGAAAGCACGCTGCTCCATCTGCCTCTAGAGAGACGATTTTTGGTCCGCACACACCAGAAATCGTCCTCCACTGCAGGTGTGGGTTATTGAACGGAAATTTCACTCCCCTGTTGGTAAGGAGGCCATAATTAAATCGTTCTCTGAGGAGATTCAGGTTCAAGATGCTCACAGTTCCAGACATCGTCAGTCAGATTCAGTTCGAGGACTGGTTTGTCAAAGATAGATCTAAGACACATACTTCAATGTATCCATCCTTCCATGTCACAGGGTGTGATGCGTACCAATATCGTGTTCTTCCTTTCGGCCTAGCTCTTTCCCCTCGCACCTTCACCAAGTGCATGGATATAACTCTGGCTCCTCTCAGACTCCAGGGTATCCATGTACCGAAATATATTGATGACTAGCTCAAATTGTCCCAGTCTCGAGGAATGGCAGTTCGGCATTAAGGTGTGGCCCATATTCGGTGCTTGGGGCTGAGACTCAATGCCTTCCTAGAGAACCCGTTCCTGGGAGTTGTATGGGACTTGAATACGATGAGAGCACAATTATCCCCTGCACGTATTGAGTCCATAAAAGCGATGGTCTGCAGAGCGAAATGTCTTGATCCTATCAGACAACATGCCTGCGGTTTAGTATCTGAATCATCACGGGGGTCTGAGGTCGTGCCCTCTATGCAGACTGGCACACCAGATCATCCAGGGGTCCCAGGGAAAACTGTCATCTCTCATGTCCCAGGGGACTATTTGTGCTATGTGCCGGCATCCCTTTTTAGCTTCTGGGTATGTTGTCACATATTACATCCTGATGCAACATCAATCAGGATTGGACAGATTTAATTCATGCTTCAGACACGCTACGCTGGGGGCGTTCCCCAGAGTGTCATCACAACGATGCAGTGTCTCATTCCCTTCTCAAGGGGAAACAAGGGTTACTGTCATAACCCGAGATGTTTTTATTGTCTGAATCGATTTGAAAAGTTTACTAAAACATATTTTAATATTATTTTCTTGTGCTTTAAGTGGCACACTTATGAACTGTATTGACTAACATACAAAAGCACATATAAAGTACTTGAATATAATTTGAACTGTAGTGTGTTGTAAATGTTAGTACAACTGGCAATGCACTTTAACCATTTTTTAAAGCCATTAGAAGTAATTATGAAATTACATTTAAAGATGTCACAAAGACCGATAAGTTGGTCAAAAAAGCAGGTAATTGCATTTAATTTAAATGTAAACTATTCATTCAGTTTGAATCATTGAAACATAAGTTGAACAGAAGCGACACTTTTGCGTTAACAGCAAAATTACCAAAGGAAATATTTTAGCCAATATTGGGGGCCTTTGAATCAAACAAGTTGCAAACTACTGATATTGAGAAGATGGTACTAGAGTTCAAAATGATTTCCAAATTATCCATCCCAAGGAACACGACTGCATAAAATGATGACTCCAAAAAGCTTAAAATGGTCTTAAATTATGAAAAAGGGCAATTGCTTGTAGAATTTTAAATACACACACACACACACACACACACAAACACACACACACACACACACACACACACACACACACACACACACACACACACACACACACACACACACACACACACACACACACACACACACACTCTCTCTCTCTCTCTCTCTCTCTCTCTCTCTCTCTCTCTCTCTCTCTCTCTCTCTCTCTCTCTCTCTCTCTCTCTCTCTCCAGCAAATGATGCCCTCTTCTGATTTTGTCTCATCTTTGATTACTGTGTACATGCCACTTATACTATTTGTATGTTAAAGGCCTCGTCTACAATTTAACTGAACTGTATAACTCTTTTTTGTAGCCTTGACCTCATTTTCCAGTATAATTTCCTGATGATATTTCATGTAAAGCCTGACTTAAGGGAATATAAAACATATAAAATTTTCAGCATCCACAGTGGCTAATGCGAACTGTCACAAGGACTGTCTGCCATTAAATATGACAGGCCCCTCTGTAGTGCTGCCACCCAACCCAGCAACATTCCATCTGCCATCACGCTGCATTAGTGATGCCACATTACACCAGGTATGACATGAATATTTTACTACTCCAGGTGGGCATATTTGCTGCTTTTGCAGTTCACTGACTCAATGAACTATTATTTGGCAGACATGACCGTGGAGACCTTCAGTGTTTATAAGCACAAATATTTTTGTCTTTAAAATGTAGACAAACCCTTACAGTTTTACTAACTGATAATGTGAAATGCAGTATGAAGTTTACACAACTACAAGTATAATCTGACTTAAAAATGCATGATGGAAATAAAGGCTTGTCACTGCTAAAATATCCACAGTAACTGGCATTATCAGGGAAACGTAGGTGTGTGACACGAAGACGAGTTAAACACATCAGTTTGTTCACCTCAGCATCCCTTCTGGCGATTAAGCTTAAACAAAGAGCTGTTTCCTCGTCACCTCTATCGTGTGCCGGCCAATCAGAGGCCAGTAAAGAGCAGTGTTTTATTAGCCTGCATCTGCTGTGCAGCTGCTCTCTTCCCATCAGGAGATTCTCTTTTTGGCAGGTGTCACCGGCCGCCAGATGCATCAGCCACCTCCCAGAGACCTGTCGCATCATTAAGCCATCAGCACATCACTGCGGACAGAGAGAAAACAGGCCATGGCAGGGACTAATCCAGCTGCAAACCTGTCCGGATGAATAATACATCAGCCCGCCAGACAAATGTTCAACTAAGCAGGAGTGGACCACCGTACCCTACACGAGAGTCCAGAGATTGACTTCCTCCCATCAGGGTTAGTAAGCAGAGAACAATCTGCTTTTGTGCTGAGCTTCAGCTTGTTTGTATAGAGAGGGAGATTCTCATGGGCCGACTCCTCCTGTCAGTTTGAGCCGCACAGTAGATTTTATCCTCTTCACTCGCAAGGCTGTTTTTCTCCTCTCTACATCTCCTCTCTTAGCTAGCTACAGATCTAAAGGCTATATACACTATATATTCGGTAGTATTCGGTTGAAATTAGATTCCATTTGGAGTCATTTGAGTATATTTTAATTATAATGTCTATTTTGCGTTAAATAATTTATCTCTCAGTTATGCTAAGCACACCTTCTACATTATAAATTAAATAAATTAAATAAAACATGTATATATACAATTGTGAGCATGGCAATTGCTATGGTTGTTGGTGACAGACGGGCCGGTCTGAGTATTTCACAATCTGCTTGGTTACTGGGATTTTCACGCATAACCATTTCTAGGGTTTACAAAGAATGGTGTGAAAAGGGGAAAACATCCAGTATGCGGATGTCCTGTGGGTGAAAACGCCTTGTTGATGCTAGAGGTCAGAGAAGAATTGTCCAATTCAAGCTGATAGAAGAGCAACTTTGACTGAAATAACCACTTGTTACAACCGAGGTATGCAGCAAAAGCATTTGTAAAGCCACAACTCGCACAACCTTGAGGCGGATGGGCTACAACAGCAGAAGATGGGTACCACTCATATCCACTACAAATAGGAAAAAGAGGCTACAATTTGTACAAACTCTACAAAATTACACAGTTGAAGACTGGAAAAATGTTGCCTGGTCTGATGAGTCTCGATTTCTGTTGAGACATTCAGATGGTAGAGTCAGAATTTGGCGTAAACAGAATGAGAACATGGATCCATCATGCCTTGTTACTACCACTGTAAAGGGCTGGTGGTGGTGTAATGGTACGGGGGATGTTTTCTTGGCACACTTTAGGCCTCTTAGAGCCAATTGGGCATCGTTTAAATGCCACGGCCTACCTGAGCATTGTTTCTGACCATGTCCATCCCTTTATGACCACCATGTACTTATCCTCTGATAGCTACTTCTATCAGGATAATGCACCATGTCACAAAGCTCGAATCACTTCAAATTGGTTTCTTGAACATGACAATAAGTTCACTGTACTAAAATGGCCCCCATAGTCACCAGACCCAATAGAGCATCTTTGGGATGTGGTGGAATGGGAGCTTAGTGCCCTGGATGTGCATCCCACAAATCTATCAATATCAAATCAATATCAAATATCCTATCAATATGGGCCAACATTTCTAAAGAATGCTTTCAGCACCTTGTTGAATCAATGCCACATTAAGGCAGTTCTGAAGGCGAAAGGGGGTCAAAAACACAGTATTAGTACGGTGTTCCTAATAATCCTTTAGGTGAGTGTATATTGGATGTGCTGTGTGCTTTGTATTCATTAAATAATAATAGTTAAAGTAGGTTTAAAAGGGCCATTAGTGTTTGAATCGGACTACACTTTTCATACTCAGTTATTGCATGCAGATCTGCGATAAAACTCAACAGAAAGAGTTTTCTTTCCATTATTTCATGGTACACAAACACTTTTTTTAAATTCCAAACACCTTGTGATGCAAACGCATTGTCATGCTGGAACAGAAAAGATACGGCCCACTTTGTGAAAATTGTTTGTCTAAGCAGATTGCATGTCTTGATTTTATATACCTGCCGACAATGGGAGTATCTGAAACAGTAGAGCCTCTTAATTAAAAGGGGATGTCCACATACTTCCGTCCATGTAGTGAATAAAAAAAAAAAAAAAACTGACGACAGAAAGAAAACAAGAGAAATTTGCATTCATTACACAGCATCTTTAAAAGCAAGAGGATTTACTGGGCTTTGCTCATGATTCAAATCTAATTAACAAAGTCACAGTTGAGTGGCGCCAAAAGTCACCTCTGATTTTATCTTTACCATCATTTGCCGAAAGAATTAATTGAAAATACAATTAGCCGTACTTGTAAGTACATAGTCATTTCTCAACGACAAAACACAGTTTAAATCTCTCTTAAAATTGTGCAGACACGCTTCACCGGTGACCCACCTCTTTGCACGTGGAGTACGCCCTGTTAAGCATGACCTCGGTCTATGAGAAAAGAAACACAATCTGTTTAATGAAAACGGACATCAAAGCTCAGAGCGGCAGGGAACAAGTATGAAAAACCCCATCAGATCAAATGCCTGTTACGTGGAGAGGATATTTCTAAGAGGTGCACATATGTATTAGAGGATGAAAAACAGAACTGTTGTGTACTGCAAGTTTGTTCCTATTCATAGAAATCAGGATGTTTTATGTATATGTGTGACATTGATATAATTAAATAACAAAATGTCTTTGTGTATTTAGTTGTGGTTCTCAACGTTTCTTTTCCCTATATTATGCAGTCTGAATAAAATGGATCAAATGCTCCTTTAGTCATTGTGGAACTGCAGGGTCCCTTCCTGACTATTATGCTTAAACAAAACCGTTCTTTCTAAACTTAATGGTCCAGAATCGGCTGCAAAAAGGAGATACTTGCATGACCATAAAAGAAATGTCACATTTGCACACTGGCCATTAGAATTACCAATGGCTTTGTTGTGGTGGGGTGGCACAGTGCACAAACTGGCCCTGTATCCTTGTGCAATGATTTGTCATGTCAAACGGTAATAAATGGGCCCATCTTGGCAGAGCAGCACGTTCATCCGTCTCAGTGCCGGGGCAAACGGCACTCTAGTCCAGCCAGTCTGCTTCAAACCGCTACGCACCACGGCTCACAATACCTCAGTCTTATGCTCACTGGCTGCCCCCGAAGTTCACATTACAACATGTTACAGAAGGACATTTGTCGGCGTTCTGCAGGGTCACGTGGTATCTTGATGCTCACTGTTCTTATGTGGCAGAATTAGATTCATGGCTTTGATTCTTGTGCAATGCAGCTAATGGAATTGCCTGATATGGTGTCCATCTATTCTAGCAGTGTTCTGCTCTGTTACATTTGGATGGTTGTAAAGCCCTGAGTCTAGAAGAGCCACGCTGGTTGGTCTTGGTCTGTGAGTTTCCCTATTTTTGTCTCCAAATGCTGGAACAAAGTGCTTATCACTGTCACAACAGCCAAAGGACACTGGACTGAACTCTGCTATGACAACCATGTTGAAACTGCGACCCCAGGCATGTTCTAAGGATTTTTAGTTGGTTCGAAAGGCATTATCTGTTACAAATACATTTTTTGTTTTGTTTTAATACATTATGTAGTGGTGTCTTAATATATATATATATATATATATATATATATATATATATATATATATATATATATATATATATATATATATATATATATATATATATATATATATTTAATACAATGAACATTTTTGAGAATCGACAACCTTTATTGAAATATTACCGAATTATTTTGTAAGCATATTGGGTAATTGTGTGTGTTTTATGTGTGATGATGCAGTGAAACTTGCCAAATTGTGCTATTTTCATTATTTATCACATTTTATTTTAAGTGTCTATTTATTAAACCAATTTCCTTCATTATCAGTATCAACTCAAATTTTTTATTTCAATAAACTCAAAATTATAAGGCAACCAGGTTACTTATTTTTTTAAGTTAAACCAACAATATTTTTTTTACAGTGTAGTGACCTATGAAGATTTGTAAGTATATAACTTCCTCATAACATTACACTATTTCATGTTATTTATTTTTATTTAATTTTAAAATAAAACATTTAAAAAGTGTACTCTGACTTTTGTATCTCAATATACAAATGAAAGATTACATTGGCAGTTTTGCTGGTATTTTTGGGCAATGCGATATGTTACATATTTCTCTTTAAAGCTCCACCTCATATGCCAAGAAGACTAAAATGCTGGTTAAGAAGATGATTGCTTTTTTAAACTTGTTAATTGCAGTAGCTTGTGGTTATGTATAATAGATATGGTTTGAGTTAAAGCCTTGGCTCTCTGCTTCGCTGTTTTCTATTATTCATTGGCAATATGCATCACAGCCACACAGATCGCTTAACAACCGTGTGTAAATACACATTGGCAACTGATATATGATGCAATACTTACAAAGAGACATTTAAAGCTAACATTTCATCCATGGAAGAGAACGCATAAAAAAAGAAGAAAAAAAAACACCAATTGCTCTGTTCTCTAATGCCTTACTGTAGCGCTATTGTGAGTGAGTCTCTTATGGGGTGCTGTATTATTCACTCTGCCAGACTGGCATTAGCAGCTAGGCTGAATTCACCACAGCATGGGACTGTGCTCTTTGTAATTAGCTGATCATTACACAATCAGAGCCATTCAGGACAACTCCTAATCAGCTTGGAGACATGAGGCTGATTGTGCTCAAATAGTAATAATAATAGCTGCCGTTTTTCAAATCCACCACCAAAATCACGCCGGTGGCATTGTGGCACATTCATTTACAACAAAATAAATAACCTTGCTGGCCACAGCTGCATTCAGCCTAGTCAGGGCAGTTTTTTCCCTTCATAGCAATATTCAATTTGCAAGTTTCTTTAAGAGCACGGCGTGTGAGGCAGTTTATTTCCCAGCTCGAATTCAGTTGACTATGCCAAGTAAAAACAGGAGCCAATAACCACCACACACAATGGTCTCTGCCTTCTCCTCCTCTACTGCGCTGACTGCAAGTTCAGTCATTACATTTGAACAACATCCATCACAGCTGCTTTTACACTCCCACGTGATGGCGGTCGCTCCTCTACTGAGATGTTACTCTATTTCTCGAGGACAATAATGGCTTTGTATTGAGCAGCAGCACAATTGCCCTAAATGGAGAATAATTTCCCCCCATTTCTCAGCTGAGCAAGGCGACACGACAAATGACATAAGAAATTATTTTTTGTTTGGGGCTGGATGTTCTTTTGATAACTTTGCTTTAAGACGAGTGCGAAATCAATAGCTGACAGCGATATGATAATTGCAAGAGCTTCCCTCCAGTTGACCGCTCTTGCAGATTCTTATTCTGTGAAAGAAAAGCAATGAATCTTGTTAGGGGGTCTCTGTAAAGCAAGCTGATAGAAAGTCATCATGCTGGGACAGTTTCGGGTTGGATATCGGCCTGTTAGATCTCTATGGCTTCTCTTGACACTTCCGTGCGGGTCATTAGAAATGTAGAGTCAGCTTTACAATTTTATAATTAAAGCTTAGTACCTTTATGAATGCTTACGTACTGGAAAGGCTTTGCAAAACTTTCATGAAGTTCACCTGTCTTAAGCCTTTCACTTACATGTCCTTTCAGACACATGCATAGTGACACAATTAATTAATCCTGAAAGGCTGTACACAATAGAATGCTGCTACGGAGGGCTATAAGGATGAGGGTTGAGAACATTATCAGTAATCTCCAGCAAAAGACCTCTAGCTCTCACATAATGATGGAAAAATGGCACTAGTCGCGGCATTAGATTCCACTCATGCACACAAAATGGTGGTTGCTAGAGGTAGAGCTTTGGTAATGAAGCAAATAATAAAGCCAATGTTCCGGTAATGGCTGATTAATGACTACACCTTTTAAAAAGAGTAGCTGCTGATTTCAATAATAGGAGTACTGATGCATGCTCCTGAATATTTCACAACCACCCGCAGCCAAGGAAATGGACTACCTGAGAAGACTGATTGAAGAGAGTGGGGCAGAGATGTATCTCATTATAAAAAAGGCGGTTGCTGTCAAGGAGCCAGGCTGATTTTGGTGGGGAAAAAGAGTGAAAAGTTTAATACTGCTAACCACAAATCTGTGTTCAGTGTGTCCAATGGTGGTTATAAGCTTCAAAATGAGCAAGGTGTGGAATGACCCGAAGCTAAAGCTGAAATATTTGTTATAGTGGTGTATTGTATTATATAAAATATTGTATTTGAAGGACGTATTATTGCTTTGCCCACTCATGCGGTGTTCTGACCAATTCTGTAATGACCTCTACTGATTCATTGCCCTTCATTAAACAAGAAGTTATTGAGTACATTACACAATTTTAGGCAATATTTTCAGTTAATTTGTTTTTGCTGCAAAAAAGAGTCACAACAGAACCAATGTGTGTATCCATTTTTGGCCTTTCTGAATGAGACCATATTGGTCCCACTTTTTATTTGTATTATAAATGTCTTTAACTACTATGTACTAAGATTTAAATTAATCATTTGATTCAATGTACTTATATTTAATTACATCTGTAAATAATTATTGGGCCCCACTTTATATTCATGTACTTACATAAAAAACAATAAATACAATGTACTTACTGTGTTCAAATCGTATTGCCAAACACTTTTGCTGATATTGAGGTGGGATACAGGTAGTGTTAGGGACAGGTGTGGTTGTGTGGTAAGTTTAAGGGTAGGGTTTGGTGTAAGGGAAGTAGCAACTGTGTAATTACAAATATAATTACAGAAATTAATTACAGACATAATTACAGGCAGGTATTTTTAAAATGTAAGTACAATGTAAAAACATGTATGTACACAATAAGTGCATTGTATCAAATTATTAATTAAAATGTTAGTACACTCTAAAAAAATGCTGGGTTGTTTTAACCGAATGTTGGGTCAAATATGGACTAACCCAGCAATTGGGTTGTTTTAACCCAGTGATTGACTTGTTTTAATCCTGCGGTTGGGTCAAATATTTGCTTAAGACAACCCAATTGCAGGGTTAAAACAACCCAACTGCTGGGATAGTCCAAAATTTTTAGTTGTTTTTTACTAATAGTAGTTAAGGCCACCTAATATAAAGTGGGTCCAATTCTTATAACTAATCGATATAGTATTTATATTATCTATATATTTATACTATTGACATGTCTCTGACCGCATCAGTATCTTACCAAAAAAACAGAAAAAGTGTTTTGCAATAGAACATGAACACGTGAATTACATTGTTCCAAACTTTTTCTTTGGAAACATAGTAGTACTTATTTTACAAATCGGCTGTGAATGATTCAATGACTCGATCATAAAGGCAAATACTTGATTCCTGAAAGAAACAGTTTTTAAAGAAATAAGCTTTGAATGAATGAATGACTCATATAAAGACAGTCACTTATTTTGTTCCTAAATGAATGAGCGTTTGTGAATAAATTGGCTGTGAATGGATGAATGACTCACTCATTATCTTTATGAGTGAGTCATTCACTGGTGTATTCACATATTACTGGTGTAACAATGTTACCTTTAGAAAGAGTCACCGAAAGATCCTCACTGTTAATGCATAATTTTCACAGTCTATCTGGACAATGAAAATAAAGACAAGCGGAGCCATACAGACATTTAAAAGCGCTATTGCTGTTCGTACTGCATACCAGAAATGCTATTCAGCCTATTCAGGAACTAACTTTTAATAATAATAAGAAACTTCTTTCATTCAGATCAGTCTGTATCTACAAACTACCTGTCTCCACACTGTAGCTGTATAATATTGAATGACAGTTTAATTTAACTTATATAATACTAGTAAAAAAAAAAAATCACTTAGTAAAGATCAATTAGGATTTTAGAATTACAGTCCATTTGAAGTTTCTGCAACATCTTGGTCAACAATCTAAGTCAGAAAAGTCAGGTCAGCTAGAAACAGCTCCTTAAAGGGATAGTTCATTCAAAAATGACATTGCAGTTCCCTTTCGTTCAGTCACTCCGACGTAACGTCAGTGACTGACGAATGGGGGTTTCGCCTAGAAGCCAATCATCTTCGAGATCTTAGAAAGCGCCCAATGGCAGTGCCAATGCCATGGGCATGCGAAATTTGCATGCGTAACTCCGCCTACCCACCTGGGTATATAAGGAAGTAGCTGGCATGAATCGCATTATGTTTCTGCTTCGGAGCCAAGAGCATCTCTTCACTCCGGCAAGCCTGAATTCTGAAGTCCTCTCTTCAGTCTTCGAGACGAGCGGTTCTCCAGGGTGTTGGTGTAACGGCGCGTTCCAGCGATCTCACATTGCCTGCCTGCTGATCTGTGCAGTGATCTGCAACAGCTGTGTGTGTTTTCCCTGGGCGCTTCGGCACTCCGCAGAGCTTCCTCTCACAAAAAGAGCTTGCGTGTGGCACGTCTTTTTCAAGACGGGTTGCCCGCGCACTTCCGGACGCGGTCGATATCTGTTGCTGTCTTTGGGACGCATTCACTGCTCGACGTGTTTGGGTCCAGCACGTTTGGACAGTGTTTGTGGATGTGCTGTGTTCCCTCTGTGGGAACATGACCATCACGATGTTGTGGTCGAGACTCAATGATCTCTGTAAGAGAGAGAGTCCCCTCTGCCACACCCCGATCTACCATCTCCGAGAGAGGTGGTACTTTGGCTGGTGGCCAGGGTGACCTGAGGGCGGTGCTGTGGTATTAAGAACCCCGACGATCATTCCTCGGGCCACTCCCGCCCTCTTGCACATCGCTTCCAGTGAGTGTTGGACTGAAGCAGCGGGACCGTCTGCTAACGCCCCGTTCGTTTCGTTCATACTCCAGATAGCGGCGAGAGGTCGATTGCCGCATCTCAAGGTGGGCTAGAGTCCTTTGGGGATGACGATTCGGCTATGCTCCGCCTCCGGGTGTGGTAGCACTGTAGAATCTGACCTAGAGTTGACAGCCATGTTATCTCGGGCAGCCGCGAGCCTCGGGCTGGTGTGAACCTCCACCCTGTCACGAGTGCTCGCGGTTGGGCGATTGGTTTTTGGGGGTGGCACCCGACAGCTGCGGGCCCCGCCCCCAATGCCATTTCGCTCCCGAGATGCATGAGGAGTGCACGCGGTCCGGGAGATCTCCGGGTCTTCCCGCGACCGTTTGGTGGCCTCCTCCGCCTTCTCTGCCCTCGAGGGGTCGCGGCCTAAGGGTACACTGGGGTACCCTCCCCCTCAGTCAGGTGCTCTGTTGCGCACTACGGTGTCCACTGAGTGCTTTGACTTGACGCGGTGAGGCTATCCTAAGCGCCCTCCCAAGCCTGCTGGCTCGTCTACTTCGGTGGCGTAGTCCAGCAGTGCTATGGGGTAAGCTGCCGCCCCGATGCGTATGCACGAGGACAGAGCTGATCCAGGGCTTACGAGCCCCCTCGCAGAGCAGACCCCAGTGGAACGCGAGTCCTTCCCTGGTCTCCTCTGTCAGGGTGCAGTCGTTACCAGTGCCTCGACACCGGGCCGCTATGCCACTCGAGTCCGGGCCGGTAACACTGCCTCGAGAAAGGCGTGCCGCCACCGATCCCGCCCAGCGCGGCATAGGTGACCACACGCCCCCTGGGTCAGGAGATGTCCACAGCTGTGGTCCGGGAAAGACAACTGGCCTTACTTGGTCGATGTGGGATGGCTGAGTGAGCCCGCCTCCTCAGCTCGCCCATATCCCAGGCCGGCCTTATCGGCGGCACGGTCAGGGACTGCGCCCAACAGTTCTTGGCTGTCCCCAGAGGCAGACTGAGGCCATCTGCCCCGGCGGCCCGCTGCTGCACCTAAACGCCGCCGGCACAGTTGCCTCAGCCTCCTCGCCGCCAGGGCGACTTCCTGCGACCCCCTCCCGCGTGGCCACAGCAGCGGCCTTCACCATGGCCATGCCACAGGGCGCGCGGCAGGAAGCCGTCCCAGTCCGCGCCAGCCCCGCAGCCTGCTGAAAATAAGGCCAGCGGCGCTCCAGAAGCGGACAGCTCTGGGGTGGGCAGTTCTTTCATGGGACGGTGGCAGGTCCGCCCCTTCCCCCGGTGGAGGGCCGGGGGAGAATCCTTTGTCCAGCTGCTTGCCCACGGGTCAGCAGCAACCTTTGCAAGAAGGAACTGATTAACCCATCCCTGAGCACCCAGAGACCGGTGACGGCAGTGTGCGCCGCCCCCGGGCCACGCCGCTCTCGTCCCTCTCTGTCGCCAGCCCCCTCTCAGAGCAGACCCCAGTGGAACGCGAGTCCTTCCCTGGTCTCCTCTGTCAGGGCGCAGCTGTTACCGCCGCCCCAACACCGGGCCGCTACGCCACCCGAGTCCGGGCCGGTAACGCTGCCTCGCTGCCCCACCGAGGGTACGCCGGTGCTCCGCGTGACCCCGTTGGTACACTCCCTGGGAGCGTGGCTACAGCTGCCGGGACTGTCCCGCTGGGTCGCACGGACCATCCGGCTCGGCTACGCGATTCAGTTCGCGCGAGCTCTTCCCGTTCCGGGGTGTCCGGTACACCATGGTGGGGTCCAATGCCCCAGTCATGCGTGCGGAGATCGCGACCCTACTGGCGAAGGGTGCGGTCGAGCTCGTCCCTCCAGCCGAGATGAAGTCCGGCTTCTACAGCCCTTACTTCATTGTACCGAAGAAATCCGGTGGGTTACGACCGATCCTGGACCTTCGCGTCCTGAACCGATCCCTGTACAGGCTTCCGTTCAGGATGTTGACTGCGAAACGCCTTTTCGAATGCGTTCGTCCATGCGATTGGTTTGCAGCGATCGACCTGAAGGACGCGTACTTCCATGTGTCCATCCTTCCGCGACACAGACCGTTCCTACGGTTTGCGTTCGAAGGGCGGGCATATCAGTATGCCGTACTACCATTCGGGCTAGCTCTGTCCCCTCGCGTCTTCACGAAGATTGTCGAGGCAGCCCTTGCGCCACTCAGGCAACAAGGGGTTCGCATCCTGAACTATCTCGACGACTGGCTCATACTGGGCCACTCTCGGGACCAGGTGTGCGAACACAGAGACCTGGTTCTCCACCACTTAGCTCGTTTGGGCCTTCGGGTCAACTGGGAGAAGAGCAAACTCTGCCCCGTGCAGAGGATCTCTTTTCTCGGTATGGAGATCGACTCGGTCGCCATGTGCGCACAGCTTACCGGCTTGCGCGCGCAGTCACTGCTGACTTGCCTCAGGCAGATAGAGAGCAAGAGTGCGGTTCCACTGAAACTATTTCAGAGGCTCCTGGGGCATATGGCATCTGCAGCCGCGGTGACGCCGCTCGGATTGCTTCATATGAGACCGCTTCAGCACTGGCTTCGCGATCGAGTCCCGAGATGGGCATGGCGGTCTGGCACGCTCCGGGTCCCAGTGACTCAGGCCTGCAGACAGACACTCACCCAGTGGTCGAACCTCAGCTTTCTACGGGCAGGAGTGCCCTTAGAACGAGTTTCCCGGCATGTTGTTGTATCAACAGATGCGTCCACCACGGGTTGGGGTGCCATGTGCAATGGACATGCAGCCGCCGGTTCTTGGTCAGAGAGCCAGAGCCGCCTGCATATCAATTGCCTCGAGTTGCTGGCAGTACGGTTCGCCCTGCACCGCTTCCGGGCGTTGCTGAAGGGCCAACACGTACTAGTCAGATCGGACAACACGGCCGTAGTAGCGTACATCAACCACCAGGGCGGTCTACGCTCCCGCCGCATGTCTCAACTCGCCCGCCATCTCGTTTTATGGAGTCAGAAGCGCCTGAGGTCCCTTCGTGCTGTCCATATCCCGGGGATCCTGAACCGTGCAGCCGACGAGCTCTCACGGGTCCAGCCAATCCCTGGGGAGTGGAGACTCCATCCCCAGTCGGTCCAGCTGATTTGGGGTCAGTTCGGGGACGCACAGGTAGATCTGTTTGCCTCCCACGACTCATCCCACTGCAGCCTGTACTATTCCCTGACCGAGGGCACGCTCGGCACGGATGCACTGGCGCACAGCTGGCCGCGGGGCCTACGCAAGTATGCGTTTCCCCCAGTGAGCCTTCTTGCACTTCTTTTGTGCAAGGTCAGGGAGGACAAGGAGCAGGTCATCTTGGTCGCCCCGTTCTGGCACCGCCGGACCTGGTTCCCAGAACTAGTGCTCCTTGCGACAGCCCCTCCCTGGCCAATCCCTCTGAGACCCTACTCTCTCAGAGACAGGGCACCCTGTGGCACCCGCGTCCCGATCTTTGGAGCCTCCACGTGTGGCTCCTGGACGGGACGCGGCAGGTTTGAGTACCCTACCACCTCCGGTGGTGGCTACCATCACTTCCGCTCGGGCCGAGTCCACGAGACAGGCCTATGCGTTGAAGTGGAACCTCTTCGTCAATTGGTGCTCTTCTCGCCAAGAAGACCCCTGGGAAATGCCCGATCGGGTCTGTGCTATCTTCCTCCAGGAAGGGTTGGATCGAAGGCTGTCTCCATCCACCCTGAAGGTTTATGTGGCCGCTATCGCCGCCTACCATGACCTCCTGGACGGGAAAACGGTAAGTAAGCACGACCTGGTCATCAGGTTCCTGAGGGGTGCGAGGAGACTACATCCTCCTCGTGCTCCTCTCGTACCCTCTTGGGACCTCTCAGTAGTTCTAAGTGCTCTGCAGAGGGCCCCATTTGAGCCTTTGCGGTCAGTAGATGTTAAGTTCTTGTCTATGAAGACAGCGCTCCTGACCGCACTGGCCTCCATCAAGAGGGTAGGGGACCTGCAGGCATTTTCGGTTGACGAAGCGTGCCTGGAATTCGGGCCGGCCGACTCTCACGTGATCCTGAGACCCCGGCCTGGATATGTGCCCAAGGTTCCCACCACTCCGTTCAGAGACCAGGTGGTGAACCTGCAAGCGCTGCCTTTGGAGGAGGCAGACCCAGCCTTGGCATTGCTCTGTCCAGTACGCGCCCTTCGCGCTTACGTAGACAGGACGCAGTGTTTCAGGACCTCAGACCAGCTCTTTGTCTGTTATGGTGGGAAGCTGAAAGGGAAGGCTCTCTCAAAGCAAAGGCTGTCTCACTGGATAGTGGACACAATTGTTTTGGCTTACCAGCAGCAGGGACGCCCATGTCCCCTTGGGGTCAGGGCTCATTCCACCGGAGTGTGGCCTCCTCTTGGGCTTTAGCACATGGCGCTCCGCTGACAGACATCTGCAGAGCTGCAGGCTGGGCGACACCAAACACATTCGCCAGGTTTTATAACCTCCGAGTGGAGCCTGTATCCGACTATGTACTCGCCTCTACAAGTGGCCGGTAATGGATTGGCTCAGGTGTCTTCGCTTGCTCGCCATTCCACTCCACGGACTGGATACGTGCGATATTCTTCTCAGGTGAGTTCCCCGAGAGCCCTGAGCTCCTCCAGCACTGACGACGCCGACGCCAGTAAGTCTGCCCTTAGCCCAGACACTCGTGTCCGGCCAGGTGCCCCATGTGCATGGTTCCCCTCCGGCAACCCCCACATGTGTATTCCACCTTAAGCCTCCCTGAGCGGGTGTATTCCCTTGGCAACCTTGCCACCTCCTGGGGTTAAAAATCCACCTTCGGCTGGTACCCCAGTGATCTTCCGTATGCAGCCCCCCGGGGTCATACGTGTATCCCTAAGTCCTCCCTACGGGTAGGCATCTTGGCGCATATCTCCTCCTGGAATATGCCTCCCAGTGTACCTTGGTATTCCTGCGTTAAGTAGAGGCCTTTGACCGTTCTACTTGCATCAGGGTTCTCACGCTTGCGCAGGGCACTGGAAGACAGCCGAGTGGCGTTATTGTATTGGGACCCCCATTCGTCAGTCACTGACGTTACGTCGGAGTGACTGAACGAAAGGGAACGTCTCGGTTACGTATGTAACCCTCGTTCCCTGAGGAGGGAACGGAGACGTAACGTCCCGCTGCCACTTCCGCTGTACCGCTGGAACGGCCGAGAGTTCAGTCTTGGCTCCTCAGCAGGTAACATAATGCGATTCATGCCAGCTACTTCCTTATATACCCAGGTGGGTAGGCGGAGTTACGCATGCAAATTTCGCATGCCCATGGCATTGGCACTGCCATTGGGCGCTTTCTAAGATCTCGAAGATGATTGGCTTCTAGGCGAAACCCCCATTCGTCAGTCACTGACGTTACGTCTCCGTTCCCTCCTCAGGGAACGAGGGTTACATACGTAACCGAGACGTTATCATTAATCACCCTCATCTTCCAAACACATAATATTTTCTTTCTTCTGCGGAATACAAACAGAAAAGAATGGCAGGATGTTCCTGCTCTATTCCATATTAAAATAATAATAATAATAAAAAAATAATAAAAATAAAACAATTCTACCTAAAGGAAAAAAAAAAACATTGCTCAGTGGTTGCTTTTCTACGGAGCATGACATGACATGCAAGAAAAAAAGTAACTCAAACACACTATTTACTATTTTGTTCCCTCGATTTATACAATTCTGTAAATTATTTACTATTTTGTTCCCTAAATTTGCTAAACCATATGGACGATTTACTATTACTAATATGAAGTCTAATTAGTAATAATACTATTACTAATATTAGTAAATTGTGCACACTCTTTACAATAAGGTCACATTTTGTTAACATTAGTTAATGTATTAACTGAAATGAATAATACATTTATTAATCTTTGTTAATGTTAGTTAATACAAATTCTCACATTTGTCACTTTTAAAGTTTAGACTTTACAAATTGTGCACCTATCAAGTACTTGAAAGGCATTAAAGTAAAAAAAAAAAAAAATCCATACATTCAGCAATGCTATGCAAAAATTAGTGCAATGTTACTCTTAATTACTGACGCACAATAAGATAATATAAATGTACAGTTTATGTGGTTACAGTATTTGTTCTTGGAAAAGTAATGTAACTGATGCATTTCTCAAAACGGACTTACAGACGTCTTACTATAGCAGGGTATATGCAGGAGTCCTGAAGTTAATTTCAATACCTTTTTAAGACTTTTTAAAGACCTTCTCAAAATATTTTAAGACCTCATCGCACTTCAAGTTCTTATCGTCAACAAACCTTTAATAAACAGTTGTAGACGAATGTAGACTTAAAATCTCTATCGTAGGCCAATTTTGTATCGTTTATATTGCATATCTGTTTCGCAATGTATGGAGGGCGACACATCACCTAACTGCGCATTTCGCAAAATACATGACGTCACCCTTAGACAGCGCTCGCCAGGGATGGAAATTAACTTTTTTCAAAGTCTACCACTCAATGTTTTTACCAGCCACTTTTTTGTGTTTAACTGACAATGTGTAACTGCATGTGAAAATTAATACTACAAGCTCTACAATACTTAAGCAGTTTATTTAATCTCAAGGCTAAATTAAATACTGACATTTTCACAATGATTCGTGGTCTTTTATGGCTTCCAGTTTTATGGTTTTTAGTCCCAACAATGAAACTTTTTGTTCTGGCATCTTCTGAAGCGTGTTGACGATACACCGAGCAGAACATTGTCAGAAGGGATGCACCGAAATCAAAATTCTTGGCCGAAACCAAAAAAGAAGAAACCAAAGCCGAAAACTTAAAACTAAAATTCAAACTAAAATGTTTAACTCGACCTCACTCATGTGTACATTAAATAATAATGCACATGCCTACTGGCCTGCAGAGAGGTACAGAAATTTAATAAAGTAATCAAATGTAAAATAACTGCATATGTAACTGTTTAAATTAAAGATTAATCCTTATTAAACTTACAAAAGCTATTCAATCAAGAGCATTGTTTAATGTCAAACTAAATATAAGGACATCCCTCAGGCAGCAGTAAAGGCTACTGCACCTTTAAGACCTGAGGCAGGGATATACTCGTCTTTCTCGACTGTGCATACTATACAGTTCACTTAAGGCATCAGACTGTGTCTGCTTGGATACTCATCAAGATGGACATGATGACATACTTTTTGTGTGAGTTTGTCCGTTTAAACGCAAGACTTGAAAGAGAACTCAATATTTGCGCGCTGTGAGACGAGCGCGCGCTCTCGGATGATGCACGGCGTCAGATCTCACAGCGCGCGCGAGTCTCACGGCGCGTCTTCACGCGGGGAGTGATGACGGAGAAAACGACTGGTCATATGCGCACATACGGCAGCACTCGCATGCATTGAACAAAGTTTATAAAGAGGTGAAACAGCTCGGTAGGTGAAGTGAGTTTACCCGCCACAACTCAAAATCAGCCGCATTTGGCTGGTGGCGGCGCTAATTTCCATCCCTGGCGCGCGCGCTCCGAACCGATCTCAGACTGAGCGCCCCGTTGTTTTTTAATACTTATGGGGATGAAAATAAATATATTCATAAATACTTTTTGGAGTCAAACTCTGTTGACAAAGCTTGAACAAAATACTTTCAAAATTTAAGACTTTATAAAGCCTTGATAAGACTTTTTAATACTTTATAAGGGTCTTAATTTTCCCAAAATTGATTTATCACCTTTTAAGACTTTTCAAGACCCCGCGGATACCCTGTATAGGAACAGTAACCCCGGAGAGTTCTTTGCTGAAAGGCAGATTAAATGGCTTATGATTCAACCGCCCCAACATTGCCAAATGAGGCATTTTGACATACCCCAAATAAAAGGGCTGGTGCTCGTAAGTCTTTATGAGTAGACACATAAGTAGCATATATCTATAAAGCCAACGCTTAAGAGTTTACAATTCAGGACCTGAGGATGAAATCTCTAAAATCATGCATTTTATGAAGCATATTGTAAGGCATGTCATGTGAGTTTTTAGCAAAGGCTAAGAGAAGATACTAATCATTATGTTATTGGACTGTAAAACACATACTTGCAGTCTACTAACTAGTCATTAATCCCATATTCATTCAAATTTACATTAAAACCTACTATTTGTAGTTTTTTTGGCAACAGACAAAAAAAAACAGCTGTTGGTGCCATATGTGAAATAATATATAGCTCCTGTGACAGGTGCATTAGAGCTATAGTGTATAGTGACAGGTGCATTAGAGCTACAGTTAGCATCACGCTACATAACACAAAATAAAATATTAAAATTACACGTTAACTCCAAACTCCATTTAAACAACCAGCAATGGTCTGTATTTACTCCATATCGCAACATACTGTTGGATTCACGGATGTTCAATGAGGTTAAAGGTCCCGTTCTTCGCGTGTTTTCGAAGCTTCGATTATGTTTACAGTGTGCAATATAACAGTTCATGTTTTGCGTGTAAAAAAAACAGTATTTTTCACACAATTTACTTATCTGTACAGCGCAGTTTCCTCTGTCCTAAAAATGGCCTGATGATTTCCTTGTTCTATGAAGTCCCTCCTTCAAAATACGTAACGAGTTCTGATTGGGCCAGCGCTTCCCGTGTTGTGATTGGACAGCAGCTTAGCGCACTTTGCCCGGAAAGGTCCCGCCTCTTACCATAACGGGGAGATGCAAGCGCTGAATGTGCGCTCTTCTCCACGTGGGAGAGCAACAAGATTACGCCCCCTATTTTGCGTGTTCTTGTGGGCGGAGGGTTAGTCAACAAACGGTTCTAGTGACGTCATTACATCCCTGAACTTCCTGCTGTAGTCCAAACCGGCCGTTCGCTGGAGGCTTTGAAAGGGAACTTCTGTTAAATAAAATATCTCGCTTGGCATTGAACTTTGAGCTTTATAATTTTACAGGTATTATTTATGCTCTAACAGCAACATTACACACCAACTAAAGTTTGAACGATGGAATCGCGAAGAACGGGACATTTAAAATGTTTTATTTAGCATTTTATATGGAGCTAATCGCTACACCTGGTTAGCATGTTACTGGACACATTTTTTATACATATGAAAATACACCAAATCACATGCAAACAGCGAATGAGAGAGCTCTGAGATCATAAGTTATGTGCAGCAGGACACAAACAAACAATAAATCGTTCTCAATGTCATCCAGCTCTTCAAATCAGCATCATTCAGTGAGAAATGAATAGAAGTGTTACAAGTTTTGCATATGTGTTGATAAATCTATATTTGTCCTAATATGCGCACATTTTGACTAAGTGCCCAAACGGATGTTGTTAAGTGCATGTATGTGATCACAAATAAAACAGAGAAGACGTGAATGGCTTTTGATTATTGTTGATATTCCATTCAAAATATCGTTCATAACAGATCGATTATAATGCACTCTTGACATAAATTAAAAAAAAAATATTGTCACTGCAACCTCATTTTTCCAGGGGCAACCTCCATTTTTCCAGGGGCAACCTCATTTTTCCAGATGAAGTATGATGTTTTAACGTGCATTGAATGTTGATATCAGTAATCTGGTGCCGTATGCGATCTTTGACTGGAAAGGGGTTAATACATATTATATGTTGGAAAAAGACATTTGATTTGTCAAGTTGAAATACAGTTCAGAACACAAGTCACATAAAGTTTGGGGTGGGAAATGTATATATTTTACAGCTGCATTTTTTTTCTTCTGTTTACTGTGTAGTTGAAATGTAGTTCACTCCATTTAGTAGATACCATGTCTGAGGACAGATTTTGACAGAGCTCATCAGTGGTGTAAAGCCTGAGGAACAGGAAGACATATCCTTAGTGGTGAGGTGTCAAATTGGGAACGATAGATAACCATTTTATCAGCAGGGACTAGTTCTAAGCATCATGCTTTTAAGTAGAAAAGTCTCTGAAGTAGCTACAAGACCAATTACTGCAGTGCAGTGCATTGTAAATGAAAAGCATAATATCTTTTAGGGAAGATATCAAACAAAACAATCTGCTACTTACAGTAATGTCTGCATTGTGCAAACTGGGGATTGTTGATGTGGTGACTATGACTTTGATATCAATGCATTTTGTGCTCGTTGTTGAGCTTAAAACAATAATGTTTCAACTGCATTTAAATTCCTGTTGAACATCTGCCACTGACAGTGGTGTTATTAACTTTATTAACACTTCAGCTCTTGTGAAAAACCCTCAAAGCCTTGTCACCATGACAATCCCTGCTGGATGTGTTAGAACAGGATTGATGGATGCAGCTTTCCAAGAAATATCTGCCAAAGTCTGTGAGCCTGATGAGGGGCACAAACTTTGATGAGAAGGTCAGCCACTTATGACTATCGACAGCCTCCATGAGGCGGCCGACGAGAGGATTGATTCTTGCTTTAAACTTTCACGCTGTGGGGGAGTTGTAGTGACAAAGAGTACATCACTGTCTCTTTTGCCCGCTCCAATCAATCGCATCTACGGCCATTCTAAAGTGATTCTGCCATCAACACCCCCCTCCTCGAAAGAAGCCTAGCCAAGACAGCAAAATGTCCAAGGGCATCCGGGCAGGTCTTACAACCTAGGTGCATCACACCAAGGCTCAGTCAGCAGACCACTAACATCCAGAGGACCACTGATCATCGACTAAAAAGACTGGAGACTGTACTACTGCTAATGGGTAGCAAAGACATGTACAGTACATGATAAACTGCAATAAAATGTGAATCACATTGGCTGATCCAGAGATTTGCGCCTTAAATCAGAGGCACTAGGGAAACAGCAGTTTTCTTGTGAAATATGCACAAGCAATGATTTTATGGCAATAGCGATTAGAAGCAGATGCTCAGGAAGTGTTCATTTAACAAGCGCCCCTGGATAAGAAAAGTCAGCGTAATCTTTAAAGCAAGGGAACACATTTATTCTACGGGTCAATCTCATTAGGCGTAAACTTTGCACTTTTTTAGTCCGAGCAATTAGTCTAGCCAAATAATGCGATGGAATTGCTTTGATTGGGCTTAAGAACATTGATCCCTGAGGCTGATCTTGAGCCCAACCAGCTTAAGGTACATTAGTTGCCTCATGTGCAGAAAAAGCTATTAGACAATGGATTTTCTCTTCACCTTGATTCATTTATTGCTTAGATAATCCCTGTATTTTGGGGTGATTTACCCTACCACTTGCTAGGCGCAATGGCTTTTAGCTAATAGCTAACAAATGCAATTAAATAGTGACTTAAGTAGTCCCCACTGGAGAAACAAATCACATAAGTAGTACCTCATATTATGTACCATACACTGTAATGTAGAATATTAAGTTTTGTCAAAAGCATGCATTTTGTTTGTAATGCTGCCTATTCTACAGACAGAGTAGATGCCATGTCCATGATTCTGCTTGATAAGGATGAATATAGACAGTCTCCGTTATGTGGCCAAAGAGAGGATTGATTATTGCTCTAAACTTGCACGTCGGGGAAGACTGGCAGTGACAAAGAGTACATCACTGTTTCTTTTGCCGGCTCCAATCAGTCACATCTACAGTGACTCCAGAGAGAGTATGCCATTTTGCCCTCCACATAAGCCTCGCTAAGTCATCAACAAGGGCATCAGGACAGGTCTTATCTCTTCTTCTTCTGGTCACCTGACCTGTCTTCGCATTAATCAGTGGACCACCAACACTCAGAGGACCAGTGTTATCACCCACTGAGGAAGATTCACCAGTCACTACGTCTGACATCTTGACAATTTTTGGTATCCAGATAAAACTCCAGTTTTTTTCCTGTCCTTTTTTTGATGAGTAGTTCATCTGGACACATGGTTTTTGTGTTGTTGTTGTAAAAAAAAAAATTGCATTTTTTTTACCACTTTCCCGCCTTATACTCCTTAAAATGTCCTAATATAGTACAGAAGAATGTCAAATGGTAAAGACCTCTACACTAACTCTTATTCTACACCTAAATTACCAGCATATTTGAAACCATCTGCACTTTTTGGAGCAAAGCATGCTGGGTGTACTCACTAAAGCATTGACAGATCCGAGGTAAGAGCACTCTCTCTCTCTCTTTAAGTAACATCTCAAGTTGCTTTGTGAATTGGTTCATGGCGTGCATGTGTCTGCTCTCAAAAAGAGGTGAGGTGATTGTAATAATTATGCTGTCTTAGCAGAAGACTCTAAGAGGCTTGGCTAGCAAAGTGCCCAGTATCCCACTGTCTGCTGCTCAAATAGTATGTCAGAAAAGGGTGCCGAATGAACAGCTTGTTACTGCAAAGGTTTTATCATTCGGTTCTTTACTTCACTTGTTGGAGGAGCTCAAGGACATTCTCTTGGAGGGGAACACATTTGGCTTGCAGGAGTTGTTCCTCATCATTCGCAAAACACAGAGCATAGTAATCATTCACTGTCAAGGTGTGCCAGCAAATCCTGCGAGTCTGTGTTTGTCTCTGTGTCTGTACGTGTTTACGTGTGTGTGCATGCATGTGTGTCCAAGAGTAACCAGACAATCTTCACGCCATACTAATTGTGTCAGCTGAAGCTTTTGAAAGGGTCCATGGAGGCTGGTCAGTAATTACTACAAATTCAGCTTCCATAAGGTGAAAACACAAAATAGGCTATGGAAGTTAAGGTTCTCTTAGATACATGTGATATTTTTACACTTCCAAAACTGTACTCACAGAAGGTGGATCAAAAATGTGTTTTTGTGACACTGTTGCCCTTAAAGGAATATTTTCAGTTCAATACAAGTTTAAAGGGATAATTCATGCCGTCATTTCATTCTTTTGTGCTCTGCAGAAGAAAGTCATGCTGCTTTGGAATGCTAGGAGTGGCAGAAATTTGACCTTTAAGTTGTAACATTTGTGGCATATTGTTGGTTATCACAAAACACTAATGGCTGAAAAATCAGAAATACAGTCACTAGTGATGTAATTTAATTGCTAATCACTTTTTACCAAAAGGTGGCGCAAATAGTTACCAAATTTATATGATATGGCGTGGTCAGTGTGAGGTGACAATGACACATGAAGTTTGGGGTCAAAGCTTTGCAGAGATAAATCTTCAGATGCAGTTTACCATTATGAAACCAAATTTGTTGATGCAGTATACAAAAATGGTTGTCTATCAACACTAAATCCATAACTTTTGTCTGGAATGGCCTGAAGATGATCTGTCTCGAATTTGATCAAAATTGGACAAACAGTCTAGGAGTTTGAATTTAATTAAATATTTTTTTTTTTTTAAGAAAATCACAATGGCAGACAGGAAGTTCGGCCCTCGACATGCCTTAAATAATCTACCAAGACCAGTTAGTCTCATGACAATAGCCTTAACTTATTTAAAAGGTATTTTAGTTTTTTATTTTATTTTATTTTTGACCACAAGTTAGTGCTGGCTTGAAAATTGTTGAGTACCTTCAAGGCATTGTGTCAAAGACATACACAAAATGTTTTCATTAAATTCGATCTCCTAGACCAGGGCTATTCAAATCTTACCCTGGAGGGCCAATGCGGTGCAGAGTTTAGCTCCAACCATAATCAAACACACCTGAACTTGCTAATCAATGTCTTCAAGTTCATTAGAAAATCACAGGTGGGTGTGTTTGATCAGGGTTGGAGCTAAACTCTGCACCGCATTGGCCCTCCAGGGTAAGATTTGAATAGCCCTGTCCTAGACTGTTTGACCAATTTTCACCAATACGAGAAGTTTTGGAACGATGCCCCAAAGCGTTCATAAAATATAGCATTTTGCGACAAAATTCAAAATGGCCAATGCCCAAAATGGTCGATATGGGAAAATTGGGGATCATTCAACTCAGGATGCTGCACTGAATTTAGAGACCTAAAGAGTAACTCTGGAGAGTTTTGTGATTTTTGGCCTTTCAGAAGTTATAAGCAAAAATAGTCTCCTGACCACACCAAAACCCACAGCTCATGGTTGTCATAACACAAACAAGTTAGGTCTACATATGCTAAATAGATAAAGTCAATTTTGACGTGATTTTCTTCTAATTTGTTTGTGCGTTATTCGAGAATGGTTTGAAACTTGTATTTCATAATTTTTTTGCATGGCCTAAATATTATCTGGTACATTTTTTGGGTGAAATTTAGAAAACACTATGGATTTTTTGTTTTTAAAAAGTAGTTTTTTTTTTGTTGTAAAATATAAAAATGTTCTGGGCTAAAATGTTCATGATGAAAATAACATCATAGCATTTATATCGTTTTGAGCCAAGGAATCAGAGGGAAAATGTAGTATCTAGCCCTTATGGTTCAAAAGCTATTAGTATAAATGTGAGTGCAAATGTGGACAGTTGGTGGGACTAGAACGAAACTCCAAAATTGCTGTGGTTAATGTTCTCACTGTCCTCTATCTGTGTGCCAAATTATATATATTTCCCCGAAGTGGTTCTATTGGCTGCCATAGACTAAAAGAGGAGAAGGAGAAAGAGAAGGTGTATTGCATTTATCAGTATACTGTAATGGTCACTAAGAACGATTTACTGTATGAACACACATCCATGCAATGATAATGGCTGTTTAATTAGTCTAAATAGGCAAGCCAAGTTTATTTGTATAGCACATTTCATACCCAATGGCAATTCAAAGTGCTTTACATAGAAATTCATTAAAATAGTGATAACATATGCACAAGAAAAAAGAATACCATGTGTATGAATTAAAAATTAGTTAATACAGTTGTAAATATAAATAAATAAATAAATAAATAAATAAATAAATAAATAAATACATAAATAAATAAATAAATAAATAAATAAATAAATAAATAAATAAATAAATAAATAAATAAATAAGGTCAGATCCACAATAGTGGTCTGATATAAAAATAAAACATCCTTCAGTTTACAGCCTACATATGTGCCATCTTAATTAGATCACCTCTCATTCATTTATTCCTTGAACATGTTCATTGCATCCCTTTCAATCACTATTCCCTGATTTTTACTCAGGAACCTTCTTGTTAAACCCATTTTCACTCATCATACACAGATTTCCACATACTCAAACCTTATTGTCAAACTTACAATTTCCATCAAACCCAGTTTTCACTCATCATATTTAACTCAAATGAACATATAAAATAACAATAACCAAAGATAAGAACAAAGGTAAACTAAAACAATTATAAAAAGAATAAACAGATAAGATCAGCAATCAGTGGGATGTACAGTGGCACAGTGCTCATTCAGTAAATGCTCAGCTAAACAGATGTGTTTTGAGTCTAGATTTGAATGTGGCTACTGTTGGAGCACATCTGATCTGTTCAGGAAGCTGGTTCCAACTACGGCTGGCTGGTAAATAGAAAATGAATGTTGCCTTGCATGTGTTGTATCTTCCTTTACACAAATGTCATCTTTCATGCAAGCCATTTAATTTGGTTCATTAGAAGAGAGCTTTAATTACATGTTCTAAATTAAAATCATATCAATTAAAGGGAATATGAATATAATCATCATGCATTTGACTTTATAGCTTAGCTGAACACACAAGTAAAGAGAAATATTCTGGAAGCCTAAACGAGTCAAAGCAGTTCAAGGAAAGAACAACAAAAGTGTTTAGTGATGAAGCACCTTCACGCTACTGAATGCCACTGTGAGCGTCAATGATGAGGACGTTCCACAATTAATTAAATGCATGACATGAATTTAATTTGGATCCACAATTAATGAGAGCCCAGCAAGGCCTCTTCTTCACAGAGTGAGCCATGGTGAAAATGCTTATCTTCAATGAGAGCCAGGCCGGCGCAAGAGAGACACCAGCAGAGCTTCCACTTTAGCAACGCTCTAAAAATACTTTACTTTAAGCAACACAAAGACACACCGACGCTCTACATATTCTTGAAAATCAATCACACAGTACAAGTGAGAAGCGCCGCTGTAGTCTTTTCATGAGCATACATTCATTAGATGTTTTAAAATGAACTCTCTGAATTTTAGGACTGGCCGATATAATATTATTCACTGTAGAATATTTTGTACATTGAAAGCAATGTAAGTCACTTTGAGAAACGTCTGCCTGAAGAATACACAGTTGTGATTTTACTTACATACAGTATATTACAAATAAATACAAAAAATGTAATACTGTACTGCAATGATTTTAAAGAACCTTTTTTTAATTTTAATTTTATGTTCACTAAAGAGTCGATGATGTAGTTTAAAGACAGGTGTTATAAAAAGCTAGCCTAGAAATTTAGACGCACACTAGCGGCAGCAAATTTAATCTGCCCGCAAGTGTCGTCTAGGAACTCTCAATACCCTTCTGAGCTGTATTCCTCTCAATCTGGACGGGCCAATCACATCGTGTATAGTTAAGCTTTTCTCTGAGAAAAGATCAAAGAACAGCACTGAAGTCATTCTTAAGAAGGGAATATGTGTTCGGAGTTTAGCCGACTGGATACGGTGAATGTTTAATCTATCAACAAGCTCTGTTTCACCTTCGTTGCTCTGGTTGGTTGTAGCGCTATCCTATCGTGTGCAGAGGGAGTTTAAAATACAACCGTTTATCCGCCCCTCGGATTGAGCCCTGTCTATGGTGAGTTTCCAGACCAAACATCTTCATGTGGGTCTGGCTTGTCAGGCTAATAAAAAGCCTTTATAACATTTCAATTTATGTAAGCTCAAACTACTGATTTTTAGAAGCAAAAAAAAAAAAAAAAGCATTACATTTAGTAAGTGATTCATTTCAGTATTAAGTGAATCAATTTAAAACTGATTCAATGATTCTTTAGTGTCATCTGTCAACTACAATTTTCTGTATTTTTATATTTTTATAAAATTTATTTTGATGAAATTAATATTTATTTTGAACTTTATTTTGACTTTAGACTATTCTAATAAAGGTAACTTGGGTAACACTTTATGCAATTTAATTATGTATGATAGTTATTACTGCAGTAACTACGTAACAAGGACACTGCAAAAGTGTCCTTGTTACATGTAGTTACTGTAGTAATAACTATACATCATACAAAATTAAATGTAACCCTAAACCAAAACCAAATCCCAACCCTATAGTAAGTACATGTAGTTAGTTATATTAAACAGTACTTACATGCATAATTACACTGTAACACAGACCAAAAAAGAGTGTCAGTTCGGGTAAATACAATAAGTTGAATAGAACAAGATTTTTTAGAAGCCATTACACAGCAACAACATGCATATCGAGATCAGACATTTTAAAAAGTCTGAAAAACACAGACATTTCTATATTATCCAGCCCTAATGGATATCATGAGTGGTGCTAAAGAGAACACAAGGAGGTGGAGGAATACCTTCAGCCCACTTTATATCTACTTCATATCTGGTTTCGTTAGAGCCAGTGATTATGAGTGGCAGAAGTATGGCTCTCTGTCAGTCATTCTGGACTGTCCTCTGCTCTATGCTAATTTGTTCTCACTCGTTTTTATATATATATTTTTTGGCTGCTGTGATTGATGGTACTGAACCCGTTCAAAAGCGACTGTCCAGACAAAAAGGCCATCAGTTGCACGCAACCTTCTGTGTGTATGTGTAGAGAGAGTGCAGTAAAAGGGAGCGGTGACATGACTGACAGGTGCTTATTTTCTCTCAAATGCACTTGGACATTATTGGTCCATCTTTAGTCTGAGTGAAACATAACTACCAAATCATTTTTGCAGTCCCAAAAAGCTTGTTCATTCTTTCTGTATAGTGGCTGAAGAAATTAATTCTTATTGCTAGAGATCTGAGAAAACTAACAAATGTTTGTTACAGAGAGTAAGCAATGCATCTGGCTAAAAATTCTCTTTAAACTCTTTAAACCACATAAATTACTCATATGAGCACTTGGCGAATGCACAGGAGATTTAGTGCTTTTTCAGAGGATCTGCTTTCAAATCGCTGCAATGAAATGCCAGAAAACTGACATTTTCTATGCTTTGAGAACACACTGCTACTGTTGCTCTAGGTCAAAAATCTGTTGAGAGAGAATTTGCATCTCATATGAGCTCATCATTAAAGAGAACTGACCAATGAGCTTGCGCTGATTGGCATAGCAGATTCTGTTGCCTACATACCGTACACACACACACACACACACACATTAAAGACTGCAGATGGCCTTGCATGAATTACACTGTATTATAATATACAAACATGCTGACACAAACAACACGTGCAATTAAAACAAAAAAGTTATAGTTAAAATAGCTATATATCATCATAAGTCAATTAATGCAAGATGCCTCTCAGCCTAATGGCAGCTCATTTCAGTTGGACATGAGTATTGTAATGGGAACAGAGCAGGCCAGAGTGGAGTAGACTCTCACTATTGTGCTCCCCCGTTATTCCTCTACAGGAGTAATAATTGCCCAGCTGTGAGATGGAATGCTATTGGCTGAGATGTCTTGTAGTACAGAGGAGCATTGTGCGGTGGGATGTTCTTATCGATTTATTGTGTGAGGTATTGGGATGCTGTTCCAAAAGGCAGAGTATTTGGTGCTATAGTGCACAAAAGTGTGCTATCAATGTGTCTCAACGCTAAGATGCATTCCTGGTGACTTAATCTTACTGCATTCTACTACTAAACGTCTTACAATAAGTGGAATTTGCTCTACAAAAAGACTGACACAATAATACTGTCTTAGAAATGTTTTACATATACACACACAGAGAGACACAAAAAATGGTGCCACACTTGAGTATGTGTAAAATATATTTTACATTACAACTGTCCCTCAGGTGTGACATTATTAACCCTTAATGAAATTTTTCTTTTTTCTTCTCAAAATTGTGTGGACTTGTTTAAGTAACAGTGTCAGCAAGGAGCATGCAATCTTGGTTAATATCACTCAAATAAAATGTTCACTGTGCATCAAGCTGTAATTTGTGTAAATTTAAAAAGTGTGAAAATGAAAATTGAGTCCAACATATTTTTAAAATATAACTTCCACCAATATGTAGTGAAAACGAACATGACTAAAAAAAGCCAAAGTGAAATAGATGCTTAAACACTGTCGGATACTAACATACAAAACCAGTTTTGAGGGAGCTTGTGTCAAAGTGTCAAAAGAGGGCGTAGTTTATGGCGGGTGGGGTGTGTGTGTATGTTTGTGTGTGTGTGTGTGTGTGTGTGTGTGGGGTTACCCCCTCAATATTAAAATCCATCAGTTACAATCAACACCCCCCAATATTTCAACATGTAAATCACAGTAGATCAAATGAAGAATATGTAGAATTCATTTATTTTGTAACAATACATTTTTTTTCCAAATCAAATATGAGTTTGTCATAATAAATCAGACAAAAATAATCCCCCTCCATTGAACCGATTGGTAACGGCCAACCAATGAGTCACACTTTCACCAAAACGACAAGAGTGGTGTTTAAATGGGAGCGCACACGGGTAACGTTAGCGCCAAAAACAAAGAGAAGCGATGCACAGTGGACTATATTTAACTACTGTTCAGAGAGGGATGCAAAAAATTAAATAAAGCATGTACTGAGAATGAGGTATGAAAATATTGTATAATAGCTAAGTAAAAACCACATATACTTTAGATAGCTATTCCATGGCAATATATTTAGCTATAACTATCAGTATAACAAGTTACCAAAGCAGCCGTCTGTTTTGCTAGTTCATTTTTCAATAGTGGCTGTAATTATCAATGACAAAAGTATTCACATAGTGTTTGTGTTCTTCCTAAATTAATCTGACTTTCGAAAGAATTGGGTGTATAATTTAATTGGCTCACTCATTAAAACAGTGAATCGCTGCCTCCAACTGGTGGTTTCAATACTTAATTTCTTTCGTTTTATAATCTCTACTATGTTAGAATTTTACGAATGATTATACACAAATTTAATAGCGTTATGAGGTGTATAATCTCTTAACATGTTTGTATAACAGATAAGAGGTAAATATAGCAGCAGGGTAGAAAAGTCAGCAGAGGAAGAGGAGGAGCAGGTGATCAGGTAAAGAAGATGCCATTCAATCAATAAAATAAATTAGGAAACAGTATAGAAAAACAGCAGCTTTGTAAAGTTAGGAGATAGATAGATAGATAGATAGATAGATAGATAGATAGATAGATAGATAGATAGATAGATAGATAGATAGATAGATAGATAGATAGATAGATAGATAGATAGATAGATAGATAGATAGATAGATGATAGATAGATAGATAGATAGATAGATAGATAGATAGATAGATAGATAGATAGATAGATAGATAGATAGATAGATAGATAGATAGTCATTGTCACTCATTGATCATTGGCAAAGCCCTGTCTACCTCTATAAACGGCAAAAAAAAAAAAAAAAAACACCTGCACTCAAGGACCCAGTACTATCAAAGCTTCGTTCAACATTCATTTTGAGCAGCTAATGCAGAAAATCACCAGCATTGGCCTTGATGTCAAGCAGATTGCTCTGAGAAAGAAAGAACAGCTCTGCCGTTTACCTCTGTCACTGTAGTCGTCTACCAGTATGATCTCCGCGATCAGGTGGTCCGGTGTGCGGTTGGTGATGCTGTGGAGGGTTCTGAGCAGAGAGGACCAGCCTTCGTTATGGAACGGGATGATAATACTGGTGTTTGGGAGGTTTTCAAGATACAGCTTCTGCTTGCAGCTACAGAAAAGAAACAATGAGAGTGAGATTGAGATTGAGAGCGAGGCAGGCAAATACTAGCTGCTTATGCTTTACATCAAATGTAATCGGGGCATCAACGTATAATCCACATATTGTAAGACACTTAAGAAACTCTCAACATCGCATAAGCCTACTCAGAACAATGATGTGTGAAATATAAATCTTGTCGCTTATTGCACTAGATCTTGCCAAACTGTAAAAACATGATTTGAAAACAAAAGCACCGGTGCGGGTTGCCCCAATGCCAAAGGCAACGGCTACAGAGCTCAGATCATAAATCAATGTTTTGAGAGGTCCTTCAGTCCCAGCGCTCTCATAAAGCATTCAGAAATCTGCATGCTAATTGAGCTCCGACAAAGCCGGCACCGACAGATGAAGTGGCACTTTATGGCTCACACTCTCTCTAATTCAGCACCCTGACAAACTTGACAAGCCGGCCTTAATTCATACACCTCCATATAATAATCATTCTCAGGGCGCTGCATGGTTTATTAACATTTCACTTCAATGGTGTTGGGGGAAAAAATAACACCAAAAAAATACAGTAGAGCAAGTTTCCCTGAAGGGGGCCAATGCCATGCAGAGTTTAGCTCCAACCCTGATCAAACACATCTAAGAAAGCTAATCACGGGCTTCATGATCACTAGAAAATCACAGGTGTGTGAGATTGATCAGGGTTTGAGCTAAACTAGGAACCCTGGCATAGAGAGATCCAGCATTGTGCACAAATGCATTCTGGAGAGGAGCCAGCATCTAAAACAGCCCTGTCTGACCTGTCAGATCAGTCTACTAATGAAATACAGTTCAGGAAGAAAAAGACGCTCCATTTGCATACTAATAGCCATGCTGACAGTGTCATGTGTATTACTGAAACTTGCAATTCTCACATATTAGAGTATTAGAGAAAATGTATTGCATGGGTGTTTTTTTTTTTCTTCCTCTTTTTTTACTTTGTGGAAAGAGAACTATGCTGTGTTCTAAAAATCTAGAAAGAAATAAAAATGATTCTCCAGTAATGGATGTGTCACCATTAGGATGTCGTTTTCGACTCCTGTCCTTGAGGCCCTCATTTTTTTTTTTTTTTTTTTTTGAGTTATTATTATTTATTTTTTTTTGTCTTTGCTTTAACCTTGATCGAACAAAAAACAAAACTGTCCATTTGTAACAAAACTGAAAAACTGAACAAATAACATGATTTGGAGGAAGAACAAAAACATGTATTTTTACAAGGTAATAATACAGTATGTACCAATAATAAGGATACATACAGTGTAAAAAAATAAAAAAAATAAAAAATAAATAAATAAATCCAGGCCCCAATTAAAAGATTTCTAGTGACTGATCACATCTAAATTTTCTAAATGGATTTTCTGTGAATTGATGCAATTTAATTCACTGAAATTCAATTTGGCCACTGAAAAATTTTGATTTTCAGTTGGAGACCAGAATTAATATAATACAATTATAGTGACGGTTTTGTTCAAATTAGATACAATTGTTCAAAAAGAACAGTTACACACACTTAAAACATTTCAACAAGTTATATACAGTATTTGAAAATCAGCAAACAAACAAATCAAGCAACTGCACTTTTTTAAAAGCAAGATTATATTCTTTGGGACTTCATTCCTTATAATGGCTGTCGTCAATAGCAACGCATAAATAATAATACTTTGGTCTAAATATAATCTTGAATATTATGTCTTTAAATGTGTTCTCAAGCAATATTCTCATCAGTGTTCTATCAGCTATAATGCATTTAAATCTAGCTTTGTGTGTGTGTGTGTGTGTGTGTGTGTGTGTGTGTGTGTGTGTGTGTGTGTGTGTGTGTGTGTGTGTGTGTGTGTGTGTGTGTGTGTGTGTGTGTGTGTGTGTGTGTGTGTGTGTGTAAGAGCTCTAACAGTATCCTAGTGAAATAATGCATATGCATATTTTCATATGATTTGACAGTTTATTGTATTAAACGTGTACACCGATGTTGTATGTAACTTTATGTTGGGTACACACCAAAATATTTTTTACATCTCATAAGATTTTCAAAATTTGACCACAAACATGAGGACAAACAATCCTAGCTTAACTGTTTTGCTCCTATAGTGTGTAGTGTGCCATGATGTGACAAAGATAGCACGCCGCTTACGAACAGATTTTCAACTAGAGTCTCAACTGTAAACACAGGAAATCTCGCAAAATCTCGCAAGACTTCAGGCCGGAGGCACACTGCAAGCGCGGCGTGAGCGTCTCGGCTTTAGAGCTTGCACATTGCCTGCATGATGCAAGTCACAGATCGAACCATGCTGAAAACGTGTGCATGCTAGAAATAGAACAGACGGCTATTTTTCACGCCACATGCAAGTGTGTTGGAAGCTTTTCCAGGCAAAATAGAATACACTGCAAAAAATGTTCTTCTTACTTAGTAATTTTGTCTTGTTTCTAGTCTAAATATCTAAATTCTTAAATCAAGATGCATTTACTAGATAAGCAAAACAACATAAGATATTTTTTCTTGTTTTGTTGAAAATACAATCAAATTGAAGTGATTTTTTTGTTTAAAACAGGCAAAATGATCTGTCAATAGGGTGAGAAAAATAATCTTGTTTCTGGTTGAAATCACCCCATTGGCAGAAAATTTAGCTTGTTTTAAGAAAAAACTCACTTAGATTTTTTTTTTTTTTCCAGAAAACAAGCACAATATCTTATTTCATTTTTCTTATCTAGTAAATGCATCTTGATTTAAGAATTTTTAGATATTTGGACTGGAAACAAGAAAAAATATACTAAATAGCATTTTTTTGCAGTGTAAGAAAAGATGTTTAGATGTAATTTTGACATAAATAAATATGAATAAATTACATTTTGATGTTTGAAAGTCTTTAGGTTATGACAAATGCAAATATAACTGTAATTTAAATAAGTAATAATAATTATCGATTTTCAAATATTGCACGTCAATACAGAATATGCCAATACATTTTGCCATCAATACCAAAGATATGGTCAAAACTGTTGAGTGCTGCTGATGTCTTTGCTGTATGGGCCTTAAGTATAGGCCTAAGTATAGGCCTTCCCTGTACATCAATAGCAGCAACAGTGCTGCGTCAGACACGTGTGTGCAAAGGCATAAACGCCACGCAGTTGACATGCAACAAAAGCCACGCTTGCAGTGTGTCTCAGGCCTCAGCATGGCGGATGATATGCAGGAAGAAATCGCGATGAAAGTGTTTGCAATAATTTTCTCAGAAAATTGACGGCGTGAACATGGTCTGTAAATGTTACAGAGTGAGCTAGAGGTGAGTAATGGTAAAAAAAAAAATTCACACTGCTATGTTTTTTTTTAAATATTTGTTGTTCTCAGGTGTCTCTTGGAAAATAGATGATATTGAAGTTGCCTTATTAAATAAACTTTAAATAATTGTTTTTATAGTTGGAGTTCATAACTATTTGATGTTATTAGAGAATGTTTGAAGATATGTTACAAATAAATAGAACTGTTGATACCGTAGGATGCTTTCTGATTGCATATTTTTTTGTTTCACGTGAGTGTTGTCCTCAGGGTTCCCCCCACATCAGGATTTCTGATCGTAAATATTAAACATGTTGAATATTTACAAATTGTGATCGGGACGGCTCTGACGTTCTTTCGAGCAGGTTCGGACAATCGTAACTATTTAGGCGCCACAGGTTTTTTCCTAAAACTTTTCGATTTTGACATCTTAATTTCAAAAGGCTATATCTTAACACACTTATCACCACAGGAAAATCTGATAAGATAATCTTTAGAGCCATCAAGATAATCGGGACAGAGCTAGGATTGTCGGAAGGGAGGAAATCGGCCCAAAATCAGCCCGATTATCGTTTGGTGTGTACCCAGCATTAGAGACGGTCCCTAAATTCGCGAATCTCAAACGTCAAGCCTTTATGCCAGTCATATCAGATGCGCTGTGGTTCTGCTGTGTTTGTTTGAAACTATTTTCGCTGCTGAAATAGAACAAAAACAGTATGCTAAATGAATCTCCTGCGTAGCTATCACACGTTCATCTCTGCTTTGAGTGCAGATTTCAGTGAGGGCACGCTCTGAACAAAAATCCGGCTAATCTGAACGCCTCTTTCATAAGTAGAAATGATCTGCGATTGATTATATAGCGCAACGCGATTATAACAAATGGCTTTTGATGAGACTATAATAAGTTCAAACACCAAAGTGACTAGTGTAAATGACTGTATTACACACGCCACCGCTGAAATACACCCGCTAATACAGACTGTTAATGTCAAGCCTTGATTATTGTCCCTTAAATGTCACTCTAGTCTTTTCTGAACTTGTTCGTTCATCTTCGACTCAAGATTCACGTTATTATTTCCCAGACGTAGTTTTGGTATTGAGTTCAAAGTCCACTTGCCTTGCATTCGCAATCTTTGCAGATTTAATTGTTTCCTCCTATTACAGCAACTTTCTTCTTGCATGTTCTGCAGACAGGGTGACCATCTTCAAATAAGTTTCCCTCAGGACTTTTTTAAAAGTCAAAATATAACACCTCATATTTGGTCCTTTTAGAAGGTTGAACATTGACAATCTCCCATCGCGGTCATCTCTTCTCATTCAGAAAACAGCTTTGCCCGCTGCACCTGCGTCAGACTGATGCTCACTGGACAGGATTTACCGCATGTTTTCAAAATCGTGATAATCACACGCGGTTTTAATGATAATTAAATGTTAAAACGATATTACTAACCGTCAGTACATTTTATCGTGGTTTATCGTGAAACCGGTAATTGTTTCACATATCTAGGTGCGTGTGTGTGTATGTAGGCCTATGTGACAGTTTAAAATATAAAAGGCTAAATTGATCAAAATCCATCTAATATGCTTATTTGGTTTTCAAAAAAAACATTTCTTATTATAATCACTGAAAAATATTGGGCTGCTTACTATATTTGTGCAAAATATATATTTTTTTTTATGCAATGTAGCAAGTAATTATTAAATGTCTTTAGTTCAAAATTATGGGGATTTCATTTTTATTTTTTATAAATGCTGTTGTTGTTTTTTTGTACTTTCTATTCCTCAAATAATTCTTAATAAAAATAAAAACAACAACAACAACAAAAACATGACATTGACAATAATAAGTTATAAGACAGTAACGGCTGCTGAAAATTCAGTTTTGCCATCACAGGAATAAATGTTTTTGAAAACTCAAACACTTTACACTTCAGAAAACATGAAATCTGTTCACTTCCTTCTTCTCGCTTTTAGCACTGACACTGCAGAGAAATCTGTGTATTTTTCTGTGTATTCACCTGCATTGAAAGTGAATACACGGGAAGGCTTGCTCTCGCAGAGATATTCACATTCTGTCTGTTGGCAGGTTCCACACTGAGCGCCACAGGCTTTTATATGGGATGTAAATAAAAGCCCCACACCAGGCTCTTCACCGGAACACTGCAGTGCTTGAAAGGGGTTTACACAACTTTACAGCTAACAGCAGGAAAGCAACAGACAAACTTTTCCACCAAGAAGATGAAGAGTATGGAACATTCTCTAACCTGGTAATGGCACTATCACATGTTTTAAAGACTTCATCTTCACATTATCAAAGCCTGGAAGCTTGGCAAGCCTGTAGCAGATGCTTGCGCCCGTTCAGGCAGAAAGAATTATATTTTAGTTATTGACAACCCTGTAACGAATGGGTCCTCCTTCAGACATTGACTCTTTGGTGCATGAGTTATTGAGAGATCTGTTCTTGCCAAGGGAAAATCCATGGCAGTGGAGACATTCAAGAGAAGGCAATGGTGCAGAGCCTTCTGAGAACAATTAATGATCAATCCATCAAGAAGCTCATTTAGATGGAAGTCCTAAACCAGACTTTCTCCTCCAAATCTTGCTAAATGGGGGGACTGCGGACCACAACTAATACTGTCGCTCTTTTTTGGCTTTATGCTTTAATACTGATGGTCAAGCATGGAGCAGGAAAAAGGTACACAAACAAAAATCCACCAGCCTTGAAATCACTAAATGAATTAATCCTAATTAAATTAATTTCTCATTTAGGACAAAATCATTAATTAAACACATTGCGTACGTGTGGCCTGCCATGGATCGTTAAAACACTGATGTCTAGCTCAAGCTGTGCAGCTCTGAAGGGCTGGTTACTGTGAACATGCTGTGAGAATCAGCTCTACTTACTTTGGATGTCTGATGTCAGGAAGAGAGCGGTCCAGAGCGATATTGTTGCTGACGTAGATGTTAAAGCCGTTCTCTTTGTATACGGAGTCATCACACTCGTCCTCTACGAGCGGGTACGGTTTCCCATGCTCCCCTTTTCCTGAAACAGATGTGGTCTGACATCAGCAACCATGCTAAACACAGCCAGGATGTTGGCAAGGTGAGCATGTGTGTATGGCACATATCACCACTCCAAAGATAGAAAGTACCACTGTGGGAACTGACAGTTTATTTTATTATTATTATTTTATGACTAAACAGCTGAAGCAGCTTTAGCAATGAGCCTGGCCTTTTGCTGAATGCTGACCAGACATACTTTAGTATGAAGGCTTAACATGCTGACTGAGTTGCTGGCTCTGCAGTGTACATTATGGCCTCAGCCACTTTCCACCGTGCCTGCCTGTCACAGTTGATGGACACCCTACTTATTATTAAAGTTATATTCAAATAAAAATGTAAATTATACACACCCTCATATGCTGCTCTTTTCCATTCAACAAAAGTGTATAGTACAGCCATAAATATATATTTTTTAAATATGTATTCTTGACCAAATGGATTAATTAGTTTATTTTGTAAGTGAGAAGAGCAGAATCTTAAGAATTGTGAAGAGAAAAAAACAAAGGCTATATTGTTTTAATGCCTCCGTAGAGTGTATTCAAATCATGTAATGAGCAGCTAGCCATATATTATCTCACTTTTACTATGGTAATTTGTGAGCATTTAAAAGTGAAAGGTGCTGTTAATGTTTGTAACGCAATATTTGACATTGAGAATTTACCCATGTCTGTGCCGCAAAAAACACTCATAAGTCACACAGCCAGGTATATTTGTGACAAGAACCAGCAATACATTGTATGGGTTAAAATTAAAGATGTTTCTTTTATGCCAAAAATCATTAGGATATTAAGTAAAGATCATGTTCCATGAATATATTTAGTAAATTTTCTATTGTAAATATATCAAACAAGTATCATTAGCAGTAATATGCTAACTTTTCTCATTATTTCGATTTTTTTGCACCCTCAGATTCCATATTTTTAAATAGTTGTATCTCAGAGTATCCTAACAAAACATACATCAATGGAAAGTTTCTTTATTCAGCCTCCAGATGATGTATAAACCTCTATTTCCAAATTACCCTCATGATTGGATTTGTGGTTCAGGTTCACATTTAATGTAGCCTAGTGATTCAGTAGCAAAGCTATTTGATTAATAAAACTTGCTGGTGTAAAGGTAGTAGTCACTGTGCACGTAAACCTCATTCCTCTGATCTCAAGATGCTCTAGCGACTGATACGTCGCAGTGGAGGTAGCAGCCTTAGCCTCCTTGTTAGAGCGTCTGGCTCTCATGCCAGTGGACCCGGGTTCAAGTCCCGCTTAGAGTGGGTGGTTCAAACAGAGTGTTACATTGGTGCTGTGACGGTTGGAGTAAGGTTTTGGGGGTTAGTGTAACGGAGTTTAGCTAGTAGTCGCTGTGCGAGTAAACCTCACTCCTTTGATCTCAAGAGACACTAGCAGATGACCGGCATTCCCAAGTTCAAGTCCTGCTTAGAGCAGGTGATTTTAAAAGGAGGGGTTACACTGGGCATTATTGATATATTTATGTGTGCACGGCGCTAAATGCTTCAATGAAAGCAGTACATTAATACAGAACTGTGATTAAACCGAAATTAACTACCTTTGTATTTAACAGTTTTCCTTCCAGCCAATCAAAATGTAGTATTTAGACAGACCATACACATACACATACACATACACATACACATACACATACACATACACATACACATACACATACACATACACATACGCATACACATACACATACACATACACATTTCCCCCCATTTATTGTATTGCAGTAGTAGCTTACATTTAGCAAAACCCGCAACATGTGTGTATGTACTACAGGAAAAAAAAATATCGCCTGAGCTTTGGATGTCATATGGGTGAGTAGATGAGAGTTTTCTTCTTTTGTGACTGATCTCTTTAAAAGTGCTAAAAACAAGTCTGAAGCAGCGCATTGCATTTCATTTTTGAGATGACATGCTTCCTTTGAAGAAACACGATAATAAGCACTGCAGTAGCAATGAAGGCTGCACAGCACCTTTTCATAATAAATTATTCTACTTTGAATGCTTTTCTTATGTCCTGAGTAGGTAATTGACTGATCAGTGCCACTAATATCACCCTGAGAACAGCTGCTTGCCTGAATCATTAACCAACATTGTATCCTCTCTTTAAAATGTTTAAATGGATACTGAAATCTAGCATCCCCAAAACAGCTCTCAAATATCTAAGTACCCACCTTTACTATGCAACATGGAAGTAAGTACTTATGATACAGTAAGTAATTTTCTGTGAATTTGAATGTGTGACTTCTGATTCATTTGCTGCTTTAGATAAAATATTTAGAAGAAAAATATAAAAAAACTACTGTTTTTGCACAACTATTTGCAACACAAAGCAGTGTGTTTATAATTTTGACAATACATCAAAATAATATGGCAAGAAGTACCAGTTTGCAAAATCAATCAGCATAACTAGCTGTTCAGTACAGCTAAAAATAACTGTAAGCATACAACATTTCATACGATTGTGTTCACATCGGCAGCAAACTCTGTGCGCCCGAGTTCGTAAGACAGCGATCATATCATCCAAACAAACCAAACTCTGACGTTAGTCGAGCCCGGGTGTACACCAAGAGTGCTAGTGTGAAAGCACCCTTATTTTGAACTTGCATGCAGCATAGTGAATGTGGTGGAGAATTGTAACAAGAGCATTTTGTTAACTTGGATTTTTTTGCCTGACCGAAAACCAAAGCTCAATCAACCATTGACTATTAATATTAGAAATATTAGGACTGACAGCATACAAATGTTTCATGAATCACACGTGAACTCTGTCCTAAGATGATTTCTGTGTTTGGATCTGCTCTCCTTTCAACATTGGATTAATACATGAGGCCCACTCAATTTACAAATGGCCGTGTCTGCTTTTATGTTAAAAATAAGTTAGTATTTAATAAGTAGTAGTAATAATGCACAAATTAGCATTCAGGCTTTTTTTTATTTCTCATCAGTGTAAGCACCAATTGTTATTTATATTTTGTAATTTTGACAGTATAACTCACAATTACTTTATTAAATTAATTAAACTTTATATCACATATTTTCTGAGAATTCCAGAATGTTTATCAGAGTAGTTTTAACTTTACTTGGAATCAATTAAAGGACTCATTAACATAAACTAATATTCCCTTTCAGTCGGTCCCGTTTGACCTACGTCGGACGTCACCAGTGAATTGGGATCACTTCTAGGAGCCCCTATCAGCTCTGAGATATAGAAAACGGGCCAATGGCCATTGTCGTGTGAGATTTGCATCTCCCACTCCACCCCACACCGCAGGTATAAACACGAGGCGAATGCAAAGCACCATTGTCATTCACTTGCTGAACATGGTGTCAATGAAGGAGACTGTTCTTGCTGAAGCAGAGAGAAAGAGAGAGAATGAGAAGAAGCTTCTTTGAGTGCTGGGAGAGAAGGCACGATCATGGGTGGCCGCAAGCTCACTGATACAGTGATAAACTGCTGTTTTTACAGAACGGTTTGGTCTGTTGGTTCAATGAGGGCGTTCCCAATGGTGAGTGCATACACTGTGCATTAAGGGTTGAGCAACTTCCAATTTTTTTAAAGTCGTCATTTATGTGATGAAAGTCGAGTCGACTTCGACTAGTCGCTGATGAGGTCATCAAAGTACAAGTAAGCTTAAAACGTGAGCTGAGACGCAAACATGGATTTTCTTGTGCGCAAGACAGCTAAGTTATGGCATATGACACAGCACTGCCCATTAGGTTATTGGTCCTACATAACAGCTTTTGTATCAGTTCTTTTGTCTTATTGCATTAGTTAAGCGCGACAATTAACTTACGTGTACAATAAGCGTGCATGTCCAGATGGTATAATCAAGCATGTCTTGTGGAGAGCTCTCAGAGTATCCATTTATTTGTCATTTTTAACCATTGAAAACAGAGCCTGTGTGTCAGGAAATTGCTCATCCTGTTGTGCCCTCTATAGGCCAGTGACTAGTCGATGTCAAGCTTAAAGCATCATGGCTGAGCATTAAAGTCGACTAGTCGATTAGTCGACTAGTCGGTGCAACCCCTACTGTGTATAGGAAAACTTTGAAAGTGTGGAACCATTTGGTGCCAGAATTTGGAACACCACAGAGGCCATACTATGTTTAAAGTTTTCCTCTCTCTCACTATCCTCATCATGGGGGTGGCAGTGCCACTGGCAGACCGCCTCTGCCCAGCTCCACACAGTGACTGGTTTACATTTTAAGTCACAGCGCTGGCCCTTGGTCAGACGATGTCCACCCTGGTCCAGAAACACCATTGGTGACCCCTCAGTCTGCTTGTCTCCATGGGCATTGTTCCCACGATGCCACCCATCTCAGCTTCCAGTCACCCGGATATGGCCAGGAGCTGCTCTTCCCCGGAGGAGGGCCAGGTGGAGAATCATTGGTAAATTCTGTTCTGCCACTGGTGTCAAAAACAGCCAGTTGCACCAAATTCTTAAGAGCAGTTCCAATACCCCTGGGTGCCAAGAGAGTGCGCTTGGCAGTGCCTTGTCACCCTCAGTTTGCTCTTAAAACCAGCAGGCGGAGCTGGCTGTGCTCAAGACACACACAAGAGGCCTCCCCACACTTGTACGTCCCCTCAGTAGAAGCAGGTAAGTATTGCACTGCACACTCACACCCCACTTTGGGCCGCCACGCTGTCGTACGAGTCGGGTCACTGCATGCCGGTTTGTGGTGCCACTGGTTCCGCTGATTCAGTCGCTGGGAGCCTGGCTAGCTCTTTCCAGCCTATCCTGCTGGCTCATCCATACTATCAGACTTGGCTATGCGATTCAGTTCACCCGGTGTCCCCCCAAGTTCAGGGGCATTCACTTCACCTCTGTGTCGAAGGAGAATGCCCCTTTGCTATGGGCGGAGATCGCAGTCCTACTGGTAAAGGATGCGCGATAGAGCCAGTCCCTCCAGTCGATATGAAGAACGGCTTCTACAGCCCGTACTTCATTGTCCCTAAGAAAGGTGGTGGGTAACAGCTAGGAGACTATCTGGTGCTAACAGCACTGCAGAGACCTCCCTTTGAGTCTTTGCAGTCAGCAGAGTTAAAAGTCCTGTCTTGGAAGACAGTACTCCTGACTACATTGGCCTCCATCAAGAGGGTATTTTCGGTTGAAGAATCTTGCATGGAATTCGGGGTGGGACCCTGGCCTGGATATGTGCCCAAGGTTCCCACCACTCCGTTTCAGGACCAGGTGGGGAACCTGCAAGCATTGGGGGCGGAACCAGCCCTGGCTTTTCTCTGTGCCGGTATCTTCCTGTGTGCTCGCTTCCCATGGCCGGTAGCACCAAAGTGCCTGGTCTTGTGTCTTGTGCTTACTGCACCATTCTCGTCTCCATGGACCAGATTAGTGCGCTTATATGCTCCTGTCAAGTTCCCTAGAACAGCGAACACTGTTGAGTTCCTTCGCAACCTGGCGAATTGGACAGGGCGAAGCATGTAACAGCAGCCAACCGGGGCACGCTTTCCCAGCATCATCTAATACTCTACTGAGTGGGTTTTGCGGAACAGCAGCAGTGACTCTCCCTGCGTTAGTTTCCCACCCTGAACAGACGAAACTGAGGTACTTTTATCTGGGTGCTGGACGTGGCAGTAACTGGGGTGTTTTCCCAAGGGATCCGGAACCGCTGTGCCATAACTGCATGGCCGAGTCACTAATTTGGCTTGTCAGTGAAAAACAATGGTGTATTCGCCTCCTGTTTATAGGTGTGGGGCAGAGCACGAGATTCAAATGTCGCATATCAATGGCCATTGGCCCGTTCTCTATATCTCAAAGTTGATAGGGGCTCCCAGAAGTGATCCAAATTCATCTGTGATGTCTGACGTACATTCATTCCCTCCTTCAGGGAACGAGGGTTACCATACCTAACCGAGACATTTCATATCTAAGCCAAACAATCCAACTATAGAGTACTGATAGCAATATTCTCTCATCTACCATGGGAGATTTGAAACTGATCAAAATGTTAATTACTTCTCATGCTGCTGCTTTAACCAAATTGCATATCTGGAAATAGGATATGTATATAGAAGGTATTGGTTTTTCCAACATTCCAACTTTTAGTTATATAGTCCTATGGGGAATTTGTTCATGCGGGCTGAAGTCAAAACCAATGTTGGTGTAATAATGTATAATTAATACATTCAGCATATCTTTTGTCTGATCTCTTGCTGAGAACAGAAAATGCAATGCAAGACATCCTCTTTGATGTGCACAAAATAGAAAGTTTAGAACGTTTCCAAAAACAAAACAACAAATAAGGGTGTATTTGCCTTTTTTTCAAATGCATATAGATATTTTCATATTTTGATGTCACCTGACAAATAAAAATAATCAAAGGTACAGAAACTCAGTGGCACAAAAGCTATAAATGTTCCATGTTATTATTTTTTAAACTAATTTGACCACAATTAGAGAAAACTCGCAAACCCCATCTCATACATTTCTTATTTATACAGAATTTATTTTATTTGTGAATATAATGTTTTGAAATGATGTTATTATTAACACATACTTTCTCTCATGCTACATGCCATCTATGCTAAAAAAAAGGAACATTGAGAAAATAACCCAGCAAAACATATAATTGTGATTCCCATTCAGTCGGTCATATTCAACATAACGTGTCTGTTTCATCCTTCAGGGAACAAGGGTTACATTGTTGTGAAAAGTACCGACTGCGATACCAAATCGGTACTGAAATTTAAAAAATGTGACGCTTTGACTGCTGTTAAGTGTAATCTTAAACACATCTGACTGGCCAATGAGTTCACATGCTCATCAAATAGGTCTGTGATTGACTACAATGACCAGTGCTTAAAGCTACACTGTGTAACTTTTTTTGTTTATTCTTAGCTAAAAACACTTATTTCTTTCAAAAATATATGTGCTCATTAATGTATATTAACTTCTTTCAAGTAATAAAGTTTTCTCGTAAGTTTATAATAAGCCATTAAAAATATATACGGGTGAGGGGTTCGAATGCTGGTCGCCATGTTGCCCCTCCATCTTGACAGTACATTAGCCAAAGAGGGACATAACCATAAATTCAAGCTTCGCCTTTCGCGTTTTAAAACTCGATGGCACCGTGTCGGATGTGAAGAGGGGGATTGCCATGTTAATCTTGGACTAAATTGGCCATCGTAGGAGTTCAAACGAAATCAGAATTGAGAGGAACAGAAACTAATATTCACTGGATGGTCATATACCTTTTCACCACTAGATGGGGGAAAATATCACACAGTGTAGCTTTAACAAACATGTTGTAAATGTACATCAATGACGCTTTTCACAGAGCGCTTATACAGATACACACGGAGTGTTTGAATGCAGGTATCTATCAGCCTACCGGCCCGCTGGTTGACCACTGCTTGTGCTTTCAAATGCTCCTGCTCCCGCTTTCAAAACCATTTCAAACACTTCTGTGTGCTTTTAAATGCTCCAGTGTATTGATCATTGCAACCAATCACAGGCAGATCTGATTAACATGTGAGCACAATGGCCAGTCAGAGGTGTTTACAATTACAGCTCAACAGTGCTCAAAGCGTACATTTTTTTAAACTTTTAGTAGGGATTTGGTATCACGGTTGCAACTACCGCGGTTGGTACATTTATGCAACTGAATCGGATCTGACATTTTTCTTTAAAATTTGAATTTTTCTCAGGCTACTATGTATAGATTTCTACCCAATATCGGTACTTCTGAATGGACTGAGGCTAGGATTTAGCTGGTTTGAATTGAAAGTATCATTTTTGACCAAGGTGGCTTTTAGAGGCTTTTGCATTGAAAGTTTTCATATATATATATATATATATATATAAATATATATATATATATATATATATATATATATATATATATATATATATATATATATATATATATATATATATATATGTATTATGTATATATACGTGTGTGTGTGTGTGTGTGTGTGTGTGTGTGTGTGTGTGTGTGTGTGTGTGTGTGTGTGTGTGTGTGAACCATATTCATTTAATGCATCCCTTAGTGCATTTCATCACAAAGTCATCTCACTGTGACATGTGAATAATTACAATAACCTCACACCCACTCATCTGGCATTTTCTGGCTTGATAACAGAGTTAAACAGAACATTTAAATCATAATGCAAAATTACAGATTTTAATACTCCTACGCACAAGCTCTCAGTTTGTACGCGTGTTTGCCTCTTAAAAGTGCTGTACAACAGCTCCATGCAGAGTTTATTTTTTGTTATCAGAACTTTTGGGGCAAAGCTTCAGAAAGCATTGTGGGTTTGATCACTGACATAACAGTGATCAAACAGTGTGCACAACAGTAGCAAAAGATAGTTTCAGCTAGTTTAATGGCACAACGAGCATTATATCTGATAAATACTGTTTCGGCATTGAATCAGCTAGACCTATGTTCTGCGTCTATGCACAAACTTCATAATGAGATGTAACCTATATAACTTTACAATTTTATACACCAGGATCTCCACACTTAAAGGTGCCCTAGAATGAGTTTAAACAATATATTTTAAATTGTTATCTGATATCTACATATCTGTTATCTGGCTTATTTAAGAGCAAAAATGGTCCAGATACAGTTTAACAGTTCCATGTACAACCATAGAAATTCTCCCTACAATGAAATCGTCTGTTTTTGCCTTATTTGGAAGGGTCATGAATAATAATTTTGATCTCTGCTCTGATTGGCTCATTTCAGTAGCTCACACAAATGCAGATATTCAGCAAACACAATCACAAACAGCACAAGCAGCTCGTGAGTTGTGACAGAACACAGACCGCTGGAATCTCGCATGGAGATTGCTGAAATGCAGCTTACTTGTTTATTGGTGTTTCTGACAGGTCCACTTATAATATAATACACAAACTTTTAGTTAACTTTTTATTGTGCATTTTGTATACATTTGAATTCGGCGGAATGGCTCTGTTCTATATTCCCCGTCCTTTTCATGAGCTCCATGAAAAGCCAAGACTGGGAACAGCAGCTTCTGGGGACGACCTCCCAAATTTCCCAAACTAGGAAGGCATCTTAAATCCCCTATTTAGAACAGAACATGCATCAATGACCCAATTGACATTGATTAAGTTAAACACAGTTAAGGAGGAGCAGGGGAGGAGGTGGGATGCAAAGCAGCGTGCAGTGGAAGCAGCAGGCAGACAGACTGAACCAAAGCTACGTTTAAGTACGGAGCCCTGTTTGAGAGTTGCCAATTGAGTGCATGGGAATTTGATCAGCTGATATGGGCGGGGTTGGAATTTTCCCGATCAGCTGATAGCGGAGCTTGACTACGTGGCCTGCCAGAACTAACGCAGATGCTTGATTTTCAGATCATCTGCAAGCATGCGAGAGAGCTCGCGTGCACATTGTTGCCAAGGATCCAATTTAACTATCCAATAAAATGTTCTGTTTGTTTGTCAAAAAAATAAAAAGTACAATTTGGTTTATCATTATTTTGTGTGCTTTAGTTAGTGTGGTTTTTACATCAAAAAACGTCTTTTATAAATATATATTTTTTAAAATATTTTAGAAATAAAAGGAATTTTGTCTATACTGATATTAGCTGTATGGCTTGAATGCTCTGTTTCAAGAGGCGTGTCTGCTGTGAGACTTCAGTGAAAACACACACTGTTGTGATTGGCTGACATATTTGCATTTTAAATGAGATTATGTGGCGGAGGGGGCGTGGTTTAGTCAGGCGCAAGCAGCAGCTGCAGCAATGCCTGTGCAGAGAGAGACGGAGAGCTGGGGAAAGATTGCTGAGAAAGTGTTATTGTACCGAGTTTTTGAGAGCACAAGTTTATTTTGTTTGTATCTGCAACATTTTCTCTCACAAAATGCTTTCACCACAACTAACAACAAACACGACGTTGACATGAATACATTAAGAGCTTCTGTTTTGCAGCTTAGCTGAGTCGTTTAAACAGCAGTTTGGACAAGTGTGCACTGCAGACATACATGTGATTGACAGATCCTAACATTATAAAGAGTTCTCTTTGATCGCTGTAGTTTAGTCATTTAAATAACAGATTTGTTTCATGTGACTAACAGAAATGACGTGAAGTTGATAGTTTTAGTCACTGGCTTGATTCACTGATACATTATGCTTAAGGCATCAAGACAGCCAGCGGCGGGACTGACAGTTTTAAATGATTTATAAAGAAAGTCTGTGCAAACTTGAATGATTAGCTAGACATCAGAAATCACTGATCACAGATCAGGCAGTAATGAACACTGTTACTCACTGTTTGTGGAGGGGCTGTTGAATCCATATGGTAAAGCCTGTGCTGACATCGCGACTGATAAACTGAATCCATTCTCTACTAATTCTCTGGGTGGGCAAAGCAGAGGAAGGGGAGGAAACCTTTCCTGGTATGACGTCATAACAGGAGAATTCAAGATCAGCCTATCTGGGCTCTGAATTTCTCAAAGGCAGAGAAAGACAGCCAGAACCGGTTTACACCGATCAAAATGTATGTTGCCACTTGGGGATAATATTCAGGCCAGAGGAACTCATATTAATGTTGAAAAACCTCATAAAATGAGAATGTCATGTCATGAGACCTTTAAGCATTTGTTAAGTGTTAATAAACATTAAGTATGTGTATCCCGCATACACTGTAAAAAATTAAATGTTCAATAAGTTATGACAACATATGTTTTTACATTGTTTTAACTCATCAAAATAAGTTAAGAAATGTTAAACTTGTTTTTATTAGTTATACAAGAGTTACCTCATTTTTTAAAGTCAGTTTAACATAATTTAAGTTGAAATAACTTAAACATCCAAGTCGATTGTACTGCAAAAGTTCAAAATTTGCCTTTTTTTATTCCCGCACATGTATTTGTTGCACATGTAAGTTATTATAATTGTTTAGGCTTTTTATAGGTCAGATGTGTGGTAATCACTGCGTTATATGTTTTAGGTCACCTAAGAAATGGTACCCTGCATCTAAGCAGAGAATGAGCAAGTGGTTGGTTGAGGCCATCTCACTTGCTTATGAGGCGGCCGGAAAGCCTTCTTTTTTGGCTGTTTGGGCTCACTCAACCACGGGGATGGCTGCTTCTAAAGCTTTATTGTCAGGAGCTTCAATTCAAGATGTGTGCAATGTGGCAGGCTGGTCATCACCACACATTTTTGTCAGGTTCTTTGAACTAGACATTAGCTTCACTCCTGGGGTGTTGGTTCTGTCGTAGTAGTATGCGCTTTTACACATACGGTCACTTGTTCTTATGGCAATGCGGGAACGAGATGCTGTGTCGCTCTGTCATACTCCATGCGTGCCTGTGATAGACTTACTTCAGGCTTTTCAGAAGCTAGCATGTGTTTTTGTTTATGGTTGCTTTATAGTTTCCAGGTCTATGACGTCCCCCACCTATGACGTTCCGTCTTTCCATTGGACTGATTCTACACATGCATTATTACGCAATCATGCAGAGGTATTCTTCAGAGTCTCTTCAGGGAACTAAGGTAATGTACATAACTGGCACCATTTTTCACATTTTGTTCACAATACCTGCAAAACTTCTGTTGATTCGGTGCAGGTCCACGTTAATACTGCCTGGCCTTAAACATGGGCTGGAAATATTCAAATTTGGGGAGGCATAAATATGAATGATCCCAACTGTTACATCACAATCAGTGTTGTGTTGGATTTCACCAGTTTTTCAGAGGACTTTTTGTAAAATATTTACGTATGAAAGAGGAAACAGTGGTGGTTGAGGCTCATGGTATGTTAGTTCCATGTACAGAAGTCTTATTATTTACCTATGTAGAGGCAAATAAAATCTTCCATTCTTGGGCACCTTTAATATTCTTCAATGTCGCATTATGATTTGTCTGTTAGATGTAAAGGTCCCTGCATGCTTGTCTAAGGATACGTTAAAACTAGCAATTGCTTCTTTAACCACTTCAGCTCTGCACCCCCTCTTGGACCCACCGGTGGGTCCAAAATTGCATCATCATAATCTTTTTAAAAAATCTATAACTTGCGCACCACAAAACTAGACATATATGGTATCATTTGAAAGATTAGAACCTCAGCTTTCTTAATAACCCAATAACTTCTGCATTCATATTACATAGAAGAAAATAATACGGTCTGAATTCGACCCCCCCGCAACGACCACCCCTTGAGAAAATCATGCAAATAATATAAAATTTCATATTTTTATCACACAAACACACCTAAAATACACAAGTCATATATCAAATGAAAGCTATCGGCCTCAGGAATATCGCTGAGCAGTTAATTTCACCGATCCAATAATTTACAGTAAATTTATTATCAAAAGAATCACAAAGATGGAAATGACTCCTTTGAACAAGCAAACACATGAGTCATATTCCTGTTCGGATCACAAACTCGTTGTAAAGCTACTAGCCTCAACCCTATATCAGCTCGTTCCTTAGGTTGTTTGCTTCAAAACGAGACTATTTTTACATGTCTGTGAGCAAGTATGGCCAAATGACACTGTAAAATGTCACCGATGTCCAGATCAAAACATGTAATGCAGACAAATACTCTTATTATTGCTAGTTTTGATTGTCGGTGTTAGCCACGATTTTTGATGATGTCATCACATATTGTATCATGCTACAGAAAAGCTGAGAATCTCAGCTCTTTATAGACATGTGGATCATGATTCTAGACCAATCAGAGCCCAAGATCTCCCTTTACAAATTTGAAGAGGCGGAGCCTTCTTTTCGATTTCCTAGTGGCCAGTTGATGTCAATGGAGATGAGCAGGAGTTGTTAGACACTTTGGTCAGATAAATCTCAATAACTTTTATTTGCAAGGAGATATCAAGAAAATTCTTTTTTCCCCTGTTTAGTGCCAAATTATAGAATCAGTAGAAACTTCCAAAAAGCTTGGATCCCAAAATGATAAAAAAATTAAGATTTTTAAATAACAAAATAATTAAAAATAAATCAAAATATTTATTTTGTATCTATGTTTATCATAAGATTGTGAATAGATACAATAAAATATAGGCAATATTCCACCACTGTGTTAAAATTTAGAGTTTTTTCTGTAAAATGAGACCATTTTTATCAATTTACTCCAATGTATGTGGGTAGGGCGCTCTTTTAAATTCAGATATTCCTAATTCTCAAAAAAATGCAAAATGTGCTGCAGAGCTGAAGTGGTTAAAGTGCTAAATAATTTAGCGCACTATACAGTATACATTGATCATGGCATTATATTATGACCATTATGATTATCAGCACATCCTACTGATGCTCGGTTAGATTGAGATCTGGGGAATTTGGAGGCCAAGTCAACAGCTCAAACTCATTGATGTGCTCCTCAAACTATTCCTGAACCATTTTGCTTTGTTGCAGGGTACCGCTAAAGAGGCCACAAACACCAGGGAATATGCATGAAAGGGTGAACTGCAACAATGCTTAGGTAGGTGGTATGTGTTAAAGTAACATCCACATGAATGGCAGGACCCAAGGTTTTGCAGCAGAACATTTACCAAAGTATCACACTGCCTCCATCAGCTTGCCATCTTCCTAGACAGTGCATCCTAGTGACACATGCATCTGGCCATCCGTGTGATGTACAAAAAAAAAGAAAAAAAAAACATCAGACCAGGCCACCTTCTTCCATTGCTCTGTGGGTCAGTTCTGAAGCTTACGTGCCCATTGTTGAGCTACAGTAGCTTGTCTGTTTGATCGGACCACACAGGCCAGCCTTCACTCCACACATGCATCAATGAGCCATGATGTTGTTGCTGGATCACCACTGTTCCTTCCTTGGACCACTTTTTTAGATACTGACCACTGCAGACACTGTGGGACACCCCAGAAGAGCTGCAGTTTTGGAGATACTCTGACCCAGTCATCTAGCCCTTGCTCATATTCTTATGCAAATTCTGCTTTTAACACATTAACAACAATATATCCCATCCACTAACATATGCTCTGATGAAGAGATAATCATTAACTTCACTTGTTAGTGGTCAATATTATCATTGATCATCTCCTAGCAAGGACACATATTAAGGTCTGGGTAGATTAGATCAGTTATTGTAATCAATGAATGTAAGTGAAATTGGCAGCAATAAAGATCTGAGCAACTTTGACAAGGGCCAAATTGTTATTGTCAAGGAGTCTGGGTCAGGGTATCTCTAAAACAGCAAGGCTTGTGGGTTGCTTCCCACAGTGGTCTGAGGAGGGTACAAACCACAAACTGGTGACAGGGTGTTAATGCAGAAGGGCAATGAAACAACAGAAGGTATAGTGTGGCACAAGTCACATAAGTATGAAGTTAGAGCAGTGGAAAAAGGTTTTCTGGCCCAATAAGTTCCAATTTATTTTACATGACATGGACAGCCATTTGCGTTTGTGCCTCTTACTTGGGGAAGTGATGGCACCAAGATGCAATGTGGGACAACGACAAACCGGTGCAGGGAGTGTGATGCTCTGGTCAATGTTCTTCTGGTAAATCCTGGGTCCGGCTATTCATATGGATGTAAATTTGAAATGCGCCACCCACCTAATCACTAATCATTGTTGCAGACCAGGTACACCCCTTCAAGACAATTGAGTTCCATGGTGGAACTGGCCTCTTTTAGCAGGATAATGCACCCTGAGTTCAAGGTGTTTCCCAGGCAAATTCCCCAGATCTCAATCCAATTGAGCATCTGTGGGATCTGCTGGACCACTTTAGCTCCACCTTGTAGCATATGTGTATGTTGCAGCAGTAATCTTATCTGAGCTAAATCAATAAATGCATACAGTTTAGACAGCTTTAATACTCAGATCCCACCTGCTACTTGCATTGAAATAGGTTGACCCTGTCCAAATTTATCTGGGAAGATCCATTACTCTTCTCTGGTTTTCATGTATTACCATCTCCAATGAACTAGAAACAAAATTAGAGAGTGGCTTTTCAATAGAGGCTGCTATCATAAGACTTATCACAACAGATGGTGTGCACTGAAAGCCCTCTGATAGAATAATGCAGCATGCTCCAACGTGACGGGTCAAAACAGAACAGTTGAGCCGAGTGAGCCATATGAAGGAGGACACGGTCCTGCCTACAGGCGCCAGAAGAGCCATCCTTTCTCTAATCTGACAAATCTCTCTGCCTAATACAGTGAATTCTTTTTTTATTCCAAAGGGCTATAAAAAGGAACACCATACTAATACTGTGTTTGAATACTGTGCCCTTTTCGCCTTCAGAACTGCCTTAATTCTATGTGGCAGTGATTCAACAAGGTGCTGAAAGCATTCTTTAGAAATGCTGGACCATGTTGATAGGATAGCATCTTGCAGTTGATGGAGATTTGTGGGATACACATCCAGGGCACGAAGCTCCTGTTCCACCACATCCCAACGATTCTCTGTTGGGTTGAGATCTTGTGACTGTGGGGGCCATTTTAGTACAGTGAACTCATTGTCATGTTCTCATTCTGTTTACACCAAATTCTGACTCTACCATCTGAATGTCTCAACAGAAAGTGTAGCCTCTTTTTTTGTATTTGAAGTGGAGATGAGTGGTACCCTCATCTCAACCTGAACTCCAAACTGAATGTCAGAATGGGAAAGAAAGGTGATTTATGCAATTTTGAGTGTGGCATGGTTGTTGGTGCCAGACGGGCTGGTCTGAGTATTTCACAATTTGCTCAGTTACTGGGATTTTCACGCATAGCCATTTCTAGGGTATACAAAGAATGGTGTGAACTCATAACAACCAAGGTAAGCAGCAAATCATTTGTGAAGCCCCAACATGCACAACCTTGATGCAAATGGGCTACAACAGTAGAAGACCCCACCGGGTACCATTTATTTCCACTACAAATACGAAAAAGAGAATCTTTTTTTGTGTTCAGCAGAAGAAAGAAACTCATACAGGTTTGGAACAACTTGAGGGTGAGTAAATAATGACAAAAGTTTTATTTTTGGGTGAACTAACCCTTTAAGAGGCATTTTGTAAATACAGAGTATGTAAGGAGTGTAAGCAACATAATAACATGTATTTTAAAGGTGCACTATGCAACTTTCCGTCCACTGGAGGGTGCCTATTCAAAACAAATGTGTAGTTTGATGACGACAAGTTTGAGCGCAGCATCTTGGGACATGTGGTCTTCACCTCACAGCCGGTGGAAAATAGGACTCGGGCAGAAATCACGTTCGGTTATTACTTTACTGTAGTGTGAAGCAGAGCAGGACCGAGTGTTGTGGAGCTGAGCACGGCCGTTTGAGAGATTGTTACACAAATACCCACTGCACAAACACCGGGACTTTTATTATGACGGGACGGGACACATTCGCCTGGCGTCTGCACTGATCCGATCTTCCGATTATGATTATGAGGTAATGCAGCTCTGTTTATTATATTAGATACATTTAAGTGTGTTGAAAATGATGTTATGACGTTACTCCGTGCATTCACTTGTTCACACTGCTAAGAGTAAAGCTCTCCTGCAAAAAAAATCCCGAAACCGAGGGTAGCGCAGATTTGACGCAATTGACAGGTGACTTCCTCAGACGCTAAGCTGAAAAATCCTGGTCCTTATGTAGTAGCTACTCAACTGAACAAAATATATAACACCGGCCTAGTGGTTTTTGGATATTTTACTGCTTTTGGATATTTATATGTATTTGGACATACATATATCCAAGTGGATGCTGCACACTGGTGGTGGTTGACGAGATATGCCTGACATGAGTGTAAAGTGCTTTAGGTGTACAGTAGTTCATATGAAAGCGCTATATAAACACCTCATTCATTCATTCCTTCCTTCATTCATTCATTCATTCATTCATTCATTCATTCATATAAAAAACATGTTTTACTCACATAAGTGGGTTGCACCATTCCTATTGGATCCAATATAAAAGAAATAACACTGTGTTTTAATATCAAATGTCTGAAAATCCAGACCTGAGATTTGTTTACAAACGATTCCGCAGTGAAACTAAGTGAACACAATGTCTTCCCCACATGAGCTGGAACTTCATTAAAAATAAAGTTCAACCACACATTCCTAATACTATGATCCGAGGGAAGCTTATGCAGCAACTGTGTTCTTCCACAACCAGGAATAGGGCAATATCTTGCTATATTCTTCTGCATATTTATTGCTGTTGTCTAGCGCAATCTGAACAGCTCCACGAGTCGGTGGACGGGGCTACTGAATTAGACATGCTTATTAATTTGTAGAGGCAGTGTTTGACGTCAAGATGCGAACACGATCGTTTTCTAGGCCTGGTGTCTATAAAAGCTTCTCTTTGACTAACAAGGACATTTTCAGCTCTGAAACTTACAGGATATTCTTATATTACCATGACCTTTTATATTTCAAAAGCTCAAGGGAAAGTTGATTTCTCAATTCATCACCCCTTTAAAACATTCATCATGAGAATTGTATCAGATTGGTAAATCACATTCAATATGCATATGCATATGAGTTTTGTTTTGGCACAATACCAACAATTACCAATTATTGACTGATTTATAGTTAGAACTATGAACAAGTCTTAGAATTGAATAAAATGGGAAAACTGTGCTTAGTTAAAAAACATATCCTATCGAGCACCTTGGGTCATCCTTGAAAACCGAATGAAAATCGTTAGATAAAATAAACACTAAAGTAAGCACCTTGACAGCCGTTTATATCCTTAACTGCCGAGGACAATTTAAAAGCTAAAATTTAACACTGCAAAAAGACACCCTTACATTATTAACCAGCCGTAAATTCAGATGGATCAATAAAGTCTCTTTAGCCACAGGGGCAACCAGTTGATTTACAGAGACAGCTTGGCAGGGATTCTAAAATAATGTCTTACCCTAAATGAAAGCCATAAAGAAAACGTCATCATCATCAAATCATCCCTCTTTAGTATGGTTGATGTCCTTTATGCTGTGATAATGTGATGTTTGCATATGAAAGGAACAAATTATAGCATCAATTATAAGAAAGAAAAGGTGAAATATTCAGTGGATTTAGTGAACATACCAACACGTTGTTCGTCTTTCCTGATGCTCTCATTGTCATGCCAGTCTCTTCTTCTCAAACCGTCTGTCCAGGTATAAATATGACCATCATTTAAGCCCAGTTGAAAGCTCTGTGGAGAAAAAGAAGCATGTTAAAGTAAAATATAATGATATTAAAACATTTTGGCGGGGAAACGTCCACACAGAATGCGTCTCAAAATATCAAGTTAAACCAAGTTAGATATCAAATATGTAAGAAAAAAAAAACTATAAAAAAACATCAACATCATTATGAGAGGTAATTTAACTGAAGAACTCTCTGAGGTAACTTGTCCGAGCCTAAATTGTCCTGAAATGCAATGATTAAACTTCAATCATAGCTGTTGTTTGAACATACATTCAATCATCTGAAATCACTGTAGCTAGCAACATAAAAAACCACAAAGCTTTCCAATCTGATCCATAAACATTAAACAGAACATTTCGGCCAAAGGCAAAATTCTCCTTTAGATTTCATCAGCTGCAAGAAAAATTGCAGTTTACTTTTGTTTATGAATGTGTTTGTGTCGTGTGGGACGGTGCAAACCAATAATCTTTTTAGCAATCGCATGCGCACGGCGTGTATTGACTTCCTGGTTGGACATCCATCTGGGATTTCTCAATCCCGGGAGAGCACAATTGGTGCCAAGCTTCAATTCCATCATGCCAGAACAGCATGTCACATTTTTGCCTGGTGGATTTATCTAAATTGGGTATGAAAAAGCATCTCAAAATGATCATGTGGAATGGTAAGAGGTGTGCAGTGGACAGCGCCTGTTTAAGTGCAGCTATGCGCTGCTCTGTTGTTCCGACGCCTCTTCTATTTGTGCAATAGGCCTTTGCAGGATGTAAAAAGTGGAGCTCTGAAGGTCTAAGAGGCCCCATTTGATCTACAATTTATCCATTCTCACAGATAGACCTCTGATAACAGCTCTTTTCACTGGCAGCGGGTGCTAATGCAGTGAGGACGCACTAGCATGAATGCTTTTGATGAAAGCTCTGAGAGCAGGATTCAGGATGCCATGCTTTAAACATACATGTAGAATAATATGTCTACATGCCTTTTAGGTTTTTGTCTTTGCCCAAGCATCACCATGGAAATGCTTCAGGTAAGCAAATTGGAAATGACAGAGGCTATTCACTGAAAATTAATCTGGTGAAAAAGACAGAGATTTTTAGGGAAATGATTTAGAGTGCTACTTAGCAGAGTGGATTATGGGAGGCAGGTGCTTGGATTCCAGTAGTAGCTCTGAGGATTTGGGTGGCTTTTTTCCATTGTGTTTGTGAATAATTTAAAAACAAAAGCATTGCTTTATTAAGGCCTCAGAGAGTTTCTGAGAGAGAAAAAAAGAACGCAAGCACATTCGAGCTTGGCAGAGGGGAATTTCAATAGAAGAATGTGACATCGACTTGACAATCGGAAAAGAGAACTGCTGCCAGCAATGTTGGATATCACTCACCCAGAGGAATGCAGAGGCTTCTGATGGTAAGACTTTGTGGCGAAGCACAGGTGGAGCTTGCCGAGGTTATTAATGTAATGGTTAACTTAAGTTTGCTTTGAGTAATTTACATGTAGGCCCTGTCCCAAATGACACCCTCAGCCCCAGTCCATTGTAAATGGTGAATCAATGCCGCATAAACTCTCAGGTTGTATTCTGCTACTGTAGGCAAAAAGTGGTGGAAAAATATGCATTCAAAATTTTACATTTGCATGATGAAAAACATTTAAGATGATAAAAAGGAACACTGCATTATAGTAACTATATGCATTAACACTGTTTTTTAAAATACAAATCTAGAAAAAAAAATATGATTCAATAAAATCAATTATAGTGAATAGTAATGTCAATTGTTAAGTTCTTTTAAAATGATATGTCATTTTTATTAGAGCAAAATTAACTAATCTATAATATAAAGGAGTTATATGTCAAATGACCGTGAAATTCCACAGACTTGGATTCTTGTTCAGTTCCTGTTTTTCTGCTCTATTCACTACTTATTGGCTGCGTCCGAAACCTAGAAAATGCTGCCTTTGGAGGACATATTTCAAGGTAGGAAGGCATCAAGGCACGTCTGAATCTAATGTTAGCTTTACTTCCTGCCCCATGAGATACCTTCATCTGATTGATTTTTGAAGGAAGCATACATGTATCCTTCACTGCCTTTGATATCCCACAATCCTGTGAATTCCATTCTTTGACAGCTGAGCTGAAAAAAAGATGGTGTCCGAAAGTTGCGTTTGCTGGTCAGTTCCCTTTCGGGGAACTCGAGCTGCGTCGAAACGCTGTGAGAACGCCTCTGCGTTAAAGCGTCGTGAAGCGCGTGTAGAACCATTCCATCGGAAGATCGATCGATCGTCGGTGTGATGACGTCATCGACCGGAAGCTATAAAGCGTCCGTGAAAACAAACAGGAACTAGCTTCTGTGCCTTCAGTAAGCGATCTGTGTGAACCTGTCTGTCTATTTGGTGTTTTTGTCTGTCTATTTAGAAGATTTTTCCACCCTTTTGTTAAATATTCCATTATATTAACAAAAGCGCTCCCGCCGGGCACTCTTCGAGGAGGGTGCCTCGGCTCGTGTTCCCCGCGGCTCTGGTCCCGCTGCTGCCGAGGCAGAGCGGAGGCTTCAGTCGTGGGGTTCACAATTGGACCTTGCAGAGGGGTTTGAGATGGGCGCTGCCTTATCTCAGCCCTCACCTGCACCGTCCAGCGGCTCTTCTCGGGGCTTGGAAGCACGCTTTGCGGTTTCTTCCCCGCCGAGAGAGTTGCCGGTGCTCCAACTATCCAGCTCCGAGGAGGTGGACGTTGAGAGCATCGTGACTGAAGATTCGCCACTTCAGTCCCCTGCGACGCGAGCAGTGGCCAGGTTAAACATCGACTGGCCCGCTGAAAGATCTGAGGCAGGAAAGAAAAGAACTAGTAAGCTAGATGAAAGATTCCTGCCTTCTCGCGCTTCAGAGCCTCAACGCCGGGGCCTACCGTTCTTCCATGACTTGCACACCGAGGTGGCAAAATCATGGAAGAGACCGGCATCATATAGAGTTTTCAGCCCTCAGACTTCGGTCTATAGCAACATCTCAGGGCTGAAACAATACGGTTGTGGGGCGATGCCAAAGGTTGAAGAGACGCTCGCCAGCCATCTCTCGCCTTCCTCGGCATCGTCCCTGAAGGCCCGGACTTTGCCCACCAAACCCCTAAAGACAACGTCGGCATTGGTGGGCAAAGCGTACTCGGCAGCAGGTCAGGCTGCTGCATGCCTGCACACGATGGCAATTGTGCAGGCGTATCAGGCTGACCTGCTCAGGGACCTAGATGGACGGGATGAAGTGGGGGGAGATATTATAAATGAGCTAAGAACATCAGCAGATCTCGCTCTCCGGGCCACCAAGGAGACGGCCAGATGTGTGGGCCACGGAGAGGCATTTGTGGCTCAACCCCACAGAAATCAAAGAGAGGGAGAAAAGCTTTCTGCTGGACGCGCCGCTGTCTCCTGGTGGCCTCTTTGGTGACGCAGTACACACTGTCACCGAGAGGTTCCAGGAGTCAAAGAAGCAAGCTGCGGCGCTAAAGCAGTTTCTCCCTCTCCTGGTCCAGGTCCCTGGGGCTGCTGCAGAGAAGCAGCCCAAGCCAAGTACGAGCTCCTCACACAGGGCTCAGCAGAAACAGAGCGTCGTGACCCGAACTCCCCCTCAGCGCGGGGACGAGGGGCGGCGCTCTCAGGCGAGGCCTTCGAGGGGCAAGGCTGATCTGAGGACAGTCCTGATCGCCAAGAAGGCCTCGTCTAAGCGTCCCTGACGCCAGAAGTGTCAGGACGCTGAGGGTGGTTCCCCCCGTAGGGAAATGGTGTTTACCCCTGCCAACGGTACCCGTTTCCCTGCAGCACCCTCTGGGGGCAGCGCTGCCAACCCCGCCACAATGCCGGGGCGCAGTCGGTCTCCCGGGGGCTCCCGAGCAGTCAAGTCAGTTGTTCCCTGCCGGTCCGCCGCTTCAGGGCGCTGTGCTTGCTGTTCAAAGTACACCAGAGGCCAGCCTTGAGAGGCTGGTTCCCTTAGTAGATTTTCTAGACGAGTGGAAACATCTGTCAAATATATCTCGTTGGGTCCTGCAGATAGTCTAAAGGGGGTACGCCATTCAATTCAAGAGGTAGCCACCTCCTTTCAGCTGTGTCCTACCCACAGAGGTGGGCCCGGAGCAGGCTCTGGTAATGGCACAGGAAGTAGAGACACTCCTGCGAAAGGGGGCTATAGAGAGGGTTCCTCCTCCCGGCAGGGAGTCTGGGTTTTACAGCCATTACTTCATCGTGCTGAAGAAGGATGGGGGCTTGCGCCCGATATTAGATATGCGCCTATTAAATCGCTCAGTGGCCAAGCTCAAGTTCAAGATGCTCACACTCAGACAGATTGCATCGCAGATCAAATCAGATCATCGCAGATGGTTGGAGGCAGTATGGCTGCCTTCCACGTCCCTTTGGGTGGAGTGTCTTTGGGAAGACACCCTTTAATTACACGTTTCCTCCGTGGTACCTTAAGGTTGTGGCCGGCTGTGCACTCGAGGGTCCCGGCATGGGACTTGGCCATTGTTTTACGGGGCTTATCTGAGCCTCCGTTTGAACCTTTAGAGGAGGTTTCAGAGAAGTTCCTCACCATAAAAACCATCTTTCTTTTGGCCATTTCATCTCTCCAAAGAATAGGAGATATTCAGTCCCTGTCAGTAGGGCACTCATGCCTAGAGTTTGCGCCTGGTATGGTAAAGGCTTTCCTGTATCCCAGACCAGGTTACATCCCCAAGGTTCCTATGAGCCCACGGGACCCTATCACTCTACAAGCCTTCTGTCCTCCTCCATTTTTGACGTCAGACCAGGAAAGATTAAATCTGCTGAGCCCGGTCAGGGCGTTAGACACATACGTCCACAGAGCTGCCCTGTGGAGAAAGACTGATCAACTGTTTGTCTGTTTCGGAGCCCATAAAAGGGGGCTCCAGTGTCTAAGCAGAGAATGAGCAAGTGGGTGGTCGAGGCCATCTCACTTGCTTATGAGGCGGTCGGGCAGCCGTCTCCCCTGGCTGTCCAGGCGCACTCTACCAGGGGTATGGCTGCTTCCAAAGCACTTTTGTCGGGGGCTTCCCTCCAAGATATCTGTAATGCGGCAGGCTGGTCTTTGCCGCTAACGTTCGTCAGATTCTATGAGTTAGATTTGGCATCTACTGTTGGGGCGCAGGTGCTTTCGTAGTCGTACGAGGCACTTGGTCCCATGGCGATGTGGGTATAAGCGTTCTCACAGCGTTTTGACGCAGCTCGAGTTCCCCGAAAGGGAACGTCTTGGTTACGTATGTAACCCTAGTTCCCTGAGGGAACGAGACGCTGCGTCGCCCGGCCATACTCCCGGCGTGCCCGTGATCACTTACTTCAGGCTTTATCAGAATCTAGTTCCTGTTTGTTTTCACGGACGCTTTATAGCTTCCGGTCGATGACGTCATCACGCCGACGATCGATCGATCTTCCGATGGAATGGTTCTACACGCGCTTCACGACGCATTAACGCAGAGGCGTTCTCACAGCATTTCGACGCAGCGGCTCGTTCCCTCAGGGAACTAGGGTTACATACGTAACCGAGACGTTTTGTGTGTAAATATGTTTTTTTTTTTTGCCAAAATTTTTCACTTCTGATGTCCTTTCTAGCAAGAAATTACTAATCTAGTAATTCAATATTTGTTTAGTTCTCCCCAAATCTCTCTCTTTTTAGATAGATCATTAAACCATTAAACTGCCTAAGAAGTCTGTCCGAAATCAGTTTTGTGAGGTGCCTTCATGCAAACGCTGCCTTACAAGTCATAGTCTGATAAGGCAGCGAGTCAACAAGTCAGTTGCCTAAGTTTTTGGACACAGCCAGAATCTCCTCATATTTTCATCGTTTTTGTGGTTAGTATAATTATCATCGGTTCATATTATATTTAAACTCCTTGTTTTGTTCAGTATTTTGTCTGTTTTAATTTCAGTTTATGTGGTTTCCATTTAACACCATATCTGTTACAATCACATCTGTGAAATTGGTCACATTAATGGCACCTCAGTTTGCATGAAAACAATGACGCATTGACACCTGGATGAATGTTGTGTTTAACTGCATGATTTGGAAGTGATTGAAACAATTGGTTAAAGTTGGTTTGTGAAAAGTTCTACAAATGACAGAAGAAAGCATATAGAATGGGGCTAAAACCAAAGAAAAGCCCTCCATTTTGCTTTGCAAAGCCACTGTGTTCCTTATTTCGCCATCTTCTGTATTTAACGCTTACAAAATGACAGTATTAAGTTACATTCTTCATTTATGATGGCCTACATCTCGGGCTGTAGAAAACTGTCTGTCATAGAGAACTAGACATATTTAAAATATAAAAAAGACACTGGACATTGACAACAGAACAGCAATTCAGAGTTTCTAATATTCCTCTTGTGTTCCAAAGCAATGAAGTTAGCAGCAATTTCCCAGACACAAAAGAGCTTTGAAAATATGAACACCATCAAAGAAGAAATGTACTATCCTTAAGTCTCTTGTGGCTTCATTTGCCCACATTTAAGAAATCAGTTAAAGTTAAAAATCTGTGATGGTTGCATGGTAGCCTAAATTCTAATAAAAAGTGTTGAATAAAATTGACAACATTATAGGGTTAGTTCACCCAATAATTAAAATTAGCCCATGATTTACTCAAGATGATGACAAGTCATCCTAGGTGTATATTACATTTGTTGGAGTTTTATTTAAAAAGTCCTGGCTAACACAAGCATTATAATGGCAGTGAAGTCCATAATAGTGCATCTATCCATATAACTGCTCCACACGGCTCCAGGGGGTTAATAAAGGCCTTATGAAGCTTCCAATGCTTCTTCTGTATCGCTTCAGGGGTTACTCTTTTGCCGTAAGTCAAATTGTGTACGGCTGTCTATAAATGTTTAAATATGGATATTTTTCTTTAAAAATGCACGACTATGCTTTAGAAGGCCTTTATAAACCCCCCGGAACCGCGTGGATCAGTTATATGATGGATAGATGCATTTTGCCAATGGACTTCATAAACGAGGCAACGATTCACTGCCATTATAATGCTTGGATTAGCCATGGCATTTTTAATATAACTCCGTTTGTCTGAAATAAGAATGTCATATGCACTTAGGATGACTTGAGGATGAGTAAATAATGAGCTAATTAAAATTTTTGAGTGAACTAACTCTTTACAAACTATTAATCATGCTAAATACATAGATCATACCATCCTTTATTTATTTATTTTTTAAATTATTTTCTGGATGTTATTTGTTACCCTTAACAAATACTAAACTAGTGATTTCAAATTTGAGCTGCTTTACAACATTTGACAAAGGCGGGTATGGAAGGCATCAGTGAAAGTAATTCCGATTACAGTAAAAGCACTCAGAATGCAAGTCTATACTGAATGTCTCTCATTTCCCCATTTTGCCACACAGGAGTTTTCTGGCAGGCCATCAAACTCTGCTTTCCTCACATTGATTACAGTAAATTTAGCAATTACTGAATTCAGCCCAGACTGAAGTGGGGTGGCTCACAGCACTATGTGCTGCCTAATTAAAAGTGGTCAACAAAGCGTGGTGGTGGATGCCGCCTTCAAAAGCACCAATGCCTTCAATATTTAATTCATATTGCTGCTCTAAAACAGAACTATGTAGGAGGAGTGTCACTACTGTTCCCCTAGTACAAACACAAATCAAACCCAACAGACAGGGAAGGAATAACACTGGTTTTTGAAACTGATTTTGATCACAATTGTAAATTACATTTCTAAATTAGACCTTTCTGTTTTTAGTTATTTGTATTAAAATATTAACCTTATCTGTGTAGGGCCACACAATGAATTGAATGTTTAATAAGAGCTTCCACCAAGACTAATACAAATTGGACATAATTCTAAGTCTAAATTGCTATTATTTACAGTTTAAAAATTCAATTTAAAATCAGTTTAAGTTGAGTGTAACAAATCTCAGACATGTCCATTGCTTATACAGTATGTTTTGGAGATAAACATCTTCAGTGTAGCCAACATACAGATTATGGCATGCAATTGTTATGTAAATAATGAGCCAGTGGATATATAAAGTATATTTCACTTAGGAGATATTGTTGGATTAAAGTGTTAGATATAAAGACTTGTTTTTCTTTGTCCGTTTATAGTTCTCAAGACGTAAGATGCTGAAATGTTGACCCAACAACCAAAAGACATCTACCTGATACATATAACTATATCCCAACAATTTAACAAAAAATAGAGACAGAACATAAGAACATATTCTTACTGAACACCTCTCAAAGGACTCATGAATACTCACCCTCATGCCATTCTAATCCAGTATGACATTCTTTTCTTCTGTGGAACATAGAAGATATTCTGAAGAACACTGGGATCCAAACAACATTGGACCCCACTGACTTTCATTATACACTCACCTAAAGGATTATTAAGAACATCATATTTATATTGTGTTTGACCCCCTTTCACCTTCAGAACTGCCTTAATTATACGTTGCATTGATTCAACAAGGTGCTGAAAGCATTCTTTAGGAATGTTGGCCCATATTGATAGGATAGCATCTTGCAGTTGATGGAGATTTGTGGGATGCACATCCAGGGCACAAAGCTCCTGTTCCACCACATCCTAAAGATGCTCTATTGGGTTGAGATCTGGTGACTATGGAGGCCATTTTAGTACAGTGAACTCATTGTCATGTTCAAGAAACCAATTTGAAATAATTTGAGCTTTGTGACATGGTGCATTATCCTGCTGGAAGAAGCCATCAGAGGAGGGCTACATGGTGGTCATAAAGGAATCGACATGGTCAGAAACAATGCTCAGGTAGGCCGTGGCATTTAAACAATGCCCAATTGGCACTAAGGGGCCTAAAGTGTGCCAAAAAAACATCTCCCACACCATTACACCACCACCAGCAGCCTACACAGTGGTAACATGGCATGATGGATCCATGTTATCATTCTGTTTACGCCAAATGTCTCAACAGTCTTCATCTGTCCAATTTTGGTGAGCTTGCACAAATTGTAGCCTCTTTTTCCTATGTGTATTGGAGATGAGTGGTACCCGGTGGGGTCTTCTGCTGTTGTAGCCCATCCTAGATTGTGCATGTTGTGGCTTCACAAATACTTTGCTGCATATTTCGGTTGTAACGAGTGGTTATTTCAGTCAAAGTTGCTCTTCTATCAGCTTGAATCAGTTGGCCCATTCTCCTCTGACCTCTAGCATCAACAAGGCATTTTTGCCGACAGGACTGCAGCATACTGGATGTCTTTCCCATTTCACACCATTCTTTGTAAACCATATAAATGGTTGTGCAACTGGCATGTGATTGGTTGATTATATAATTTCATTAATGAGAAATTGAATAGGTGTTCCTAATAATCCTTTAGGTTAAGCCGGGCATACACTGTGCGATTTCCGTCCGATTTCAAGCCAAATTCTGACTCGTGCGACTCTTTTTTGGGTCGGGCCGATTTTCAGGTTTATCGTGCGTCGTTTGTCGTGAGGTGTTCGTGCAGTGTACAGGGGGAAACGAGAGGGCGACAAACCTCTCACGATCGGGAATCGGATGGTTGGATGAATTTCTGGCGTGTCAGAAATTCAGCTCGCCCCTCGTGAGGTTATCGCACAGCTGAAGCAAAGCCACGAACTGATTGCCCTGTTTCCACTCACTGCATCTGCGCTAAAGCAGAAGTTCAACCATTTTATTTTTAAAAGCATTACGGAAGAAAACGAAAAGAGGGAGATCTTTAATTATGTAGGCTGCTTTCAAATAGCAGAAATTAAGTAAACTGTTGTGCCTCCAGTTTGTGTTGTACATATCCAGTGCATATTATTCATCAATCCCAATGTGATTCCGAAATACAGTGAAGAGGGAAAATATGGCATCCAAACTGAATGGAAGTCTGGTTATTAAAGGCACAGGAATATGGTACAATGAGATAAGAATGAAGTATAAAAGGAAAGCACCTGTATAGTCAATATGTACACTGAGATGGTCAAGGTAAAGGCCTTTCTTTCAACCTCGCATTTGGCGAGCTTGTACTCCCTGCAATTCTCTGCTGTTTTTCCCTTCCCTTTTCTCATCACCCTTTCACTCTGTTTTTTTTTTTTTTTTTACAGATAAGCAAGCAGATGTTTTATACACTGCCAGACCCACTATCTAATTATGCCGTTTAGTAGTGCTGTCCATAATCCCCATTGCCGGAGCTCTTTTTCACAGCTTCCTCCTCAGAGCTGGTTTTCAATGTCCTAAGTCCTGTCTGTCAGCCGCGGCTTCTCTGCTGGCATTGTGATTGCTGGTGCTAGCTGCGCTTTGTTTGTTAAATAGAATCCTTCTCTGAATGGCCTACAGTAGGCGTCAGCAGAGGTGAGACTGAACTATAAGCAAGGTTGCATAAACAGACGCTGCTGATTAGGAAAAGGACGGTTTAAATTAGACTTTTGTGCAGCAGTCAGGAGCTTTTCGATCAAGCTGGCCAACATTTGTGAGTAAATGTGTAAAGGTGTTGTTATCAGAAGGCCGTGTATCTAAACATCACATACAGGTCATTCTCAAAAAAATAGCATATGTGATAAAAGAAGATTATTTTCCATAATGTAATGATAATTATAATTAAAGAATGTATTTTAGATTCATTGCACACCAACTGAAATATTTCAGGTCTTTTATTGTTTTAATACTGATGATTTTGGGATACAGCCCATGAAAACCCAAAATTCCTATCTAAAAAAATAGCATATTTCATCTGACCAATAAAAGAAAAGTGTTTTTAATACAAAAAAAGTCAACTAATTATTATTTGAAAAAGTTCAAATAATTATCTTCAGTTATGCACTCAGTACTTGGTCGGGAATCCTTTTGCAGAAATGACTGCTTCAATGCGGCGTGGCATGGAGGCAATCAGCCTGTAGCATTCATTTTGGCATTCAGCTCATGAAAACCCAAAATTCCTATCTCAAAAATTTAGCATATCATGAAAAGGTTCTCTAAACGAGCTATTAACCTAATCATCTGAATCAACTAATTAACTGTAAACACCTGCAGAAGATTCCTGAGGCTTTTAAAAACTCCCAGCCTGGTTCATTACTCAAAACCGCAATCATGGGTAAGACTGCCGACCTGACTGCTGTCCAGAAGGCCATCATTGACACCCTCAAGTGAGAGGGTAAGACACAGAAAGAAATTTCTGAACGAATAGGCTGTTTACAGAGTGCTGTATCAAGGCACCTCAGTGGGAAGTCTGTGGGAAGGAAAAAGTGTGTCAAAAAACGCTGCACAACGAGAAGAGGTGACCGGACCCTGAGGAAGATTGTGGAGAAGGACCAATTCCAGACCTTGGGGGACCTGCAGAAGCAGTGGACTGAGTCTGGAGTAGAAACATCCAGAGCCACCGTGCACAGGCGTGTGCAGGAAATGGGCTACAGGTGCCGCATTCCCCAGGTCAAGCCACTTTGGGCTACAGAGAAGCAGCACTGGACTGTTGCTCAGTGGTCCAAAGTACTTTTTTCGGATGAAAGCAAATTTTGCATGTCATTCGGAAATCAAGGTGCCAGAGTCTAGAGGAAGACTGGGGAGAAGGAAATGCCAAAATGCCTGAAGTCCAGTGTCAAGTACCCAGTCAGTGATGGTCTGGGGTGCCATGTCAGCTGCTGGTGTTGGTCCACTGTGTTTTATCAAGGGCAGGGTCAATGCAGCTAGCTATTAGGAGATGTTGGAGCACTTCATGCTTCCATCTGCTGAAAAGCTTTATGGAGATGAAGATTTCGTTTTTCAGCACGACCTGGCACCTGCTCACAGTGCCAAAACCACTGGTAAATGGTTTACTGACCAAGGTATTACTGTGCTCAATTGGCCTAACAACTCTCCTGACCTGAACCCCATCTGTGGGATATTGTGAAGAGAAAGTTGAGAGATGCAAGACCCAACACTCTGGATGAGCTTAAGGCCGCTATCGAAGCATCCTGGGCCTCCATAACACCTCAGCAGTGCCACAGGCTGATTGCCTCCATGCCACGCCGCATTGAAGCAGTCATTTCTGCTAAAGGATTCCCGACCAAGTACTGAGTGCATAACTGAAGATAATTATTTGAACTTTTTCAAATAATAATTAGTTGACTTTTTTTGTATTAAAAACACTTTTCTTTTATTGGTCAGATGAAATATGCTATTTTTTTAGATAGAAATTTTGGGTTTTCATGAGCTGTATGCCAAAATCATCAGTATTAAAACAATAATAGACCTGAAATATTTCAGTTGGTGTGCAATGAATCTAAAATATATGAAAGTTTAATTTTTATCATTACATTATGGAAAACAATGAACTTTTATCACATATGCTAACTTTTTGAGAAGGACCTGTATAGTCAAGACATGAGTCCAAGTTTCATCAACAGTGTCAAAGTAACATATTCTATTATGCATTGCAATTTCAGTTCTCCAAGGTTGTTTCTAAAGGATGAGAACAATAGTATCACAAAAAAGAAAAACTATCGACCTAATAACATTGGATGTCCACTGCAGGAAACATCATTATCTGAGAATACGGGATCATCTCCAGTAGGTGCAGCTAATGAGAACATCTGCACATCAGAGCATTGCTTCACATCACAAATGGAAGATAGCGCCGGTTGTGGCCGTTCGACCTGTGATGAGTTCAAACGATTGCTGGAAAAAGACACATCCAGCAGAGCAGGGACCATTGTGTTCTGATCAACCACATCATTTGACCTGCGTCTGGTGCAGAAGATCAGAGAGCACATCTTGTGCACCTGTGAAATAAATAAGCCCCATGACAATGATATATTTCTGTCGGATCTGACATCAGTTCTGTTTATAGTCATAAATAGGTCATGAGCAGGCTGAATGATGTCGGTCTGTAAGAGCCTCAGAGCTTCAGTAATTATGTATAAGTGTTCTTTCTTATACACTGTGTGTTCAGAAAAGGGTCTTGGCAAAATATTAGTCAGATTTCATGATTCATGACAAATAAAGCAAGTACATTTCCTACCCTTAGTTTAATGTTGATTATTTTAGATTATTTTAATTGAGAGGTGTAGCCAAATTTAACTAGCATAATACACATTCATATATGTTCTTATGAATATTTTCACACATATATATATATATATATATATATATATATATATATATATATATATATATATATATAAGAACATATATGAATGTGTTTTTTACCCATAAACCTGTTTTCTAAAGCCATTTTTTAGTCTTTACTTGTTAAATGTATCCAAACACAAGATCCTCAAGTCAAGCCAAGGGTCAAGTTCTCAAAATCAGTAGAAGCACAATTAACAACCTTTTTGCAGGCTAAACAAATGTTTTTCAAACTGGGTTCTGGGGCAGAATATTTATTGTGAAAACATTATAAAAAAATGAGAATCTTTCCAACAGCCATTTCAGACAGATAATAATCCAACCAACTGTACAGATAACAGTTTTTGCATAATATAATAAGTACAAAATTTTGGGGTAAGTAAGATTTAAAAATAAATAAATAAATAAATGAATACTTTTATTCAGTAAACTGATTAAAAAGTAACATGACATTATTTATATAAAATTAACATGATAATAACTTGTTAACGCAAATTCATTTTAACGGCACTAATTTTATTAATGCTCGATTCTGCCACAGTGCTGGTCAATGTGATTCTGTTAAACCCTGGTTATGATAGAAAACAGAACTCAGGTCAATATATTGGATGACGTGGCTTTTCATTGCATGCTTGCAAAGGGACACTGAGGAGATTATTTGCAATGCGCGAATACACCGCATGCTCTCGCTCTCTCATATCCGAGCTAAATCTATTAACACCATCCCTACTTACAGTGCATGTGTTTTATTGAACTGTACATTATAATCAGCTAAAATGGATGCAAGTGAATCACGGCACAGTTTGAGTGCAACCGAACTCAGAGCACCTCCAGGATTCGGTCTCAGGTTCGGTTCCACATGACAGCTTTCACATAACCAATTTTTCATGTGAACTGTGCCCTGTTCTAAACTGAACTGCCAGTGTAAAAACTTTTTATTATTTTCTTAAAAAGAGAAATCACTGCTTATTCTGAATTTTTAAGCTTAGGCTTAGAGTCATGAACTAGGGGAACAACAATTTAGGGTGTACTCACACTAGGCACGGTTGCCATGAACCGGGCCCGAGTACGATTGCCCCCCTCCCCACTCCCCCTCTGGCCCGCACTCACATAGGGTTTCAGCATTCGTGCCGGAGCACGCTTACGTCATTATGGTGCGACGGTTTGAGTTTCAGCATTCATGCCGGAGCACGCCTACGTCATTATGGTGCGACGGTTTCGGGATGAACAGGAAGAGCGGTGCTCTCTGAGTCTGAACACAATGTCCATTGCTTTGTTTTCTTTGTCGATAATTTTGTGTCGTTTGGTCCACAGTGGTCCACAGCCCTCTCACAGCCTGTTGTTAAACAGAGTCGCCTTAGTAGCGCGAACATTTTCACGTAATCATGCTGCTCGTATGAGGAGGTTTGCTAGGTACCAGCTGAAGTGCAGCAAGGACTTTGCAGCTTTGATTACGGACTCCAGCACGGTTAGCGCTCACACTGCATGCGAACCGCGCACGAGTCCAACTGAACCATGCTCTGGCCCACCTCTTCCAAGCGGGCCAAGGCCAGCTAATCGAGCCGCGCCCGGGCACGGTTCGGAGAACTCACACTAGTCAAACGAACCGCGCTTTGGTGGTCAAATGCACTCGGGCACGATTCAAACTGGCTAGTGTGAGTACAACCTTATTTAACGTCGACATTTGTGATGAAAGTCGAGTCGACGTCGACTAGTTGCTGATGACGTCATTAATGATTAATAAATATATGCTAGAACTTTTCAGTTTCTAAGCTATTTTATTGATAAATCACAGAACAGTGTTGACAATACATTTCTGCGCTACTGAATGGTTTTGTGTGCGGCGCGAGCGATCTCCGCGTGATGTGCGATCGCTGTGTGTTGCAATTTAGCAATCATTAGTTTAGCGCGATGATTAACTTACGTGTGTGCATTCTCCCGATCAATTTTGAGCATCCAGATGCTATAATCAAACATGTCTTGTGGAGAGCTCTCGGAGTATGCATTTATTTGTTATTTTAACCATTAAAAACACAGCCTGCGTGTCAGGAAATTGCTCATCCTGTTGTGCCCTCTATAGGCCAGCAACTAGTCGACGTCAAGCTTAAAGCGTCATAGCAGAGCATTAAAGTCGACTAGTCGATTAGTCGACTGCGCTTACCCAAACAGATCTACTTCTGCTTTCCCGAATCTTTGCCACAGGAGCTCCACCGCCTCAGGGTGGAGTCTCCATTCCCCGGGCCTCGGCCCCTGCCTCGACAGGATGTCTGCTTCCTGATTTAGGACCCCCGGGATGTAAACTGCCCTGATGGAACGCAGTTTCCCTTGGGCTCACAGGAGGATCTGACGTGCCAGCTTGTATAAGGGGCAGGACCTCAGACCCCCCTGATGGTTTATATAGGTGACCACCGCTGTGTTGTCTGTCCTGACTAATACATGGTGGCCCCTGAGGTTGGGCAGGAACTGTTTCAATGCAAGAAACACAGCCAGCATCTCTAGCCGATTTATGTGCCATAGCCGCTGATGTTCCTGCCATAGACCCTGGGACGAGCGACCACTCATGGCCTCCCCCCATCCCGTGAGGGAAGCATCTGTCGTTAGCGTGACGCAACGAACATGAGCCCCCAGCACAGGTCCCTGGGCCAGAAACCCGGGATCTTTCCACATGACCAGAGCACGAAGGCATCGCCGTGTGACTTTGATTGTGCGGAGTAGATTTCCCCTCGGGGAGAACCCTTTTGTTCTGAGCCACCACTGTAACGGCCTCATGTTCAGCAGGCCAAAAGGTATCACGTTGGACGCAGCCGCCATGAGCCCTACAGTTTCTGGAACTGCTTTACAGTGCCAGCACGGTCTAGCTTCAGTTCTTTCACTGCTATCAGGATCGATGCTATGCGTGTCGGCGATAATTGCGCCCGCATAATTACCGAATCCCAATTCACGCCTAGAAAGGTGGTCCTCTGAGCCGGAGAAAGCACACTTTTCTTTGCATTCAATCTCAACCCCGACCTCAACATGTGTGCGAGAACAGCATCTCGATGCTGAACCGCCATCTGCTCGGTGTGAGCTAAAATCAACCAGTCGTCGATATAATTGAGTATGCGGATGCCCTGCAGACGCAACGGCGCCAGAGCTGCATCCACACACTTGGTGAAGGTGCGGGGTGACAGTGCTAGCCCGAAGGGAAGTACTCGATATTGGTATGCCTCTCCCCCGAAGGCAAACCTCAGAATCTTCCTGTGATGTGGAAGGATGGAGACATGAAAATATGCGTCTTTGAGATCTATGGTCACAAACCAGTCCTCTGACCTGATCTGAGACATGATCTATCTGAGTGTAAGCATCTTGAACTTGAGCTTCGCCACAGAGCGAATTAATAGACGCAGTTCTAATATCGGGCGCAACCCCCCATCCTTCTTCAGCACAATGAAGTAACAGCTGTAAAACCCTGACTCCCTGCCGGGAGGAGGAACCCTTTCTATCGCCCCCTTTCGCAGGAGTGTCTCTACTTCTTGTGCCATCACCAGAGCCTGCTCCGGGCCCACCTCTGTGGGTAGGACACCACTGAAAGGAGGTGGCCGCCTTTGAACTGAATTGCGTACCCCCTTTCTATTATCTGCAGGACCCAACGAGATATATTCGACAGACGTTTCCATTCATCTAGAAAATCTACTAAGGGAACCAGCCTCTCGAGGCTGGCCTCTAGTGTACTTTGAGCAACAAGTGCAGTGCCCTGAAGCGGAGGACTGACAGGGAACACCTGACTTGACTGCTCGGGAGCCCCCTGAGGGGGGAGGGGACCATCTGCGCCCCGACATTGCGGCAGGGTTGGCAGCGTGGCCCCCAGAGGTGTGCTGAGGTAAACACCGCCTTCCTGCGGAGGGGACAACCCTCAGCGTCCTGACGAGGCCTTCTTGGCGATAAGGACTGTCCTCAGATCAGCCCTACCCCTCGAAGGCCTCGTCTGAGAGCGCCCCGCCTCCCAATCTCTTTGTGGAGGAGTACGGGTGGCGACACTCTGCCTTTGTTGCGCCCTGTGCGAGGAGCTCGTACTCAGCTTTTCTTTGGGCTGCTGTTTCTCTGCAGCAGCCCCAGGGACTTGGAATCGGAGAGGGAGAAATTGTTTTAGCGCCGCCGCCTGCTTCTTTGACTCCTGGAACCTCTCGGTGACTGATTGTACGGCATCACCGAAGAGGCCCGCAGGGGACAGCGGCGCATCGAGCAGGAAGCTCTTCTCCCTCTCCTTAATTTCGGTGGGGTTTAACCACAAATGCCTCTCCGTGGCCAATGCCTCTGCCATAGAGCGGCCCACACATCTGGCCGTCTCCTTGGTGGGCCGGAGAGCGAGATCGGCAGACTGTCTAAGCTCATTTATGACATCTCCCCCCACCTCGTCTCTACCATCCAAGTCCCTAAGCAGGTCGGCCTGGTACGCCTGCATGATCGCCATTGTGTACAGGCATGCCACGGCCTGACCTGCCGCCGAGTACACTTTACCCACCAACGCCATTGTTGTCTTTAGCCGCTTGGTGGGTAAAGTCGGGGCCTTTAGGGATGATGCCGATGAAGGCGAGAGATGGCTCGCGAGCGTCTCTTCGACATCGCCCCATAACAATATTGTTTCAGCCCTACGATGTTACTGTAAGTTGAAGTTTGTGGGCTGAAAACTCTATATGACGCCGGTTTCCTCCACGACCTAGACACCTCAGTGTGCAGGTCGGGGAAGAACGGCAGGCCCCGACGTTGAGGCTCCGCTGCACGAGAGGGCAGGAATCGCTCATCTAATTTACTATGTCTCTTTCGATGGGATTCTGATCTCTCGGTTAGCCGGTCAATGTTGAATCTGGCCACCGCTCTCGTGAGCACCTCAATAAGCTCCTCGCTTGCAGGTGACTGAAGTGGCGAGTCTTCAGTCGCGATGCTCTCAACGTCCACCTCCTCAGAGCTGGATAGTTGAAGCACCGGTGCCCCGCCCGGGGGGGAAGAAACCGCAGGGCGGGCTTCCAAACCCCGAGACGAGGCGCTGGATGGTGCAGGTGAGGGCTGAGACAAGGCTGGGCCTGTCTCAAACCCCTCTGCAAGGTCCATTTGTGAACCCCATGACTGAAGCCGCCGCTCTGCCTTGGCAGCAGCGGGACCCGGGCCGCGGGGAACATGAGCCGAGGCACTCTCCTCAAAGAGTGCCCGGCGGGAGCACATCGTTCTTAACGGAAGCCGCTCACAATGCTCACAAGCAGTCCCCTCGAGGGCTGCCTGGGCATGCTGCGCTCCCAAACAGCTTACACACAGAGAGTGTGTATCCCCACCCGTGATGTAGCGGGGTCAAGGATGAACAAACCTCGTGAACTGTTCACTCGCCATTATTTTCTCCTTTTTTGTTAATATATATAGCAATATTTAACAAAGGTGGAACAATTCTCTCTCATAGACAGACAAAAACACCAAATAGACAGACAGGTTCACACAGATCGCTTGCTGAAGGCACAGAAGCTAGTTTCTGTTTGTGTTTGCGGCTGCTTTATAGTTTCCGGTCGTCACCCCGTCTATGACGTTCGATCTCCTGATTGGACTGGTTCTACACACGCTTCACGACACAATCACGCAGAGGCGTTCTCACAACGCTTCGACGCAGCTTGAGTTCCCAGATAGGGAACTACATTTTAAAACATATTAAAATGGAAAGCAATATTACACAATTTTACCATTTTTTACTTTGATCAAACAAATGCAGACTGAGTAAGCATAAGAGACTTCTTTCGAAAAAGTTATAAAAAATTATACCAATCCTAGCTTTGAACTTTTGAATGGTACTGTAATTAAATGCAAAAAGAAAAAAATGAAAAAAATTTTTTGGAGTGCAATAAATTAAGAACTGGTCTGATATTCAGGGCATCTGTGTGTAGGAGAAATTGTGCTGTGAAATACACTGATGCTCCAAAAGTCACATGCTGCTGATTTTGATATTTACATTAACCTCCAGTGGCCTGTCGGGAGAAGGACTCCAGATCTGATACTGTTCAGCATGAGCAACATCCACCTCCTTTGGAGAAAGATTAGACATCTGCTGAAATTACAGGAGCGCATGGAAGCAGCCACTGTGATTATCACACACACACACACACACACACACACACACACACACACACACACACACACACACACACACACACACACACACACACACACACACACACACACACACATGCACCTAGCTCACATTATTCAATTTCTGAAGCATTCCTGATGGTCACAGCGTGTCTATAACATGATTAATTCCAGGGCTTTTAAACTTTATTTCTTTTTATGACTCTATTAATTTGGGCAGGACTCATTTACCCAGGATCATCCTCATGAAATTAGAAACTCTAAATATCTTTTTCTCTCCTCTGTGGCTCTTTCTCTCTCACTGGCTTTGTTACTCTGTCTCTTTGAAGAGCTTCCACATTACTTTCAAATACTGTTCTAACCCTCTATAACGTGGGGAGAGATTAGAGACAGTAATACCTATATTGAAGAACAGTGAACAAGGAAGATTTTATGAATTTCTGAAACCACAGAAAACAATCTGTACTAAGATAATACACACTCACACAGTATATTCTTCAACCTTTTTATTATATTTGATTGGTATCTCCATATATATGTGCTCTCTAATGGCTTAAAAAGGTGATTTTTATTTATTTTTTTAAACCAAGGATAAACCCTCATTTCAGTCATTTCAATTAATCCATGATTGCCAGTATATTCAAAACATTCAAACATTTGGGTTTTTTAAGATCCATTTTTGTAAGGTTTTTGTAAGTCTTTTATGCTCACCAAGGCTTTATTTGATGAAACATACAGAAAACCAGTAATATTGTAAAATAGTTTTAGAAGTTATAGTAATTTAAAAAAAAGTGTTTATATGACATAGGAATTGGTTGTATACAAAAACAATCCATGTGAAGATGAACAGTGCAATACAATGTATTGTTGAACTTTATATTGTCAGTAAAATCTTAGTGAATATGTGAGGTGTGCATGCAAAATTAGTCAGAATGAGTAATTTTAAAAAAAAAATGAGTTCTTGTTATTTTCACATTCTCCATTAAAAAACCTTCAAACTGATGTATGATTTGTTTGAATCTAAAAATAAAATAATGACTGAGCTACACCTGTTTGAAGTCAATAGAGTCAGCAAAGTCAATTTTTATAAAAATATAGTTAAAGTTTTCTGAAGGTTCCATAAAAAAATCACCTAGCAACCATATCTTAAAACCCCTGGTAAGACCTTATTTGGCACACTAAATCAAACGTTCAACTTTATTGAGAATATTTATATAAAGAATAATTAATATTGTTAACTACCTCATTTTTCTTAGTACTCAGTTTGCGAAATGTGTCACTAGTTAATGGCAATCCATGTAGCAAAATTATGCAACAAAATATCAATAATACTTACAAAGAACAAATTGCCCATCTTATGTTAACAAGTTTATTAACTTAATAAAAATGATTTTTCCTGCATGGATGCTGGCCAGATTAACAGTGATCAACACAGCTGACAAAGATAATTTTAATAGACAGTTTCATATTTTGTCCATCCCCAACAATTGTTCAAGATTTTCTACATTAATGTTCAGAGTCATTCCGGGTTTTGGTGGAGGCATATCATCACTTAAAGTGTTTTTTCACACTCAGTTTCAGTCAATCTTGAGTACCTAATGAGTAGTATTGCATCCTTCATATCTCCGAAAAGTCTTCAGTTTTATTATATTTATAAAGGAAAGATAGGCTGTACCGAGTCTTTCCAGGACAAAAAAAAACGAGCGGCTGGAGGCGTATAGTGTGGGCGGAGCTAAAGAATGACAAGCGCGCAGCTGTTGCATTTAGGGTGTCTGAAAGCTGACATTGTCATGCGTGGAAAAGAAAACGTTACCCTAATAAACCATGGCTATCAATCAGATTCAACTAATACATATATGATCCAGAATCGGATCCGGAGGCTAAAATAAATTGAACAGGATAAGCAGCAACATCAGGACGTCCGTCTCTGTGGTATGTACTATATTTTGTGGCTTGTCAACATTTGCGTTTGTTTACCCGCGGTATATGATGACATTATTTGTTTTATGGACTATTGAATGTGACTAGCAGTAGCAAGCAAAACAATTTTGCACGTCAGATAGGATATAAAAAAAAAACAATGGAGTAACGTTAGCGCATTTGAATGAAGAAGCACGCTTTGTGAGAACGCTAGGTTTATGTTTGGGTGGTTTTACAATAAACAAACTGACACCTATATTGGTCAGCTAAACAAATGTATTTAAACACACACCATACATCGCATGCTCCATTGAACGTTATACACGATTGTGTTGTTTACTGATGTTTACTTGCGCCACTATAGCCAACTACACAGACATTTGAAGCAGTTTTACTCACCGCCTGCTTCCAAAACACGATCATGAACATTTATCGCTGGGACCGCTCCGTCAAAAACACACTTCTTGTTGATTTCGTGAAGTCCTGTGACAGCAGTGACCGTGGAGATCCACTTTTGCGACACGACTGAAGAATGACGTTGTGACGCTTCTCGTCATTTCTGCGTTCGAATCGGTTCAAATGCAGTGCTGCCTTCCCGGAATGCTATGCGGTCGCATTAAAGACGCTTGACGTCACCCATAGGAATAAAGTGGAGCGGGACACGACAGAAGTGTTGCACGGACGAGTGGATCTGCAGCTTGAGAGCAGTGTTTATGGGCGTGCATTTATTCTCTTGCTCTGGTCGCTCGCACGCACCCTTCCGGGAGAAGAGCCCGTACGGCCCATACAAGGACATTCCGCTCTGTCGACATCAAGCGGACCCATACTCGAAAAAAACTCTCTGAAACTTGTGAGAAACCGGAAGGAGTATTTTTGACACAGAAATACTCCATCAAACGTCCAACTTAGTTTTTGAAACTTTGTCCATGTTGAGGATGGGAATCCAAGTCTTTAACAGTGTAAAAAGCTCAGTATACCCCCCCCCCCCCGTAAAAAAACTGTGTATTTTTTTTATTTGTTATTATTAGTAGTATAATTTTTGTATGGTTTAAAGGTTTGTTATTGTAATATTATTGAAATCTTGCCTCTAAAATGTCACGATAAAACAAAATAATCCTTCCTATCTAATTGGGCAGTTCTTGACTTTGGCAATTATAGTCCAACTCTGGCTAAATTAGACCAGCAATAAAATGGTAGATGTCTGGCTGATCTGAGAACCTTGCTGCTATTTCTTTGACAAATATTAGGTGAGGTGGCTGGCTTAAGATCAGCAATTTAATTAAATGAGAGTCGTATTGGTTAAAAATGGGTTTACATGCAGAAGACAGTGAGAGCGGCTTCCCTGACTCCACTCTCTGTGATCACATCATTACCTCTGACAGTAATGGCTGCTGCATAGAATATCAACACAGACTGATATGTTGAATGATTTTGATTAGAGGCAAATATGCCACACTGTGAGCTTTAGAAATCTAATTAGCCCAACTAAATGTGGAGTTCAACAACAGCTGAAAAGCTTTTTCTTGGCGCATTTAAACACGCTGTGCTCAGCCTCTTCTTGACTTTTCCCGTTTTGCTTTTTTTTTCTGTTCAAGTGTCTCGCTATTCCAACTGCTTTGGCTTCAAGCTACACTGCATCTGCGGTCTGAGCACACGAGCCCTAATATGGTGCTTTCTTGTTATTACAGAGCACTTAATTACTTTCTGCTGCTTGGTTTTTATTTCTAAAATGCCTTTCCCCACAAATAAAACTGCTTTGTGGCAGGAGCACCTTTGGCAACTCAGAAATGAAAGTGCATTCATTATATCTTAACAGTGTTTTATTACGAAATAAAACTGGTTTATAATTGCTTTCCTTTCTAATGCATTATTCATGTTCATGATTTCAAAAATTAATCGTACATGTGCATCTACAGACACGCTCACATATGCAGAGCAACACAAGCACACATGCTATGTTCATACAGTCATACAGTCTCCACTTCTGCTCACACAGAACATGTTTTTCTCTCAGTGTTTCTATCATCAGAGATGATTGACTATTAGCATACATGGTTTGGACTTGGGGTATGGGTATTGTATTCCTAATCACACAATACATAATGCCATTATCCCTCCCTGGATAACTTTCAATTGACTAAACGTTCGTGTTGTTCACATTATATGCGCCGATTGCCAACAATACAGACATTTGATGAAGTTTAACTTACCGCCAGCGGTTTCGAAGAACAAACACACTTGCAGAACTCTGTTGCTGGTCTGGAAAAACAAACTGCATCCACTTTTTCCTTAATGCTTGGTTATTTGGGAAGCTGAACAAGGTTATCTTTCCCTCACAACCAGAAACACACTACTTTAGTGACATTGTTGTTTTCTTGGTATAAAAACAAAGCGTTGCCAACAGCTCCCATGACCCTAACATAGCACCTTCATTGGGCGCTCTCTCACTCATCTGGAAGAAGTGTCCATACAAGGAATTACACCCATTTTGAGGTAATACATGGCCATACTTAAAACAAAACAAAAATCTGAAATGTGTTAGAATTCGTAAGCAGTGTATTTGGCATAGAAATACTCCATCATACATCCAACTTTTTAACAAGTTTAGCAAGTTTAGCATGAGCATCCAAATAAATAAATAAAAACTAAAACTAACTAACTAAAACTTAAACAGAAATCAATTAAACCTAAATAAAAAAAACTAATGAAATGACAAAAGCATGATGAATAATAATGAAATAATGAAATAAAATGTATCTAAAACTAACATGAAGTTGTAATATTTTAATATTAATTAATATTAAATTTAATAACTAAAAATATTATTTAACTAAAATAAAAACTAAAATAACACTGGCTGAGTGTAATAACAAATCGGCAATCATTCTGGTGCAAAGTGAAAAAAAGGAAACATTTATGTAAAATATAAAAAAACAAGCATTTTTAATTAAATTTTAGGCAAAAAAAAGAAAGAAAAAAAATCTTAGAAAACTTGCCTTTTCATGTGCTAACCTTCGACACTCTTAACATGAAACAGGAAATGGGAGAATGTGCAAATGAGAGAAGTGAGGCTGAATTCTGGAGATTAATTATAAACTAATCTTATTAAGAGGGCTATGGGTTAAAACTCCTTTTAAAACTTTTCATTTACCGTTTATAATGTTTATCTAGTAATAAATAGAGAGGCAGACATGTTTTGTATAATAAATAAATGGAAAGAGAGAGAGAGAGAGAGAGAGAGAGAGAGAGAGAGAGAGAGAGAGAGAGAGAGAGAGAGAGAGAGAGAGAGAGAGAGAGAGAGAGAGAGAGATTGAGATTTCAATACCTCTTTATTTATTCAAAGTAGAGCTTTCTATGACACAACAATCCTCTATTTCCAAAAAAATAAATAAAACAATAAAAATAAGTAACAGAATAAATGCAAAAAAATTAACATAAAACATTCCCAAAAAACATTTCATTCTCCACAACAAAACACAAAACATTTTTAAAACACCAAGTGTTTGTGAACTCTTCTACATTATTTGTAGCACTGTAAAAATCAAAATCAACTTTTAGTCTGGCCTTTATCATTCTGACAAAAAACTTATTTACATCACAATCTAAGGACTCTTCTACCTTATTTCGTCTACTGAGGTAGATAGCCATTTTTGCTTGACTTAATACAAAATTAAACAACTGACATTTCACTCTCCACTTCTGATTGTATCTAAAGCCAAGAATAAACATTTGCTTAGAAAACGTTTCTCCAAACATCATGAACATTTGTTGTAACAACTGGAATAAAGAGTCCAATCTACTACAATCCAAAAAGCAGTGATAAACTGTTTCCCGCTTTAAGCAAAAAGGACAATTTTCACTTACATTGGGATTAATAACCGAAATAAAAGCATTAACAGCCACAATACCGTGTAGGATCCTCCATTGTAAATCTCCGACTCTTTTTGTCAACGGTGGTTTGTAAACCGCTCTCCACACAGGTCTGACCTCATTGTCAAGCCCTAGATGAGCTCTCCAAGGAGTGTCAGTCCGACCATTAAGTTTACTTTTATTTAAAACCTTAACAAACATTTGATACATATTTTTTCCTCCCATGACATCAAACTCGTTTGTGAGAGTCTCTCTGGACTCCAACAGTTGACCAGTAGTGTCTTTAAAATCAGGGAAAAGAGTCAATGAAGGAAAAGATTCATCAGCAGCTGGTTGACAATGTCCATTACAGTAATCATTTAACAAAGATATTTCAGTCTTTGTAAGTTCGCACTTCCACGTATTCAGCAGATGATTTAAGAACCTGATGGATCTAACTCCCACATGAGATGCTAAAACTTCAACGTTTATCAAATTTGGTCCACAAAGTTCAACCACATGTCCCAATGTAGTAACCCCAGCCGAAGAGAACAAACGCATCACAAAGGGTCCTGTTATTTTTTCAACATTAAAGCGAGTGCCATGCACTACTGGTTCTTTCAACAGCCATGCCAAAGACTCACAGCTTGTTTTTCTTTTCTTATGGAACATCCCCCATACACTGAACAGTCCTTGATAAAACTTTGGGAGATGACAGAGTTTATGAGAGCTCAGGTCCATCAAGAATAAAGGTTCAGCAAGACCCAAATTTCCACCTCGAGTTAAAATGGTTCGGGCTAAGGGTCTCCATACCAGGCCTATAGGCCCTACAAGTAGTCTTTGAATAAACTGGAGTCGGAAAGCAGCGCCCCTGCTGGCGAGATGAACGAGTCCCTGCCCTCCGTCCTCTTTTGGTAGAAACAGTACGCTCTGTGGGACCCAGTGCAGACGATTCCAGAAAAAGTCCACCATCACAGCCTGTATCTTGGCTAGCAGTTGCGCTGGAGGATCTACACAAGATAATCGGTGCCACAACATGGATGATACTAGGTTGTTAATCACTAATGTCCGACCTCTAAAAGACATGTGTGGCAAGATCCATTTCCATTTTTTGAGACGGCCTTCAACTTTTTCCAAAACGTTGTCCCAATTTTTACACATACTAGTATCATCACCAATATAAACACCAAGATATTTAAACCCACCCTTGTTCCAAATTAACCCATCAGGTAAAACAAGATTTCTATTTAACACATCACTGTTTGTTACAGCTTCACTTTTTTTCCAGTTAATCTTAGCAGATGACAATACACCAAAATCATTAACATTTTTTATGAGGGTGTCAATATCATGTTGTTTTTTGACAATAACAACAACATCATCGGCATAAGCAGATAGTTTAAACACAGTTTCACACCCAGGAAGGGTTACACCCAAAAGAGTCTGCCTTAATTTGTGCAGTAGAGGCTCTATAGCCAAGGAGTACAGCATGCCAGACAAAGAACATCCTTGTCTGACACCCCTCTGAACTTTAAAGGGAGCGCTTAAACCACCGTTGATCTTTAAAATACTCTCAATGTCACTATACAAGACTCGAATCATGTTTATAAGACCAGAGCTGAACCCAAACGCATCTAACGTTTGCCACAAGTACTCATGTTCAACTCTGTCAAACGCCTTTTCTTGATCTATTGAAATTAAACAAACTTCACATCCCAATGAATTGGAGAGATTCAAAACATCTCGAATTAAAAAAATGTTGTCAGATATCAACCTATTGGGTATACAATAAGTCTGGTCAATATGAATAATATGCTCCATAACTTTTCTCAGCCTCATGGCCAACACCTTTGACAAAAGTTTATAGTCGGTGCACAGCAGAGCCACTGGTCGCCAGTTCTTAATGTCTTGTAAGTCTCCTTTTTTAGGGAGAAGAGTAAGTATTGCTCTTCTGCAGCTCAATGGTAAATGTCCTTTGCTCAAACTGTCTCTGAGAACAAGCAGCAAATCTTTGCCAATCACAGGCCAGAAAACTTTGTAAAAGTCCACAGGAAGACCATCAATGCCTGGAGCTTTGCCACTCTCAAGACTCTGTAACGCAGAAAAAAGCTCATCAGCAGAGACTTGTGCATCTAACTCTGCGTTAGCCTCCTCGGGAACTCTAGGTAAGTCATCAAAGAAGGACTGCGCCACCTCTGGTCTCTCTTGGAACTCCTTCTTGAAAAGTGTCTCATAAAAAGCAACTGCACATTTCCGGATATCCACAGCCTCCTGCAAAAGCTGCCCGGTGCTGGACCGCAGAGAGTGCATAAGTCGTTTTTGTCCATTTTTCCGCTCAAGGCCGAAAAAAAAATGAGAGGGTGCATCCATTTTTACAATATTTTGATAACGGGAGCGAACCAGAGCACCTTGGGCAGAAAAACCCAAAAGGTTAGATAGAGCTGACTTTTTACTTTTTAGAATTTTAAAATGTTCTCCTCCTTCTGTGGAGTCTGCCGAATCTTGGAGATTCTCTATTTCTCTCTCCAAAGCTTTCATAGATCTGGTCATGTCTCTTGTGACATTGAGAGTATACTGTAGGCACAGCTGTTTTATCTTACCCTTCCCTATGTCCCACCACTGTTGTAAAGAAGTATATTCAGATTTGGTTTCTGTATAACACCTCCAAAAAAACTTGAAGGCATCTTTAAAAACCTTATCAGAAAGTAAAGACACATTAAAATGCCAATAAGCACTTTTACATTTCACATCTTTTATAAAGATAGAAACGTGTACAAGGGAATGGTCTGAAATACCAACTGGATGTATTGAACAATCTTTTAGTACATTACTTTGATGCTTGAAGCAGTACAACCTATCAAGTCTAGCCAATGATAACACATTATCTTTT